>NC_134137.1:263445075-263748106 GCF_033958435.1 Carettochelys insculpta | reverse complement strand
GTGTTCATTCTTTCACGACTGCCAGTTATGGCCAGAGACAGTGGAGATTTGGGTGCTAGTCCACAAGAAATGGAGCTAGAATCAGCAGCTTATTTAATCTACCCCAGCAAGTGGTTATTGTGTGACGACAGCAATCAGGTGCCATCAGCCTGGGTTGGAGTTGAACCTGGAGGCTTGATAGCCCCTCACCAGTCCTCTAAGCTGCCACATCTTCATGCTGTGCTGCAGGTCTGCCCAAAGGGGTGGGCAAAGGGGGCAGCTTCCCCGGGCCCTGGCTATTCAAAAGGACCTGGGGCTCTTGGCCATCACCGCCACTACTGCAGCAGCAGCACCTGGAGCCCTGAGCCCTTTAAATTGCTGCCAGAGACCTGGCCACATAGTCTGGGTGGCACTAGGGACTGGCAAGGCAAGGATGTGATGCAGGCTGGGCAGCGTTGAGGACTGGCTGCCCAGCCCTGCCCCCCTTCCACTTGAGGCTCTGTCCCTTCTGGGAGCACAGAGCTGCACCCCCAGCCTTGACCAGAAGCCTGGTAATTCTGTTGCCCCCGCCCCCGCTGTTCTCCTTCTGACGTGATGAGGTAAAGGCTTCCTCGCTGATCGGTCTGTTTTATTTCAAAGGCAAGAAGGAGTTGGGGGAGAAGGTCTCAGATAGCGCAGTGGAGGTAAGTAGAACACAGAGCAGCTGAGGTAAGTAATGCTCTCTCACTTCAGCTCTTCTCACCTTCTCTGTTGTTTCTTTTCTCAGGTTTTAATCAATGCCTCCCCAGCCAGACTGACAATTTTACCAATTTCCAGAGATACAATTAAAAGTTACTGCTAGGACGGGTAATACAACTTTCAAATCCAAACTAAACTTCAAAGCATTTTCAATCCGTTTTTATAACTGCAACATCCCTCATGGGCCGAGCTCCCCAGTGCCATAGACTAACCCGCGCTGCTATTTCAGGGAAGACCGAGAACCCAGCTAAAAGCTCGCCTTGGCAAGCCACTGACATTGCTAATGCCATGCAGCTACTGGTATGAACTTACCCGCAGTAACTGTCCCCGTGAGCCTTGCCCCATGGAGTCTCCCTCTTATGCAGGGAGCTCCAGTGTCCTGTCTGCACGTCTTTCCGCAAGGATCGCCAGTCCCTAGCGGATCCGCTTGCCTATCTAGAGATTCCCGGTGCTGCCCAGATCCTTGTTCTCCCAGCGCAGCAGTATCACCTGGGAGCTCTCCCCCACGTGTCTTTTAGCGGCCCTGAACTTGGCCTTTCCCAAGACAGCTCTGTCTCCTGGCAGATGCCTGTTGCCACAGTGCACTCCATCCCCCTGCAGCTCTCAGTCCCCTTGGAGGGCAGAGGAAGCTGCATTTACCTGCAGATTGCCATTGCCTGAGGGAGGTGCTTTCAGTCCTCAGCTTCCAGTTCCTGCCGGGGCCCATGTTTCCCTGCAGATCATTGTCACATCGCGTTTGGGTGCCGCTAGCACTTCCGGCCATGCAGCCACTTATTCCAGGGGAGGCTCCACCACCTCAGAGATACCCATGGCCGAGGGAAGCTCAGTTATCCTGCCACTTCCCACACCCACTGAGAGCCCCTCACTGCATAGGAGCTGATTCCCAGTGAGTCGTGGCAGCAGCCGACAGACGTACGTTCCACCACCGGCCCCCACACGCCTACCCTCGTGTGGAACCACTTGCACCCCGCAGACACTTTGCACCGCGCCAGAATCTGTCCCCCCAGAGTGACCCAGTTCTGGAGGGAGCTTCACTTCTTATGGCCATTCATTGTCCCGGGGGAATCTGGCTGCCACCTTTCCCCTGGGGGGAGCATTGTTACCTGCAGCCATCCATTGGTGGGGGCACTGTGCTTCCATCCAGTCCACCTGAGGGAGTCTTGTGATCTCCCTGCTACCCTGTCCCCTGGTGAGAGTCCTGCCTTTCTCCCTGCTGTCTGCCAGCCGGACACTCACCGCCTCCTGGGGATCTCTGAGACCTGGCAGACACCCATGGGCAAGGAGAGCTCTGCTATCAGTTAGTTCTCCCAAGAAAGCCCCACTTGCTTCATCTGCCCTGCAGCCATCAGCTGTGTGGGGCTGGCCTGACCCAGGTGCCCAGGGAAGCTCTATTACACTGAAGCTGTCTGCCCATTTTCACTCTGGAATCAGGGGGTGCCCATATGTGGGGGGCTCTTATCAGGTCCGTAGAGACCCCTAAAGCCTCTCTTCCTTTCCCCTCATCCTTCCAATGGCCCAGTAACTCGCCTCAGCGGAAGAGCATCTCCATTTTCTGAGATTATCTAATCTGCTGCCATTTCATCATGACTTTCTGTTCTCATTGTACTGGCTAGATGGGTGATTTTTTTTAACTCATTTCCATTCACTTACAAACCATCAAACGGATCAGCGGGAGCTGCAATTTGCTGGAATCCAACAGATTTCTGCTTTTTTTTTTTTTTTTCCTTTTGTAAACAGCTTAGCCAGTCATGTTATGGACCTTCCTGCTTAGGGAGACGGGGCAGCAGGACGGGCTCGAATCTTGCTCCGAGTCCTAGCCAGTGTCATTTTGTGGACTGGCACAACCTTGATTATCTGACACTCTGCTAACCAACCCCCCCACCCTGCTGCCTGGAGCAAGGCCACAGCCTCCCAGGCCCACTCGTTTCACTGAGAATTCTCACGCGCCTGCCCTCTCAGAACTCGTCCGCGCCCCTCAGGAGGTTTGCATAATCAAGGTTCGCCTTGTGTTTGGGAAGGCTGGCCCTGCCTGTAAAGGGCTGGCAGCAAGAGGGGCCCTTAGCTCTAGCTGGGCGTGAGACGGGAGAGAGCTGTTGTGGGGGGCAGGGGAGCTGCAGCTGTGGTTGTGCTTTGGGTGGGTTAGGGCTGATGTGAATGAGAGATTGTGGGGCTCAGGGCAGTCAGTTGTAGCAGATGGGCAAAAGTCTTGTAACATTTAATGCTTCTTTGACTGTTTCTAAACTAGGTGTCAATTCACAACAGGCTTCAAACGTACCAGCACAACTCTGTCCTGGGGCCCGAGAGTGGAGCACAGGCCAGCACGCGGCCTAACACGCCCCCCCGGGAAAGGCTGGAGACAGCACTGGTACCCTCCTATCCCGCCTCGGCAGGGACACTTGTACAGTGCCAGCAGATTGTCAAAGTCATTGTCTTGGACAAGCCCTGCCTCGCTCGTATGGAGCCGGCCCTCAACCAGACTCTGACCCGCTATGTCTCCTCCGATTCCTGCAGCTCCACCCCCTCGCGCAGTGCCAGCAGAGGGCTCCAAGGGACCCCAATGAAGATCATCCATCAGCCCCCACTTCCGCCTCCGCCACCACCCTACCACCACCCACACCAGTACTGCCCCCCCAGCTCCCTGCTTCAGAGGCGGAGGTACTCCAGTGGCTCCCGCAGCCTCGTGTAGCCGCGCCACCACAGCTCCAGGCAGCAGGGATTTCCCTCCAGGACCCCACCTGTCTCCAGGGAGGTCTAGTTTGGGATTTATTTTTTTAGTAAAAGAGAAATAAAGACAAACCCGGACAGGCCTCAGTTCTCCCCGTTTATGCCGTGGCGACGGACATTGTGAAGAGCCCGTTATAGATACTGCCGGCTTCCACACGTGCCTCCCACCCTGCCGCGCGCTCCTGCTCATGCCTCCCCCATGGGCATCGCTGCCAACCCGCGCCTTCTGGTTCTCTGCTTAGTCGCTCCGTGTCCTCAGTTTGCTATTTCTGCCTCTTTCTCCTCCCCGCCCCCTCCTCCACCTCACCTGTCCCCTGCCACAGATTTTACCCCACACAACTTCACTGGGCTCTGGCAGGAACAGACTCACCATTCAAGGCACCGGCCTGAGCCAGGGGACGGGTGGAGAGAGGAGGAGTCGCTGCTGCCACGACCACCACCACGTCCACCACAGCTGCCTGCTAAGATGGAGCTGAGCACATGTGAGATTCATCACACGCTTCCGCCTCACCACCCTGGGGCGTCCTTTCCTCTCGCAGCAGCCAGTCCCAGAGAGCATGAGCTGGAGAAGGCCAGAGCAGCCCGAGCTGTGGTGGAGCCCAGTGATGACTTCACTTTGAACCCCAAAACTCTGTCTGTTGTTCATTTGGGACACTGTACCAAGAGAGCTTTACTGAGACCCTGCAGAGCTCATCGCGTGTAAATACACCTGTGCGGTTGAGTACGCTCGGCGCATGCATACAAAAGAAAACACCAGTCTGTTCTGGGGCAGCAGAAGGGAGAAATTAGACCTGCTTTGCCCCTGTCCAAAGCCCTTCCTGGGCTGCTTTCTCAGACAGCTGGTGATGTCGAGTTTCCTGTCACGTGCGCGCGCGCACACACACACACACACACACACACACACACACACACACACACACACACACACACACACACACACACACACACACACGAGAGAGAGAGAACAGGACTAGTCTTCTCTGGTACACTGGACTATGTTCCTACCCTGGTAAACTCCCCTCCCTAACTG
Organism: Carettochelys insculpta; assembly: GCF_033958435.1. Lineage (NCBI taxonomy): Eukaryota > Metazoa > Chordata > Testudines > Carettochelyidae > Carettochelys > Carettochelys insculpta. The sequence goes on along the minus strand of NC_134137.1, from coordinate 263,743,635 downwards.
TGCCCATGTCCTCTCCCAGATGATTTTTGTGTTTCCGTCTCACTGGAATTTGTGCTCTTGAGAGAAAGCCAAATATGAAGTTCCCTGTGTGGGATGGAAAATCCCTTCACTTAGTCCTCTTCATTTTGCACACCGGGAGCTGTTTGGAGCCCACCCTCCGGATGGCCTCTGGGAATCATGCTTGGATGCACTATTGCCCTGGATTATATAAATATATATCCCTGTTCGGAATTTGGTCCTGTCCCCACACTCACACCCCTTGCACACACAGCTGCTGGGATCCCAGGCCTCCCCCTCCAAGCCAACTTTTAGCATGACTGGAGGAGATGCTCCAGAAGGAGGAGATGCTAGCTCAGCTCCTCGTGCTTATCAGAAGCTCTGATGTGCAGAAAGCCTGCAATAAAATGCGTATGTCTGTATTTTTAGAAAAAAAAATCTCCCCATGCAGTGGAGAGAGGAGCAGGTATTAATTAGCTTAAAGGCTTTGGTCTGACTCGCTGTATCTCCCTGCGAGGCTTAAGCAAAGCGACTTTAGAATTTGAAAATAGGGCAGAACAAGTTTCAGGTCCTTATTTTAGATTAAAAAAAAAAGAAAGCCGGAGAGAGATTATTTTTCCTCTCATGCGCGGCTGACACGGGAGCCAGGTGCGGGCTGGTGACACAGCAGTTCTATTGCCAGGCACCTGAAGGCTGGGGGGGAGTGTGGACGATTCATCAGGGAAGGTGGTGCTCCGTTAGACGCAGGAGAGCTTTTACCTCAGTGGACCCCATCCCTGGACGTCAGCGAGGCTATTTGCAGGCGCAAAAGCTGTGCTCGGTCTGACCCTGCCTGTTAGGCTCCCCCACATCCTTTCAGGTCAGTGGGCTTGGCTAAGACACAGCATGAAGGGCTTATGGTCAGCCAGGATGTGAGTGGGATGCAGATGAAGCCATTTTGGGCTCAGGTCTTGTAGGCTACGCACCAGGGTGTCAGCTTGACTCCCGGGCAGGGTTTAGAGGGATTGTGGAGGTTTGGCAAAATGCTGGTAACAGGGCCAGCTCTTGATGCTCTAAGGGGCTGTTTGGAACACACATACACCCTCTTCAGTGGCTGCCCTGTGTGTACATATGTGGGAGGTGCTTTCTTGGCTTGGTTTTTCTAGCTGAAGCAAGAAGTAATGTCAGCTTTTATATGGAGTGCCAAATATGAACTAAAGGGACCCAAACAGGTAGTGGGAGGACACTTCCGATGAGCCCTTCCACTGAGGGGGCAAGCCAGGGGCTTGGGAGCTGGTAAGGGAAGCATTTGCCCCTGAAAAATTGCCCCTGTAGCGTTAGGGGGACCAGGTTTAAGGCCTGATCCTGTGCAGTGCTGAGCTCTCACTGCAGCCAGGGGGAGTTGAGGTGCTCTGCACCTTATGGGGTCAGACCCAGAGAAAGGCCCTCTCCCTCCAGTTCAGCACGTAGCAACAACTTGTGCTCCATGTTACAGGGCCTAGCTTTCAGCAACACTCTCCCCCAGTGAGCTCTGAGATGCAGGCTGGCTCCCATGACAGCTGGCTTTATAGCAGGGCTTGGGGGAGTCCTTCTGTCTTATCTGCAGTCAGGATCTCATTTGACTGGGCCAGAGCTTCCTGGGACAGCCTACAGGTGGCAGTTGCCATCTTGCTGCCAGTGAGCAGTTGGTGGCATTTTATATTTACCCGCTTCTGATGTGGAGATGACAGCGTCCAAGCATCTCTGGCAGTTTTTGTCCTTCTCCAGGCTTATTTCTTCCGCCTTGAAGGAAGGCTGATTTTGCCCATAGTACATTAAGCCTGTGAAGGTTCGTGGGTGTGTGTTTTTAAATGAATAAATTAGATTTTACTTGACATTTAACACAAAGTGACAAGAAAACACCTTAAAGTATTTGATTAAATAATTATTTTAGATAAAATATTTATAACAATGTGACTTCCTAGAAGGAAGAGTTGCATTATTAATAATTGCTCAGTGAAGTTAAGACAACATAAAAACAAGGAAGCTTTCCTGAGTGTCCTCCCCACTTAACACTGGATAAAGGACTCCTCAGTTCATAGACTTCAAGGTCTGAAGGGACCATTACAATCCTGCACATCACAAGCCGCAGAGCCTCACCCACCTCCCTGCCAGCAACCTCTGTCTGGGTTACAGAGCACTTCTAATGTTGATGTAAAGGGTTCAAGTTACAGGAACTCCAGGGCCAATATAACAGGAGTGCTAGGATTCAGCAATACAACTGGGTACAGTGGAGAAGGGAGCTCCACTTCCCTGACCTCCCAAAGGCTGCTCCTGGCATGGAGATTTGATGAGGGGAGCAAGCATAGCAATCACATACTACACTGTGCCAACTGCCCTCGCGGTGCTCCAGCCTGTTGGACACCAACCTGTTTCCATAAATGTTTGGATTAGGATTTTTCTGGAGTAGAGAGGGTTGCTGTAAAACTCACGGTGTAGCTGAGCCCTCTGGAACTGTGACGAGAAACCTGCTGATTTTCCTTTGGGTTTGTCCGAGGGAGTTGCAAGTGGAGCCCTGCACAGATACAAAATTTGTATTTGGAAAAATGAGTCGCGGATATTCACACTGAGCTCCACAGATGCGGATACCCACGGATATAAAGCAGATCTCCGCAGATCTGCAGGGCTCTGGTTATAAGCATTTTAAAATGTGTGTGTGTACCATCTGGCTTGTACCCCCACTATGCCCCACCTGGATGGATGCACACACACATCTTCAAAGCAGCATACTTCTAATTCTGCTAGTAGATGGCACTGCACATAACCTGATCGCTGGCAAGGTGCTATTAGACAGAGATTGAACCAGCATTTCAGTGCAAGGCCTGGTGAAAAGCAAGAGACAATCCCCCCCCATTGCTGTGAGAAACATGGCCCAAGGAAAATCACTAGCCCCACACTGTTTTTTCTGACTGTGAGACTGTCAGGAGAGTTTGGATTGTGAGCTCAGGCAGGAGCCTGCTGCAGACATTAGATAAGCTAAATTGAAGTGATGCTGCTGCATTCAGATCATTGCTTATTAAACAACCAAGCAACAGTATTGTACAGTGACAGTGCAGCACACAAAGAGCAAACCCTCCTCTGGGGTAAAACAGAGCAAGAGCTCTGTCGCTTTACATCAGCCCTGAAGATGTCTGTCTGGTCCTCATTCCTTTCTTACTCCTATACATGCACTAAAGCAACTTTGGGAGTTACCCCAGGGCAACATTGGTATGAGTGGGAGGGAGAATTACAGCACTCTTTGAGCCAGGGCTGTGCAAAACTGTGGCATTTTTAATATGGATTTTCATAAATCCCCAAAGGAATTCCACAGCACCCATTGTTACCTTATATGTGCTGGGTTGTAAGTGGATTCTGATTGACTCCAAATCCCCATATTCAAAAACTCTACCATGTTCTGCGATGTTTGGGGTTTATGGGGCGATAATACCAGAGTATTTTTACAAGGCACAACCTGGAATTATTGTTCTGTGTTTGTGAGTGTTGCAAAAGTGCATCTAGTCTCACGAGGCCTCAGATTGTTGCTTGGAACAATTCCCTGCTTTGAAATGGGGACTGCAACCCAGACTTTGCTGAGTTAGCTTATGCTGCACCTGCTGCTCGAGCAGCCTATATGAAGGACAGGAGTGCGGCTGCCAAAGGTGTTTCTTAATGTCTAAGTGTAATTCTCCAAAGGCTCTAGCCCATTTTCTTCTGTCTGCTTTTCAACAGCGGCTCCTGCGGCATCCAGATCTCACTCCTTCACCACCTGGTGTATCCTATCCAAATGGTTCTTTTTCCAGACACATGATGTTACTTATGTGTAGCTTTTGAGAGCACCTGTCTGTCTGTACCTGTTTCCTGCTGTAAATACCCTTCTGAACAGCTTCCTTTGGGAACAGCGGTGTGGTCGCACCTAGCAAAGAATCCAAATGGCTAATATTTTGTAACAAAAATAGATCAGAAGTATTTTATCTGTTTAATTCATAGAGTTTTAGAAATTATATTGAGATATGTCACTTGTGCGCTAATGTCATCTTTGCCTCCACCAATTCACTGTGTCCTGAGACCTCGGGCTGGGTGGGCTAAGCACCAAGGACCTGATTTCTGCAGGAGGGTTGGGCAGCTTCAACTCCATGGATGTGAACAGGAGCTGACTGTTCATCTTCTCTGAGGCTCAAGCTCCAAGGCAGTCAGGAAGCAATGGTTCTCATCAGCGAGTAGCAAGCTCTAAGCGGGTTTGCTCTGGCGGTGCGATAGAATGGACAGGAATGCAAAACCACATGCTTGTGCCACTGGAGAATTTGCATAGCCAGTGAGAATTCATCTACCCATCCGTGTATGTGCACACCTTTGGAGGAAGAGGCTTGCACATAGATGCAAACAGCATGCAAATGTGTGACCACAGCAAATAATATCATATACACCTGCTGCATTTGCAAACACGGGTAGCATGCAGGTTGCAGATAAAGTCACACAGACACAAATATATGCATTATACATAAACACAACACAGCGCATGCAAACAGGCTGCACATGAAAGCACACAGTGCAGCTAATCTATTTGCACATGTACCAAACATAGTACAAAACCAAACACACTGTCTATACAACCCTACCATGTCCATATCATCTGTGAGTGAGATCTTACCGTATCTCCTAAACTAAGCAGACTCAGGGTTGGGTAATATTTAGATAGAAGACATATAAGGGAAAACTGGTCTTCCCATGCCAAATACACATACACACCTATTTATATGAAAGCATAACACTAATTTCAATTAACTGATCTATGTAAAACTGCATGGCCATGGGAGTAGAGACCTCATATATGTAGAAAAACAGGTATACCCGGAGTTTGGGCTCTCTGCTGATGGATGCATGTCACACCTTTTATCTCCTTAGAGAATAGTTTCTAACCTATACCAGGGCAGGTATCGATCCTTTGCTGACTCCAAAGCAAACCACAAACCCTCTGCAAAGGGATTGTACAGAAAAAAAATCCTATTTCAGTTTAAGACAGGCACGCGATTTCCCAGGAGGGTCACATTCATGTTCATGTGTGCAAAACATATATTACCCAGAGATAGTGAGGCTTACCAAACCCACCCCCAGCTAATGCATTTTCTATGGTGTCCTTAAATAGGAGCTGATCTGGAGATTTTTTTGCCTGATGGCTGGAAAGAGGAAAGCAGTAAAAATAGATTCTCTGCCTGCGATATGCTCACGCCCTACTTCCCCCTGCTCTGACTCACAAATATTCATTGTATTAACACTGTAGTTCCCAAGGGCTGGCCCCATTGTGCAGGGCCCTGTACCAACAAAGACCTAATCCCTGCCTGAAGGGCTTTTATTCTAAAAGATTTGCAACCCCTTTGTACATATGGATGTTTGGGGTGTAAATTCTCCGTATTACCCAGAGGCCCTCCTCCTCACCAGGAGGTGCCAGAGGTCAGGGTTTCAGCCTCATGGGGCATACCAGTGCTCAGGGCTTCTGCCCCACAGGACACAGCAGGGATTGGGACATCCATCCCACTGGTTTGAAATAGTTATCTGTACTCTGTCCTGGACAGCTCCAGCTGAATTTAAGCCCTGTGGGTATGTATTATGTAAGACTCTCATTAGAGCTAGTCAAAAATGCCAATTAATTTTCACAGGCAGTTTTGAGACAGTTGAGAAGCTTTAAGAATATGCTCAACGTTAAGCAGGCAATGCCATGCTTCCCGGAACTGGGGCACTAGAGCGCGGCCCCCAACAAACTACAAGACCGGTTAGGCTGTTACTGGTGATTTTGGAGAGAAACATTCAACCAGAGGCCAACACAACAGAGGCATCTGTAGCAGGTGAGTGCAGGCCCTGCCTACTGCAGTAGACACTCCCACAGCATAGATAAGCCACCCCTGTCAGAGGCAGTAGCAACGGCAAAGGAGGGATACGTCTGTCAACCTAGCCCCATCTACCTAAGGGGCCGGTCAGAGTAGCTACGTCTCTGTGGGTGTGAAATGGTCACACCTCTGAGAGACAAAGCTGTGCCAATGTAATGTCCCATCGCTGACCAGCCCAGCATGGGTTAAGGCCTGGGCCCTAGGGCTACGTCTACACGTGCCCCAAACTTCGAAATGGCCATGCAAATGGCCATTTCGAAGTTTACTAATGAAGCGCTGAAATGCATATTCAGCGCTTCATTAGCAAGCGGGCGGCAGCGGCGCTTTGAAATTGACGCGCCTTGCCGCCGCGCGGCACATCCAAACGGGGCTCCTTTTCGAAAGGGCCCCGCCTACTTCGAAGTCCCCTTATTCCCATGAGCTCATGGGAATAAGGGGACTTCGAAGAAGGTGGCGTCCTTTCGAAAAGGAGCCCCGTCTGGACGCGCCGCGCGGCGGCAAGGCGCATCAATTTCGAAGCGCCACTGCCGCCCGCATGCTAATGAAGTGCTGAATATGCATTTCAGCGCTTCATTAGTAAACTTCGAAATGGCCATTTGCATGGCCATTTCGAAGTTTGGGGCACATGTAGACATGGCCTAGGAAAGGTACACAGCTGTGCAGCACTCACTCCGTTGACAGGAAGGAACAAAAACTACCATCATCAGAGAGGTCGCGAGTTAGTCTGTATTTTCAAAAACAACAAGAAGTCCTGTGGCACCTTATAGACTAACAGACATTTCGGAGCACAAGCTTTCATGGGCAAAGACCCGCTTTGTCAGATGCATGAGTAGCGGGGGAAGAGTTTTCAGAGGAGGAAGCAGGTCTTTGCCCATGAAAGCTCATGCTCCCAAATATCTGTTAGTCTATAAGGTGCCGCAGGACGTCTTGCTGTTTTAAAAACTATCACGTACCATTCTATTGTCAATGGGCCTCATCAGACAGATACTGACTACAGTCTGACTGTAAAATAATTGTCCTTGGGGTGGCAGATGTGGTCTCCCTAAAGGGCTACTAAGGGTCCAATTCTCCTCTCATTTATTAGTAACAATAGTGTTGATCCAGAGTTACTCTGCTGAGAATCCATTGAATTACACTGGTGCAAGTGAGCATAGAGCCAGGTACAGAGTTGCCTTGGAGATTCTACTAGGGCACCCTTTCAAACTGTCCCACTAGAGCACCTCACTCTAGAGTCACAACAGCAGGCCATGGCCCAGACTCTTTAGTAATGTCAGTTAGCCTCACTGAAGCCAAGTGACCAGCTCAATTACTCAGGGTTGCTGGTTTGTTTGTGGGCTGGACTCTGACCTCAGTTACACTGGTGTAAGTCCAGAGCAACTTTACTGAAGTCTACACTATCGGTAAAAATCTGTACACTCACATATCTTTACAGTCTAAGCTTGTATCTCCCTCAAGAGGTCTAGTGACAACACTTCTGACCAGCTTAAGGGAACTCCCCGCAGAAAACATCTCCCCCAACCTCAGGGCAGAAAAACAGCCTGGGAATAGTAACAGGCTGAATGTATCCTACTGTGGCTTCACACAGACCACTGTGGTGGCACTTCCTGTCTCTCAATAGGTCCTACTCCCCCTTCCACTGTTTTTTCATTTAACCATTCAACTCAACGTATTATTCCAGCCAACGTGAGTCATTCAGGACAATGGTGAGGCATATTTTTTTACGCAGCTCTGGGTTCTAGAGTTCCCCATGTGATGTATTTAATTGCAGCACTCTAACAGAGCACTGCGGTCTGACAGCGGTGTACACCACAATGGCTGCAAGTGCACACCAATCCTTCAGCTCTGGCGTGTTCCTACACCAGCAGCCTTTCCCTTCTAAAACTCCAGCTCTGCAGAGGCGAAAGCCAGAGGAGAACACTGAGCGCCTGTAAAAAAAAATTACTTTTCACCTCCCACACATTTGCCCTGTGGGTAAGGAGGGAATTTAAAAGCCCAGGACAGTAGCTGTGACAGAAGTGGCGCACACAGTGATCAGACAGACAGATATTGACGTACTATTCACATGTTGGTCTTTTTTTAATCAGTATCTTTCAACTCTCTGTCTCCAGTCTCCACTCACAAAGCTTCAGACTCAGCGCCCACAGACGATCTGAGAACCCAAAGCCCATCCAGCACCAACGCCAGGCACAGTGCTCAGCCTCATGGGAATTCCTTAGTGGCCATGGGGTCGCCCATCCATGCTTCTGTGCATTCACAAAACTGCAGATTCTGTGCATCACTTGGCTGAGTGGCCTGTTAGTGTAACTTTTCTTATTTCCTAGAGAGCAGAAGAACTCACCTGCCACTTGCTAGGAAAAAAGTACCAGAATTTAAAATACCCCATTCCGCATAGGTCTAACCCTCTGCTTTCTCAACAGCTCTTTTGGATATATAGCATCAGAATAGCAGGACTCATAGAGTTGAAGGTCAGAAGGAACCATCAAGATCATCTAGTCTTCACCTCCTCCACATTGTGAGCCCTAGAACCTCACCTGCCCACTCCTGTCACAGACTCACAACCTCCGGCTGAGTTACTGAAGTTCTCAAATCATAGGCCATAGGAGAAGAATAGTGGATGTTTGGGACAGATGGCATGTGAACTACCAGCTTGGGGAGGCTAGTCCCCAGCTCTGCCTCTTCTCTCCCCACAAGCCCAGACACCCCCCCACATCATAAGCACTGGCCCCCACCTCAGTATCTGCCCCACCTCCGAAGCAATGGGAGGGTGGGCCCTATGGCCCCAGGTTCTGGAGCTGGGCCATGAAGTAGAAGAAGGGACCTGGTGGTGGAGTGTGGCCAGGCCACACCTGGCTGTTTGGGGTGGCACAGCCTTTCCCAGCCTATGATACCAGCCTCTGATAGGCATTGGAGAGACCACAGATGGTAACATCTGGTGATAAAAGTTACATCAAGCTGCACAAGGCACTTTCTGATTGTTCAGGGATGTCCAGCACCTCCCAAAAATGTAAGCACCAATTATCTGATTCTGCACTTGCTTCCAGGCCCATGACAGTTAATTTAGCATCTCCTCTCCCCATATCTACCTCTTGTTCACTAGCACATCTGCCCCCCTTGGGGGCTCTTCAGTACCCCACTTCCAAGACTGAAGTGAAGCACCACATGGAACTTCTTTGCCTCCCACCCCGCAGACCTGTGAATACAGGGGTGAGGAGGAGGAGGAGGAGGAGGCTGGTACACTGGATAGGAAAACTTGGGTTTGATTTCCTGCTGTAGCACAGACTTGCAAACTGCTTGGGGGTGTGTACCTATGTGCCTAGATAGGTCTGGTAGGTACTGTTCATTGATTTGAGAACACTTGCCTCTTCCCTTCATTTTTTTCAGCACACTGTACAGCCTTGATTTGTTCCAGTGCTGAAAAAAGGCATATAGCCAATGGCTGGCTTCTGAAATACGAAGAAACACAAAACGGTTTTCATTCTACTTCCCTATTGTTTTCTTTGTAACTTTCTGACACAGTTTCTGAGGCACCTGGCATCGGTCACTGTCGAAAGACAAGACTCTGGGCTAGATGGACCTTTGATCTGACCTAGTGTTGCTGTTCTTATGATAGGTTCCCTTTTGGGCTGAAAAATTACCAGACTCAGATGCTGCTTTGAAGTTAACATTTTTTAAAAAAGTTTGAGCAAAATTACTCTGAATTATTGGAAAGTGGGGAAATATTTTCCCAGTGGATGATGATGATGGTGATGATTGATGATGATGAAGAAGATGATAATGATGATATTACTACCCAGTTTTCTAGGGGGGGCGGCTACAGCCAAAACAGCTGAAGCCCAAAATGTGAACTATGACAGCAGCATAATAGTCAATGAGGTTGGGAAGCAGGGTAACAAAATTAATAAACAACTGAAAAATCCACTGCTGAGCAGTCAATGGGCATCTGCTGACAATTTTAAAGAGCCTAATGAATTACTAAACACTCTGTGATTGTGAGCCCCTGTTTTCTGGCCATGTCAAAAGGCTCTTGCAGGACAGTAACTACTGTTAGGACAATTTGCTTTAGGGTAGGCTGTAAATATCTGAGTGGAAGATGCACAACAGAATGCTCCAAAAACGTTGCCTGCTATTCAGACAAGAAGGAAAGCAGAAGAGTGTGGGAAACAAAACAAACCAGAGATCCTGCTGCAAGTTTTGCTGCCACAAGTTTTGCTGCATTCTTTTGAAAATTCTAAAATCTTCATTTTAAGAAGTTTTCATTGTTTGCCATTCTGAAGACATAGCCATTGGCTGCCATCTTCTTAATCTTGGCTTGCAGAAAACTAACTCCAAACAACAGCATTAGCCAAGATGGAAATTTGTTCCTAGTGTTGGTCCAATGCTCGGACTCAGTTAGGAACTCCACAGCCTAGTTAGTACCAGCTCAATGCCAGCACAAGAGGACAAAAACGTCTTGGATTTAATAAACAAACAACCTTAGGAAACAAAATGCAAAGTGGAGTGTCAATGAAGTGTAATACCAACAAACCCAGGTTGCTAACACGAGGGATTGACCCTTCAATCATTGGGGCTAAAGCTGTGTGCTCTACTGCATGAACTGAAGGCCAGGTGGCACTCAGTCAAGCCAGTGGAGCAGAGACTTCACTCAGCCTAGTATGAGGTCTCAGTGCCTCTGGGTGCTACACGAGTTTTAAAAATTGAAAGTAGAAAGGGTCAGGAACACAAGCTTTACTCGCCAGAGATGATCTGGCTAAGCTGTACATATGAGACTGAATCCTTACTTAATAGGGTCAACAGAGTTGGGCCGATTCACATCGGCTGAGGATCCAATCACACAATTTGCTGTTCTTGTTTTTCAGGTTCATTGACCTTAATAGACCAAATCTACTCCATCGAAGGTGCTGGTCATTAGCTTGTCAATCATGTACAATAAAACATCTCTAATATGTGACACAGCTTTTGGTGTCTTACCCTTTAACAGGTCCTGAATAATTAAAAAAGTGCATTACAACAGGAGGGTTTTTTTGCATTTTATGCACTTGCAATCTCCTCTTATGTCCATGATTTTACCCCTGTGTGACTTCTCAGACTCCAGTGGAGTTACTGCTGGTTTACATAAGTGTAGGGAAGAGGAGAATGAAACAATATAGTGGGCTTGTCTCCTGCCATGTGCACGGGTGTAACTCCACTGACTTCCACAGAGCCATCTAATTTATATCATTGTAAACAAGATCAGAAGTATGTACGTGGTGTTAGTGACCTTTTCAGGGCCAAATCTGCATGGGGTCAAACCTACAAATCAACATAGCTCTGACTTTAATGGAGCTATGTCAGATTTACAAGAGCTCAGGATCTGTCCCACTGGGCCCTGCATTTGGCAATATACTTTTCATTGCAAACATTGGCCAGTGCTACTTCATCCCCGTTTTTGGTTTTGCCCTACTAAGGACCACGTGTTTCTGAAAAAAATGATATTCCTTTCCAGTAGGCAACAAGCTTTGATTTGCAATGCACCCAACGGACTCTGCAGACAGAAATCCACCCGCTGGCAGACACAGTGAAAAGGACAACTTACCCAGCAGCTTGAGACATGTGGCCAGGAAGGAAACGAGCAATTGAAAACAAGGCAAGGCCAAGAGCACTTAATAAATAGACTGTTCAGAGAGAAAACCCCAGCCATCTGTCAACTTGCCCGAGTAATGAGCGCTGGCAAAATAATTAGCAGAGGAAAAGGTAGAAGAGATGCCTGTTAAAAATAGATGGCCTTTTACTTTTCATACTGGTTTTGTTATGCACACACTGAAAAATTCCAAACACAAGAGGATACAATTTTTTTTCCAGGGTAAATTCTGCCAGCACAGATTCCCATGATAGCTTGTAACCTCAGTGACACTGCAGAAGTGTTTTGAGTGAGTGGAATTCACCTCATAGTATCTCAATAACAATTCCTGCCTTGCAGAGCACTGATATCACACCATTTTTGTTCTTCAGCATGGATCAGCAGAAGGTTGAAGCTATGGGCCTGATTCTGATCTCAGCAGTACAAATCAGTTCCAACCCATCTAGATCAACAGTGACACATGTCTACAAAACCACTGTACAAGGAGGTTTTGCGGCTTAAGTTTGTCAGATGCATGTAACTTTGTCAGATGCATGTAGTAGAGATTTCACAGGCAGGTCTCATTATACAGGCTCATGGAAAAGAAGGAGTCCCAGTCAAGAGGAAGGCCAGAGTTGACAAGGTTAATTCAGTCAGGGGGGATGTGGACCATTTCCAGCAGCTAATGGGGAGGTATGAACATCAAGAGAGGAAAAACTGCTTTTGTAGTTGGCCAGCCGCTCCCAGTCCTGTTCAATCCTTGGTTGATGGTGTCAAATTTGCAAATGTATTGCAGCTCTGCAGTTTCTCTTTTTCTGAAGTGTTTTTGTTGCAGGATGGCTACTTTTAAGTCTGCAACTGAGTGTCCAGGGAGATTGAAGTGTTCTCCTACAGGTTTTAGTATGTGAATGAGCCCCTGATAAGCACTTACACATCTACTAATGTGATATGTGCCATCATGTGCCAGCAATGCCCCTCTGCAATATATTTTGGCCAAACTGGAAAGTCTCTATATGAAAAAATAAATGGACACAAATCAGATATCAAGAATGGTAACATACAAAAACCTGTAGGAGAACACTTCAGTCTCCCTGGACACTCAGTTGCAGACTTAAAAGTAGCCATCCTGCAACAACAGCAACAACAACAATAACAAACATCAAAAACAGACTCCAAAGAGAACCTGCAGAGCTACAATTCATTTACAAATTTGACGCCATCAGCGAAGGATTGAACAGAGACTGGGAGTGGCTGGCTAATTACAAAAGCAGTTTCTCCTCTCTTGATGTTCACACCTCCACATTAGCTGCTGCAAATGGGCCACACCCTCCCTGACTGAACTGACTTTGTCAACACTGACCTTCCTCTTGATTGATATTCCCTTCTTTATGTGAGCCTGTATAATTAGACCTACCTCTGGAATCCCCACTACGTGCATCTGATGAAGTGGATCTTTGCCCACAAAAGCTTATGCTCCAATATATCTGTTAGTCTATAAGATACTACTGCCTTCTCATTGTTTTTGCACATATTGGGCGCATCTACACTAGCTGGCTACTTTGAAGGAGCTGGCACAACATCGAAATAGCACATGTCGTGTCTACATGCACTGCGCACTATTTCGACGTTGAAATTGACTTTAGGCGGTGAGACGTTGAAATCGCTATTCCTATCCGAAGATGGGAATAGCACCCTACTTCGATGTTCAACGTCAAAGTAGGGCATGTATAGACGATCCGCATCCCACTATGTTGAAATCGTGGGGTCCTCCATGGCAGCCATCAGCTGAGGGGTTGAGAGATGCTCTGTCCAGCCCCTGCAGGGCTCTATGGTCACCACATGCAGTAGCCCTTAGCCCAGGGCTTCTAGATGCTGCTGCTGCTGCAGCTGGGGGTCCATGCTGCATGCATGGGGTCTGCAAGCAGTTGTTGGCTCTGTGGATCTCATGCTGTGCAGGCTGAGTGTGTCTGGGAGGGGCCCTTTAAGGGAGCGGCTTGGGGCTTTGCTGGCTCCTTATTTTAATGGGGAGGGCTTGTGTGTGTGGACACTCCGCATTTCCTTCTGGGGCGGCCCCTTTCGATGTTCTCCATCGCTACTTCGACGTTGAACGTTGATGGCACCAGCCCTGGAGGACGTGTAGACGATATGCGTTGAAGTAGCCTATTTCGATGTCCTTACATTGAAACAGGCTACTTCGACCTAGTGTCCTAGTGTAGACGTAGCCATTGACTAGCATGACTATGCCTCTGATACTTGTAAAAGGAGAAGAGCAGCTGGCCCGGTGAATGTTAAGGTGGCATTTCTTCCTTTTCTAAAAGCACATGAAACAGCCATATCTCGTAAGATCTCTCCTTGCTCAGAGACCTCTATCCTTGGCTATAGCCAGGTTCAGCAGCAAAGCTTAAAATGTGCTAGGCTGCACAGGGCTGCAGACCTGGCCAGTGAAAGACTGATGTGGATGGTCTGGGCAAGTCAGAGACACATCTGGTCAGAGGATGGAATAGATGAGAAAATGTAGGGTTATAAGCAAGATTCATATTCCTTTTTTTAAAAGGCTGCTTTCAATTTGGTACGGAAAACCTCAGTGCTGATGTTCTCACAGGACAGTAATGACTTTCTAGCAGTGACAAAGATATTGTAACAGCTACAACAGTATTCCATCACTGATAGCCTAGCAGTGACGCTGTGACAATGATAGTGTTACCCAGGATTTGAGGAGTGAATATACCCCATAATGTGATTAAGCTAATTGCAATCATATTACGTGCATTCAACCACCACGAATTAATGAACTAGAACTCTGCCTACTAGAGGGTTAATGGGAAAGTAGGCTTTTACATGGAAGATCAAAAATTAACTCCAGTTTCTGCTGATCAGTTGAGAGGAGGTGAAAGAAAGTAAACAACTGAAAACCTCAGTAGGGAGAAGACCTTGAGTCTGAACATCTCTGATTTTAAAAGTTTATTAAAAGTTAGTACGAGTGATGATTTAGTAGGGACCACAGTAACCTATGCATTCTGTGGACGGTAGTTACAAAAGATTATCTAATGAAGTGAACTTTGGAGCAAACATCTGAAACCCTCATGAGCGAGACATTTTTCCTGACAACTTTTATCCTCAACGGGGTGAGCAACCAACCACTGCAAAACCAGTTGTTAATTACTCAGCATTGTTCCAGAACTTAAGTAAATGTCTGCGAGGTTCTAAACTTATTGTTTCTGTATGTGTGTGTCTATAGCTAATAAACTGCAATTTTAGAGTAAGCATATTGACATGCATTTGATTTCTGATCTGCTAGAATTGCTGTGTTTCCATTGACTTATAAAATAAAAAAACACAGTAAGAGACCTAACAAAGAACCACCATGGCTAAACAGCCAGGTTAAAAAGGCAGTGAGAGAGAAAAGGGCAGCTTTTAAAAAGTGGAAGTCAAATCCTAGTGAGGAAAATAGAAAGGAACATAAACACTCCCAAATTAAGTGTCATAATGTAATAAGAAAAGCCAAAAAAGATTTTGAGGAACAGCTAGCCAAAAATTCAAAAAACGATAGTAAAATGTTTTTTAAATACATTAGAAGCAGGAAGCCCGCTAAAAAAGCAGTGGGGCCCTTGGACGATAAAGATATAAAAGGAGCGATCAAGGAAGACAGTGCCATTGCGGAGCGATTAAATGATTTCTTTGCTTCAGTCTTCACGGCTGAGGATGTTACAGAGGTTCCTAAATCTGAGCCAGCCTTTTTAGGTGACAAATCTGAGGAACTCTCCCAGATTGAAGTGACATTAGAGGAGGTTTTGGAGTTAATTGATAAGCTGAATAGTAACAAGTGTCCAGGACCAGACGGTATTCACTCAAGGGTTCTGAAAGAACTCAAATGTGAAATTACGGAGTTATTAACAGTGGTTTGTAACCTATCCTTTAAATCCACTTTGGTACCAAATGACTGGAAGACGGCCAATATAACGCCAATATTTAAAAAAGGCTCTAGAGGAGACCCTGGCAATTATAGACCGATAAGTTTAACATCAGTACCAGGCAAATTAGTAGAAACACTAGTAAAGAATAAAATTGCAAGGCACGTAGAAGAGCACGAATTGTTGGGCAAAAGTCAGCATGGTTTCTGCAAAGGGAAGTCGTGTCTAACTAATCTATTAGAATTCTTTGAAGGGGTTAATAAACATGCGGACAAGGGGCACCCAGTGGACATAATATACCTAGATTTCCAGAAAGCCTTTGACACGGTCCCACACCAACGGCTTTTATGTAAATTAGGCGGTCATGGGATAGGAGGAAAGATCCTTTCATTGATCGGGAATTGGTTAAAAGACAGAAAACAAAGGGTGGGAATAAATGGTAAATTTTCACAATGGAGGAGGGTAACTAGTGGTGTTCCCCAGGGGTCAGTCCTGGGACCGATCCTGTTCAACTTGTTCATCAATGATCTAGAAAATGAGGTAAGCAGTGAGGTGGCCAAGTTTGCAGATGACACCAAGTTGTTCAGGACAGTCAAAACCAAAAGGGATTGTGAAGAACTACAAAAAGATCTCAGCAAACTGAGTGATTGGGCAGCAAAATGGCAAATGAAATTTAATGTGGGTAAGTGTAAGGTAATGCATCTTGGAAAAAATAATCCAAATTACACGTACTACATGATGGGGTCAAATTTAGCTACGACAGATCAGGAAAGGGATCTTGGAGTTATAGTGGATAGTTCTCTGAAGACATCCACGCAGTGTGCAGCGGCAGTTAGTAAGGCAAATAGGATGTTAGGAATTATTAAAAAAGGGATTGATAATAAGACAAAAGATATCATACTTCCCCTATATAAAACTATGGTACGCCCACATCTTGAGTACTGCGTGCAGATGTGGTCTCCTCACCTCAAAAAAGATATATTGGCATTAGAAAAGGTTCAGAAAAGGGCGACTAAGATGATTAGGGGCTTGGAACGGGTCCCATATGGGGAGAGGCTAGAGAAACTGGGACTTTTCAGTTTGGAAAAGAGGTGATTGAGGAGCGATATGATAGAGGTATATAAAATCATGAATGGTGTGGAGAAAGGGAATATAGAAAACTTATTTACCTTTTCCCATAATACAAGAACTAGGGGACACCAAATGAAATTGATGGGTAGTAGGTTCAAAACTAATAAAAGGAAATTTTTCTTCACACAGCGCACAGTCAACCTGTGGAACTCCTTGCCCGAGGAGGCTGTGAAGGCCAGGACTCTATTAGGGTTTAAAAAAGAGCTTGATAAATTTTTGCAGGTTAGGTCCATAAATGGCTATTAGCCAGGGATAAAGTATGGTGCCCTAGCCTTCATAACAAGGGCAGGAGATGGATGGCAGGAGATAAATCACTTGATCATTGTCTTGTGTTCTCCTTCTCTGGGGCACCTGGCATTGGCCACCGTCAGCAGATGGGATACTGGGCTGGATGGACCTTTGGTCTGACCCAGTCTGGCCATTCTTATGTTCTTATGTTCTTATGACTTACTCCTGACATCCCCTGGTGAAATAGTTACGTTACCACCACTGGGGGAGGGAGGAATTCTGAAAACCCTAGGTAATAAAGGAGGCAGCATAATGACAATGGAGGCAGTGCGACAACAACGTTCTGTCAGTGTCCCAGGCAGCGTAACGACAATGGTGGTGATGTAGCAATGACATTCCAACAGCGATGGAGGTGATGTAACAGAGACAGAGGTGGGGTTCCGGCAGTGGTTGTGTAGCAACAACATTTCCTCGGCAAAATTTCTGCAATCATGAAGATGTTTGAGGCCAGCAGTGATTTTTCATCAGTGACCACTACACCCTAGCTAGCCCAGTAAAGTTTAACTCATGATAGCCTATTTTTTCTGAAACTTTCTGTAAGTTCCTGGGAAAGAGCTTCGGCTTCCTTCTGAACCAGGACTTTGGAACACCCAGAAAAGGCCCTGTGCTCCTGAAGGCATCTGTCACAAGCATCACACTGAGCTGAGGGCAGACTGGAAGAGCATTGCATATGTGTGCAGGTAGTGATGGGAAAAAAAGCGCTTAGGTACTTCGTTGTCAAGTCTCAGCGCCTCAGTTCAAGGCAGCCCATTCACATAGGAGATAACACAGTCCAAACCCTACAACAGTGGCCCACACTGATGAAGTTCCATTGTGAGTAACACCGGCCCCCCACAAGCAGAGCAGTGTTACTATTCTAGGCACTGGTTGTGGGAGTGACATTCCTGTCTCATCTGTAGATGCCAGCAAGGCCCTAGGCATCACTTGAAACTTTGGTGTTGTGTCTTTTATTTCGTTTTTCAATGGTTAGCGTCGCTGCGAAAAGAGGGGACAAGAATGAATCTTTCATTCACCTTGCAGAAGGCTAAAGGGACCCTTCAGTCCAAAACAAGCTCACAATGCTCTAAAATAGAGAAGTCCTTGGGATATTAATAATGAATTATCGCAGCATAATCAATCAGAGTTCATACATCAACTGAATGGGTCTGTACTGTGGCGACTGACATAGGCTACGTCTACGCGTGCAGCCAACATCGAAATAGTCTATTTCGATGAATAACGTCTACACGTCCTCCAGGGCTGGCAACGTCGATGTTCAACTTCGACATTGCTCAGCCCAACATCGAAATAGGCGCAGCGAGGGAACGTCTACACGTCAAAGTAGCACACATCGAAATAGGGATGCCAGGAACAGCTGCAGACAGGGTCACAGGGCGGACTCAACAGCAAGCCGCTCCCTTAAAGGGCCCCTCCCAGACACAGTTGCACTAAACAACACAAGATCCACAGAGCTGACAACTGGTTGCAGACCCTGTGCCTGCAGCATAGATCCCCAGCTGCCGCAGAAGCAGCCAGAAGCCCTGGGCTAAGGGCTGCTGCCCACGGTGACCACAGAGCCCCGCAGGGGCTGGAGCGAGAGCATCTCTCAACCCCCCAGCTGATGGCCGCCATGGAGGACCCGGCAATTTCGACGTTGCGGGACGCGGATCGTCTACACAGTCCCTACTTCGACGTTGAACGTTGAAGTAGGGCACTATTCCTATCTCCTCATGAGGTTAGCGACTTCGACGTCTCGCCGCCTAACGTCGAAGTTAACTTCGAAATAGCGCCCGAAGCGTGTAGACGCGACGGGCGCTATTTCGAAGTTGGTGCCGCTACTTCGAAGTAGCGTGCACGTGTAGACGCAGCTATACAGTGCTTAGGGGTTTACTATGCATCAAACTCACATATTCACATCCCCAGGGGAATCCCATGTACCCAAGCGCTGGGGAGTGAGCGCTGAATCCCACACGTTACTGTTAATGTCTACTGCAAGGAGCACGTAGCTGTCAGGATGCAAGTCATGAAGGGTACATATACCGTGGTTAGGGGCTGGGTAAAACTGCATATACAGAGCTGTTTGGCTGTGGAACGTCGCCTGTACGGTGGTGGGACCCAGCCTGTGAATGGGGCATACTCTGCACCTACTAAGACACTGCTTTTACTGGGAGAACATCATTGTCACCGTTACAGTGTGGCTGGTACATGGCTGCTGATTGCATCTCTCTGTGGGAGTGTAACTGTGTTGGCTGGTCAAAGCTGGAACGTTCCTGTTTGAGCAGCTTCACTGCTGCAGGAATGTCACAGATGGACCAGCACTGGTACTCTGCCTGCGTCAGCACCAGCCTGCCACGGCCAAGCCATCTCAGCTAATCCATCCTTATCCCTGCGAGGGCAGCAATGATGGAAAGTTGCTGTGGCTGTTAAAACATCTCTGGCCCCACTGGAGAGTCACGGTGTGCCAGGGAACTCTGAGGTTTTCTATGCAGAGCTCAAAAGCAGCTTTGTTTAAAAACACTAATCTCGGATTATCAACTCTAATCTCCAGCCAGCGGTGCAGGCAGGGCCCAGATATGGTGACGGATGTGGCTTCTCTCGCTCTCTGGCTGGCTGTCACATGTGCACACAAGTGGAAAATGAACCAACCCAGCTCGTTCTCCGACAGGCTGGGAAGAAGCAAGACAGCAATTGTTGTGGGTGTTTCTGTTGTCAAATACTCTGATGACGGGGACTGTGGAACCACCTCAATAGACAGAGAGAGGGGGTTCTCACTCAGCTCTGCACCACAGGCAGTGATTAACCCCTGACTACCGGCCAGGGACATACCTGGAGACCTTGCCTTCTATTCCACTAGGTAAAGAGGATTTCATAGGCTGAAATTAGAGACATGCTGCCGAGTGCTCATCCCTCTCCAGCCTCTCCTGTGGGAGGATTAATCCTCACGTGTGTTTGCAAGTGGCCAGTTTAGTTTTAAACAAGTACTGGGGCTGCAGCCACTTCCCTTTGGAGACTCTTCTGCAGTCTAATGGCATTCGTGGCCAGCAGCTGTCCCGTTTCCCACCTCCAGCCCTCTGATTATTGCCATAGTTGTTGCACCAACCTAAAGATTTCCCAACCCGCATAGGCTCAAACCCTCTGCACAGCTCTGCAGCTTGTTATTGTGTCCACGCTGAATTGTCACACAGTCAAACTCCATACACCAATTCCCAGGCCCAGCTAAGGTGCCCTTAGCCCAAGCTTAGGCATGTGTGTGTGTGCGCCAAAGGTATTTTTACAGACTTGTAGACATTAATTCCAGAAAGACCCATCACAACCATTTAGAAGGAGCTGAACATCGAGGCTCACAGAACCTTATCCACCCACACCTGTAATGAACCCGTCACTTCTGCCTGATTTGCTAAACTCCTCAACACATGATTCAAAGATTTCAATTGACAGCGAAGCCACCATTTACTTCAGCTGAAATCTGCAGGTGACCCACGCCTCATGCTCCAGATCAGCAGCTCCCAACCTTTTCAGGACGGTGACCAATTGTGACAATTCAGTAAGACTTTGTGGCCCAAGGTGATTCACAGCTGGGGGTGTTGGGAGGGGGATGCTCTCCTGAGAATTTTTTTTAATAGATCTTGATTTGCACCCACCCTCAGGCTTAAACCCCTTGTAACCTAAACTGCCCCCCAGGCTTAAACCTCTCGCAGCCCCAAACCACTTCTCCACCTACCTCCCATGAACTCTGCTGCTGCCCTCTGCTGCTCCTTCACAGGACCACTGAAGCTGCCTCCTCTGCATGGCTCCCACGGCCCTCTTACTCCCTTCCCCCACCTGCAGCACGGGCAGTTGCCTGCCCTGCTGCACTGAAATGGGGCTTAATTTAATCGGTTTTACAGCTGGATCCCTCCTGCCAACCATTAAACCAATTAAACTGAGTTTAGGGCAGGGACTGAGAGCCAGAGGGGTGACCAGAGACTGCAGTGGGAGCTGCAAATGACTTCTTAAAGAGCCACATGTGGCTCAGAGCCACTCAGCTGGCAACCCTTAGAACATCTAATGGGGATTGGGTCCTGACCCTTAGGTTGGGAATCCCTGCTGTAGAGGAAGGCAAAAAAACTGCAAGTTCTCTGCTAATCTGGCCTGGGGAACATTCCTTCCCAACCCCAAAACACAGTGACTAGTTACACCCTGAGTCTGTCAATGAGACCCATCAGCCAGACACCCGGAAAAGAATCCTCTGTCACAACTCAGAGCCCTCCCCACTGACCCAGAGTTCCATCTCCAGTCATTGGTGAGCTTTGCTTCTACCACTCACCAAGCCACTTAGTCACCCTTTCATCCCCCCAGTGCTGGAGCATAACTGCTGGTAGCCAAGGGGAGCTGTTTTTGCAAGTTTGCCCCCTGCCTTCCCTTCCTGAGGCCTCGGCCACCACAGACTTTCCTGTGTGAGATGGTTGTGCTAATGGCTACGCTACAGCTACCAGCTCTTCTGGGGACAGCGACCTCTCAGGCCAGGACCTAGAGCCCCTCATTTCAGCCACGGGCCACTTAAACTGAATGATTTGAAAGTGAAAAGTTCCCTTGCAGCTCCCGCCAGCATGGCTAAAACAGAACCTGAGGCAGCAGCAGCGATTTGCATGGCCGTGCAGTGTGACTGCTGGATGAACTCGCAGTCAGGAGCCACCCTGCTCCTCGCCCTGCCCTGCTCCTCCCACCTCTCTCCCGCTCACTGGGACATGGCTGCTGAGCTAAATCTACATGGGGTGGAACCCAGAGATGACAAATCCAGGGAGGCACTACTGCTGCTTCCACCCCTCAGCCAAGCCATGGATGAGATGCCTATTATGGGCTACATCTACACGTGAAGCCAACATCAAAATAGCTTATTTCGATGTAGCAACATCGAAATAGGCTATTTCGATGAATAACGTCTACACGTCCTCCAGGGCTGGCAACGTCGATGTTCAACTTCGACGTTGCGCGGCACCACATCGAAATAGGCGCTGCGAGGGAACGTCTACACGCCACAGTAGCACACATCGAAATAAGGGTGCCAGGCACAGCTGCAGACAGGGTCACAGGGCGGACTCAACAGCAAGCCGCTCCCTTAAAGGGCCCCTCCCAGACACAGTTGCACTAAACAACACAAGATCCACAGAGCTGACAACTGGTTGCAGACCCTGTGCCTGCAGCATGGATCCCCAGCTGCCGCAGAAGCAGCCAGAAGCCCTGGGCTAAGGGCTGCTGCCCACGGTGACCATAGAGCCCCGCAGGGGCTGGAGAGAGAGCATCTCTCAACCCCCCAGCTGATGGCCGCCATGGAGGACCCAGCAATTTCGACTTTGCGGGACGCGGATCGTCTACACGGTCCCTACTTTGACGTTGAACGTCGAAGTAGGGAGCTATTCCTATCTCCTCATGAGGTTAGCGACTTCGACGTCTCGCCGCCTAACGTCAAAGTTAACTTCGAAATAGCGCCCGACGCGTGTAGCCGCGACGGGCACTATTTCGAAGTTAGTGCCGCTACTTCGAAGTAGCATGCACATGTAGACGCAGCTATGCAGTGACATGCTGGGAGCAGGCGGGGGCCGGGGACACGGGAGGCAGAGCAACAGCAATCTGTGTGCATATGCATGTGTATCTGCAGGGCTCATCTCCTCTTCATGCCAGAGGTGGAGTGGGGTTCAGTTTAGCTCCGTGAGACTTGCTAGCTCCTTCGAGCTGCAAATGCGTCCGAGTTATTTTTAAAGGCACGTCAGCGTCTGTGTGTGCAGCAAGAGGGAGGCACGAATGAAAGCGGCAGCAGCAGTTTGGAAGAGGTCTGCTGGCAGGGAGCCCAGGTTGTGCTAAATGCTGACTATGAAGTGCAGGAGACAGCTGTGGAGGAGAAAGCTCCCTCCCTCCTAGGCCTGGTCTTCTGCTTCCAGACATCTGAGTAAAGCTGGAGCCCAAAGGGACCTGGGCAGGTGGAATTGCCTCCGTGGCCCTGGGCAGAGAACTATGGTGTGGGACAGGCCAGGACAGTGACTGCCCTCCCTGGCCTGACAATGCCCCTTGCGTGAGCCACACCACAGATTTGATCTTGAACTTTTTTCCAGCTCAGGCAACACAAATATTTAGCAGTGTGTGGCGATTTTGCCCAGCCTTTTCTGTCAAAAAGAAATCTCAAGGAAAGCCTTTGCATGTGTGATTCAGAGCAGCGTTGGTTAGAAACCTTCTTGTGTTTTAGTTTCGAAAATACAAAGCATTGAAAAAAATACACCTCGGAATCAGAATGAAGCGTCTCATTTTGGGCTCTGAGTCTGACCTCGGCCTTTGGATCCCTCGTTTGGTGCTGGCCTAACCAGTTCACCATGGTCTTTGTGCTACTTGCCCACTGTATGGTGTGAGTAAGGAGGTGATCAGGGCTTCTGGGGCCGATTATGCCTCCTCAGCACAAGGTTGTGAAGGAGGCGCTGCAGAGCCATGCTGGCCCCAGGGAGGAGTACAGAGATTCCTGTGACTCCTGGGGAGCAAAAGCCATCACTGGAAATGTGCTGTGTGGCTGGTCAGCAAAGAAACTGGACTAGGGCCCTGCCCCTTTGGCACTGTATTGTGCCCAAGGCAGCACTTGCAAGGAGCAATCCCTGTGTAACTGAGCATGTAGCGTGCAAGTGACCCAGTAAAGTTGGGGAAGGCATCACCTGGGAGCCTCACGACTCTTTCTGCCCATTGAGTATTTGGCCCTTGGTGGTTTGCAGTTACCAGTTGCCGTACACAACGTCAGTAAGTACAAGTACTGCTCAGACTCACAGCTGTCTCCGGAGGGCAGGAGACTCAGGCCAGCCGGACTGGATCTGGCCTCTGGCTCCAGCATTTGCTACCACAGAATGAGCTCTAAGATTAACACTCCGGCCAGCTGAGTGAAAGAGGAGCAGCACCCATGGCAGACAGGCCAGGCTAATGTGGCATAAACAATGGTCAGGTCTCTATCCCGATGCACTCAGTCACCCTCCTTAACTGCCAGCAGGACATGCTGGTGAGCTGCTGGGCTGCAGGGCCTGTTCTCAGGGCAGCAGCCCTTTAAATGGCTGCTTGGAACTGGAGAGTGGTGGAAAGGCAAGAAGGGGATCAGGCTGATGTGACTTTTTGGGCGACATCTACACGTGTACGCTACATCGAAATAGTCTATTTCGATGAATAACGTCTACACGTCCTCCAGGGCTGGCAACGTCGACGTTGGGCAGCACCACATCGAAATAGGCGCTGTGAGGGAACGTCTACACGCCAAAGTAGCACACATCGAAATAAGGGTGCCAGGAACAGCTGCAGACAGGGTCACAGGGCGGACTCAATAGCAAGCTGCTCCCTTAAAGGGCCCCTCCCAGACACAGTTGCAGTAAACAACACAAGATCCACAGAGCCGACAACTAGTTGCAGACCCTGTGCATGCAGCATGGATCCCCAGCTGCAGCAGCAGCAGCCAGAAGCCCTGGGCTAAGGGCTGCTGCACGCGGTGACCATAGAGCCCCGCAGGGACTGGAGAGAGAGCGTCTCTCAACCCCTCAGCTGATGGCCGCCATGGCGGACCCGGCAATTTCGACGTTGCGGGATGCGGATCGTCTACATGTGCCCTACTTTGATGTTCAACTTCGAAGTAGGGCGCTATTCCCATCCCCTCATGGGGTTAGCGACTTCGACGTCTCGCCGCCTAACGTCGATTTCAACTTCGAAATAGCGCCCAACACGTGTAGCCGTGATGGGCGCTATTTCGAAGTTGGTGCTGCTACTTCGAAGTAACGTGCACGTGTAGACGCGGCCTTTGAGAGCCGGTAGTTCCTCATGCACCCAGGGTAGGTGACACTGGAGTAGCAGCCTTCCCGTGTGCTCCTCGCTGTACAGTCCTACTGGGCCGGGTGGGGTCATACCTGCACGTGGCCCTGGGTTCACGGGAACAGACAGACCCAACAAGGGGAGGGCTGGTGGCCAAAATGGGTAACTGCCCCGGCACCCAGCAATTGAAAAGTGCCTGGAGCTCCTGGCTACTACTACTACAGGGGTGGTGGCAGCCACCACCCCAGATGCTTGAAGCACCATTGGAGCGCGCTCGGAGCTGCTGGGGAGCGGGGAAGGTAGGGTTGTGGAGCAGCGCACTCTGGGTGATGCTGAGGGCTGGCTGCCTCCAGCCCCTCCCCTTCCACCCAAGGTCCTGCCCTTTCCAGGAGCACAGAGCTGGCCTCCCCCAAACCCTGCCCAGGGGCCTGGCAAGTCTGTCAGCTGCCCTTGGGCCAGACAGAAATGTTGCTCATTTGCCTAACAAATCAGGGCACTTTCAGCACCCAGAGAACTGCAGCCAGGTCACTTCTGACCAGGACTCATCTGCTAAACCTCTGATGGCCACAGGAGCCACACACAAGTGTGTTAGCCCCAGGAATAATTCTCCCTACTCTTGGGACTAGAGCATCTATTTATTAGAGCTCTAATTCTCAGATTCACAGCCCCAAGCTCTGAGTGCTGCAGGTGTTCCCTACCAGTAATCTAACAACAGAGTCCAGCTTCACTGTAGAGTAGGACGCAGTGCTATGGAGGAAGGAATGAGTTCTCCCGTGCTATGGATGTTGTCCAACACTCACACAAGTTCAGAGATGGGTCTCAGACTCTCGCATACATGGAGATCTGGAAGAACCATGTACAGTAATTCTTTTGCTACTTGCCCAAGCACCTTGCACATTGATATGAAATACCTCTGGCAGATGCAACACGCACAGCTAAGATTTCACATCACACACACAAAATGCACAGTGAGACCTTTCCAAACACGTCTTTTAATACAGATTTCAAGTACTACACCCTACTTTACAATTCTGCAATAGTCTAGCCAAAGTCTACAGTGTCTAGGTTCATGCCATACAGCTTTTGTACCTTGTAAATGTTACATACATTTTGTACAATCAGTGCCAGCTGTTGGAATGAATAGCTGAGAACAGACTTGCGGGCCATCCTTCCGCTGTTTGGGGGCTGCTGATCTCTTGGAGAGAGCTGTACTTGTGGAGCTGTTTGCTCAGCCCCAACGCTGCAGGCTGCTGTTGGGAACCAGATTGCAATAGTATGGGAGTTTTTTGTTTTGTTTTTTGCAGCCCTCAGGAAAATGGGGCTTTCAGAGACCATTTGCTCACTGCTCTCTGAATAGCATCTTAAAATTAAGGCATTTCAGGGAAGATTATTTCAGCTGGGTGCAGGGGGAGCTGGCAAGTGCTAGGGAGCACAGAGATCAGAAAAAAAAACCCAACTCATTCGCTTGTAGGTAAAGCTAGCGAGCAAGGAGGAAGTGCTGCCTGCTCATTTTACGTGCTCTGGGGAATAACGGAAGAGGTCCCCTGGCCCTCGCCATAGACGCATCTTCTCCTGTGGCCCAGAGTTTAGAAGAGTGATCACTGGAAACAGTCCATCAAGGGAACAGAGGTTCAGCCAAAAGCAGATCCTAAAGGCGATCACATCTACAGCCAACCTCCACAGATGCCTCTTACACTGGCACCTGAAGCTTGAAAGCAAAGCAGCTGAGCAAAACAACTAGGACAAGTGCAGAACATGAGCGGCATCAGCAAGGAGAGTAATCATTGGTGTGTCACACCTCCTGGTTCTAAACTCAACAGGAAGCCTATGCTGGGAGAGATTGGGTGTAGCACTGTCACACAAGCAGAAGCAAGTTTCAGATTGGTGGTACTCAAAGAAAACCAACCTTGCAAACTGTACGATAAAAGTAGGACAAGAAGGAAAAACTCTGACAAAGAGAGGAAGGGAAGATGGGGGGTGATCCCTGGAGAAAGTTTTGAGAGTACAGTCCACAAAATATTACACAATATTGGAGCTACTCACCCACCACACCTTGGCATGATTAGCCAATAAGTTCTTGGAGTGCATTAGACACTGTGTTTTATTTCACAAGGTAGAGAAAACTACTCAGGGAGTGGCTTTGATTTTAACCAGGGAGGAACAAGTAGATGTGGTATAGCTTGACTTTAGTAAGGCTTTTGATATGGTCTTGCATGACCAAACTAGGGAAATACAGCCTGGATGGCGCTCCTATAAGATGGGTGTATAAGTAGTTGGAAAATGACTCCTAGACATTAGTTATCAGTGGTTCACAATAAAGTTAGAAGGGCATATGGAATAGGTTCCTGCAAGGCTCAATCCTAGGCCTGGTTCCATTCAATATCTTCATGAATTGTATAGATAGTGGCATAGAGAGCACAGCTCTGCCCCGAAGCCTCTGGACTTTCCAAGCCAGTCTCAAGCCTGGATAAAGGTGGAGGGTTGGTCAGATGAGTGTCTACACTGTAAGAAGGAAACAGCAACTAGAATAGCAAAAGTAAGAGTGAGTTTCAAGGCGATGGATAAGATCTGGAAAAGCAAAGTGATTAGTTTAGAAACGAAGCTGGGTGTCTTGAAAAACGTGCGTATTCAGCAGCATATTGTACAGATGCAAGACGGGTGATAACAAAAGTTTCAAAGAGAAGGATATTGGCGTTCAAGAGGAGTTGTTATAGAAAGGTCCTGAGAATAGGATGGATGCAGAAGGTCACCAGCAAGGAAATATATAGGAAGATACAGCCGAAAGAGAACCTACTGCAGAAGGTTATACAACGGAATTTACAGCTATTCGGGCATATCTGCTGAATGAATGATGAATGAAAAGCAAGACCCTGGTACTGGGCATAATGGACAGTTCGAACGGGAGAAGCAGCCCTCACAGAGAATGAGTAGATGATGTAGTAGATTGGTGCAGAGCTCGTCTACAGACACTAAGCCACTCTGCACTGCACAGGGGAAGATGGCAGGAAATAGTGAGGGAGGCATCAGACATCAATGGGCACTGAGCACATGGTTGTCGTTGTTAATTGTTAATTGCCAAGGGAGGTTGTGGAATCTCCATCACTGGAGATATTTAAGAACAGGTTAGACAGATGTCTATCAGGGATGGTTTAGACAGTACTTGGTCCTGCCATTGGGGCAGGGGGCTGGACTTGATGGCCTCTCGAGGCCCCTTCCAGTCCTAGTGTTCTATGAGTCTATGATTCTAAGATGACGGAGAGCACACGTATAAAAACTTGTGGACAATACCAAGCTGGAAGAGGCTGCAAGTGCTTTGGAGGATAGGCTTAAAAACAAAATGATTTGGGGAAATGGAGTGAAATAAACAGGATAAAATTCAATCAGGACAAATGTGAAGTACTCCACTAAGGGAGATCAGTTGCACAGAAATAAAATGGGAAATGAAAGCGTAGGAAGGAGTACTGCAGAAAGGGATCTAGGATTTACCGTGACTCACAAGCTGAGTATGAGTCAATAATGTAACACTTGCAACAAAAACAAGGGGTTGTAAGCAAGACACGAGAAGCAATTCTGCTTTACTCTGCGCTAATACTGCCTCAACTGGAGTATTGTGTCTAGCTCTGAACACCACATTTCAGAAAAGATGTGGAGAAAGTCCAGAGAACAGCAATAAAAATCATTAAAGGTCTAAGAAAAACAATCTATGAGGAAAGACGGAGAAAATGGTTTGTTCAGCTTGGAGAAGAAATGAGTGAGGGGTGATGTTTTAACAGCTTTAAAGTAGATAAAAGGTTGTTACAAAGAGAAAGTAGAAAAATTGTTCTTGTTAGCCTCTCAGTATAGGAAAAGACGCAAGGGCCTTCATTTGCAGCAAGGGAAGTTTGGGTTGGGCATTAAGAAAAGCTTCCTAGCTAAGCACTGGAATAAAGGTTGTGGAATTGCCATAGCTGGAAAGTGTTAAGAGCTGCTTAGATAAACAGCTGTCACAGATGGTCTAGATCAGTGACGGGCAACCAAAAATGGGGTGTGGGCTGCAGGAGTGGCTCTCCCCCTCAGTGTATTGCTGCAGCCTGTCGCCCACTGGGGTTCCACCTGCAGCCCCACAGACTCTCTGTCTGCCCCTCTTCCCTGGCTGCCTCTCACACACTGGGCACCAGAGCCCCACACTTGCTGCTCCTCCCCCTACCTCCGGGCACTTCCGAAGTTCCACGACTCTACTGCTTGGGCTCCTCCCTGCTCCTCCCCACAGCTGGACTTCTGTGAATCACCTGCTCGCAGCTATTCCCCTTCTGGGAGGCAGGGGGAGCAGTGGGGATGTGAGTGAATCAGTGGATTTGTTATCTGGGCATTGGTGCATAGCTAAGCAACAGACAGCTCCAACTTGCACCCTTAGGCAGAAGTTACTCTTCCAATACAACGCTACCCTCAGCAGCCCCACCAGAGGAGCTGTCACAGGTGGAACGCTGCTCTTTACACTTGACTGTGGTCCTGTCTACTGCTCATAAAATATCAGGGTCCCAGGCAAATGAGAGAACCAGGACAATTACATCATATATCTCCCCAGATTCCAGAATATATACAGCTGCTGTCACAAGCCACCTGCTCTGCAACGACTTTGTAGATTGGCCATGTGGTTTCAGTGCCAGTTCTCCCTTTCGTCTCCAGCTCTCACATCTCCACAAACATCATCTACAGCACTGCCCTGCTCACAGTGCCATGCTGGAGTGCCACAGGGTAAGAACAGTCAGGGTCAGCGCTGAGATTCTGGCAGAATACACCTCCATGAGGATGAAGAGTTACACCTCCAGCAACATGCAGGTGCTTGAAACCAGGAAGGTGTTTTAGGAAGAAGATAGTGGCTATGATACATGCAGCACCATAAGACACCACGTAACACCACGCCAGGGTGTGTCTGGATGGAGCACGTCTGCATTATAAAGGACCTCTCCTCCACCAATACAAGGGAATCATATCTATGGCTCTGTATAGATGACTGCTAATCATCATCATCATGATCATCATGCTGTGTTTGTGGGTGAAGGACAGCGGTTCTGGCAACACAGCACACTTAACGCCTGTCTTGATAGCTGAGTGGTATCCTGTAGCCACTAACAGCCTGTATCCCTGTTTCATGCATCCATTGCATAGCACTTAGGACTATCTATTCTTGAGGCTACATCTAGACTGTCTCCCTAACTCGAAATAATTTACGCAATTTGTGTAAATGATTAAATTCTTATTAAATTATTAAATTGTGTGAATTACTTCAAGTGAACTTATTTTGAACTTGGCGCCATCCAAACGGCACTGAAGTTAGAAATAAGCAGCTATGTCGAGTTTTCCGCTATCCATCTCACTATGAGGGGGTAGCGGAAATGGAACACCACGCTCGAAATAGCACTGCTGTTTCAAGGGCGGTGAGTAGCGCAGAGTTGTTATTCTGGGATACCTTTGTATCTAGAAACAGCAACTACTGTGTAGTCTAAACATAGCCTAATGGTGCTGTATGCTATATTCAATGATAATCACCTGGAATCTGAATCCAAAACCTAACTGCAGTTAGTTTTATGCTGTCACAGCTTTGCTGTTCATTAGAGTTTGTGTGGTGGACCTTGGGAGAGAAAAGGGGCTGAAGAACACGACAAAAAAGGAGACGTTATTGTACCGTATTGAAAATACCACTTCTGGTCAGCAGAAGACTAGGGCCTGGGACATTTCTGTCTGTCAGTATTGACTGGAATCACAAATTATGAAGACAGTGACTGCACTCTGTCCTGATGGAGTTTAACAGAGTCTTGATCAGCTGGATTCAGGGGGCAGTGCTTCCCACGCTGACTGAAACCAACAGTGCCGTTTGGGACACACAAAGGACAGTGACAGGGAGCAGCTACAGAGCAGGATGGAGAGGTTCCCCCACCCTCCGTTTAGACACCAGCATCAGAGTCTCTCCCGTTCAGTGAGGTCTTCGGTTTTAGTCCATTGTTCTGAACATTCACCTCTTGCGTGGGCTGAGTCATCTGCTGAAAACGCTGTCAAGGAACAAACAAAGATTACAGGAAAGACACAAGTGTCCAGGGAAAAATGAGGAGTTCCTTTCACTACTGCCACCTCCACATACAGCATGCGGCTGATGCTGAAGGATACCCCCACCCCCAACCCACACCCATTCCAAATTGAAGAGATATCCCTGGTTACATCAAGAGGTGCTACCATGTGGACAGTGATCACTGCAGGTGCTTAGGAGAATTACTTCTGACCTATCACTGCATCCATTGGGCAATGCAATCACCTCTCCTTTGCTCTGGTCTTACACGCAGTTCTCTCTCTTGAATTCTAAGGTAAGTCAGCAAATGTAGTCACACTCAGACAGTAAAGCTAGTCACTTTTCTAAATTACAAAAACGTTAAAGTTGTTTCTGTTTCATAGGGTTCAAAATGGACCCACATTTCATTTTCTGTGACATTTTTTCCTGAAATTCTCATTAAGATGTTATCCAATGGTTACAAAATGCCAAGGAATTTATAATTTATTTATATCTAATCCTACATGGTCCTTTATGCTCGTGTGGATTCCCATTTACATCCACCTGACAGGATCAAGGTTTAAATAAAACTGAGATCCATTGGTAGAGCTATGTCCAGAAGACATCTAAGGAAATGGGGTGTGAGAGAGAGAGAGAGCAGGCCCTCTGGGAAAGGGCCACCAAAGGGTTGAGCTGTATGGGCTGAAGCCTAGGGTTGGACTTGAAGGCTGAATTACTGGGGTCGGCAGTGGGAGGAACTGGTGCTTTGAATTATAGAACATGAGCTAGAGAGGAAGGGGCCTGAGGAGAACGGACATCACTGAGTCAGAGAAGAGCCTCTCCAGGAGATGGAAGAGCCCCTGTTCTCATACAGATCTGAAGTGTTTCTTGCAGGGTAAAGCTCCTAAAATGTATAGTGAGGTTCTCCTGTCATCCGGGCCCTTTTTTCTTACATTCATGCTCAGTAGGATTAAAAAGGTTTGTAATCTTTCCTGTCCTTCAAAACCCCTTTTTGCTGCATGATATCTAATGTCTCTCCAGACTCAGCTCTGTTACACAGGAATCCTCTCTCAGTCTCCCTCTGTCTCTCTCCCCTCCTCTCTCCCAATCTCTGTCTCCCTCCTGCCACCTACTGTTTGCTGCTAGAGTGGTGGCTCCTGTCAGCTGGAGGCCTGTGTGTGTGTGTGTGTGTGTGTGTGTGTGTGTGTTGGCTGCTGCAGATAAAAATCTGATGTTTCACTGAACTGGCAGAACAGCCAGTGCACATGGAGACGTTGAGTTTGATGGAGAGAGCAGAAGGTGGGGAAGGCAAAGAGAAGCCAACCGCACTGTTATTTTTCTCATTCCCATTATCTGGCACTGCCACTCTGCACCAGATGTTGAGGGCACTCCTTGAGCAGCAGGAGCTAACTGCATTCCAGAGGCCTGCCAGAAAGAGAACCAGTGGGACCAGGGGTAATCGCTTGGACGTGGTGTGGGATCTCTGGTTACTGACGGATTCAGAGGCACAACTCCAAAGACAGAAATAGCCGTAACCGCTCTGCATCATACAAATGGCCCTGCAGAAGTCAGTGGAACGCCTTGAGGCATTAGATGCCGCTCAGTGTGAGTCAAGGCTTCGCAGTCCTGCCCTCCCAGCTGGCTCCTGCTCCCAGGGAAGTCAAGAGAAAGCTGTCACCAGCTTCAATGGGAACTGAACTGGACCCAGGCAGAGGGAGTAACTGATGCCCTGATTAGGAGACAGGAAGGGATTTCTCCCCATGGTACAACAAGAAGTCCTGTGGCACCTTGTAGACTATTTCCACTCTGCACAGCTAAATGCAGTGCCTTGCATGGTGACAAGTACCAGAGAGGCAGCCGTGTTAGTTTGTATCTTCGAGAACAACAAGAAGTCGTGTGGCACCCTACAGACTAATTTGCAGCCTATTGCTATCAACAGAGAGAAGAGTAACATCCTGTGACTTCTGCCCTAGGTAATGCCTTTGACTGAATACCTGCTTCTGGCCCCAAAGAAAATGAGGTTAGGGTGTTGGGGGTTGGAGTGTCTATACTCCTGGAGCATTTAGACCACTCTCTGTCTTTCTTTCCTCTCTGAAGTGAATTAAATGCTGGTGAAAGATAGGAGACTGACAGCCCTTTTTATCCATGAGACAGACAACTCCTTCAGTGCTTGGTGTCTTTACTGAGCCTGCCAATTAGTGACATTCATAGTGAGAACTGTGCAGGAGCTGGAATTTCCACAATGCCAAACATTTGTTTTCATTCCGAATTGGAAGAGAAAAGAATTCAGAAGTTTCCCATGAAACAAGGCATATGAGATGGTTTTGTTATAGGACAGTCAAAAACCTTTCTTCTGGGGTTATGACTTTTTAAAAAAATTTTATTATAAAATGCATTTCGAAGTGAAACATCATTTTGAAATGAAAAATCAAAATGTTCTGTTCTGAAATTGTCCAAACGGACTATTCTCATTTTATCAAAACAATTTCTTTTTTCAAAATACAATTTTGTCAGAATCAGCATTTTCCCTTGGGAAGTTTTGTCTCAGACAGAACAGAATTTTCCAAAGAGAAAACATTCTGTCAGAAGATTTTCAACCATTTTTCCACGTAATGATGATATGCTTGTGCGGACAACAGTCTGCTAGGAATAGGTCGAAGATTCTCTCTACTTGTTTCTTATAAGACAATAAACAAGAATGAGCTGCTAACAATTTTGGTCACTACGGCTACATTTATACATACGAAAAACTTTAAAATGGACATGTTAATGGCCAAATCAAAGAATACTAATGAGCTGCTGAAATGAATATTTAGTGCCTCATTAGTATGCCACTGGCCGTGGCACTTTGAAAATGCCGTGGTTCGCTCGCCCATGGCTTGTCTACATGAGGGGGTGTCCTTTTTGAAAGGACTCTGCAAACATTGAAATCCCCTTATTCCTACCAGGTGATATTCAATTCAGCGCGTCATTAGTATTCTTCGATTCGGCCATTAGCGTGGCCATTTTGAAGCTTTTCGTAAGTGTAGATATGGCCTAGAGGTTGATCCTCTCTAATCCAGAACTCTCTCGTCTGGCAACATCTGTAATCGCGCGTGATTTTAGTTGTCTGGATGACCACTTAAGAGTGTGGCCAAGTTTCCTGTGGTCCCATAAAGTTCGTTTACAGCCACTAGTCCTGGCTCTCAGTGTTCTGTGCTGTTATTTAACTGTAATTTACCCCTAACTGTCTTCTCAGAGCCCAGTAAGCAGTGGAAGTGTTTGTAATGCTGCCAGACCATATTGACCACCTGTGGTCCAGCAAATTCTCTGGTCTGGCAACAGTCAGAGCCCGAGGGTGCTGGATTAGAGAGGTTCAACCTGTACTAATCTGTGAGGGCTAGTAACTAAGATTGTAGAGGTAGAGACACTTACTGTTTTACTCTAATCCACTAAGGCTGTGTCTACACTAGCCCAAAACTTGGAAATGGCCATGCAAATGGCCATTTCACAGTTTACTAACGAAGTGCTGAAATACATATTCAGCGCCTCACTAGCATGCGGGCGGCCGTGGCACTTCGAAATTGCCGCGGCTCACCACCGTACAGCTCGTCCAGACAGGGCTCCTTTTCAAAAGGACCCTGGCAACTTTGAAATCCCCTTATTCCTAACAGCAGATAGGAATAAGGGGATTTCGAGGTTGCTGGCGTCCTTTGGAAAAGGAGCCCCATCTGGACGAGCTGCACGGCAGCGAGCTGCGGCAATTTCAAAGTGCTGCGGCTGCCAGCATGCTAGTGAGGCGCTGAATATGTATTTCAGCGCTTCATTAGTAAACTTCGAAATGGCCATTTGCATGGCCATTTCCAAGTTTTGGGCTAGTGTAGACGTAGCCTAAGTCACCTATTTGCCCCATAAGGAAGGGCTTTCTATTGGCTCACATGGAATGTGCAGGAGATAATTGAAAGCTGAAGGTGCAGATCTGAAGAATGCAAAGGGTGCTGGAGGATGTGAAGGGTGTAGCTAGGAAGTCTCAGTGTATGCAGGTTTACAAGGACCACAAGAGTTAATGTCAAGTATCAGAGGGGTAGCCGTGTTAGTTAATGTCATGACCCAGATGCTGCACGACTTTTTCAGTGGGTTGCTGATTGGAATTCCCTCTGAACAGATAACTGAGCAGAGTCAGAAGCTGCAAAGTTGGTCTTACCTGCCTGATGGTCCCCTCGGAAGTGAAGAAGTAATACAGCATATAGCCTGGAATCAGCACCATGGAAGACAGAGCCATGAGCCAGCCAATGCCCTGCCCCCATGTGGGATAGACATATTTCCCCAGAGTCAGAGGCATCATTTCAACCACACTGAAGAAGAAAACACCCTGGAAAAAGAGAACCAGCAGTCACAGCACAGTCTGGCAAAAGCAGGAATAGTCACTCACTTTATGCTGCCTTTGAGAGTTCCCTAAATTCTGACTGTGAGTTATAGTTAACCATCAAACACCATTTCCAATCCCTCCCATGCCCACAGCCAGGGCTCCCATGCATTCCCAGCCCCTCCCCCACCGAGGGCTCCCATGCATTCCCAGCACCCCCCCCCACCGAGGGCTCCCATGCATTCCCAGCCCCTCCCCCACCGAGGGCTCCCATGCATTCCCAGCACCCCCCCCCACCGAGGGCTCCCATGCATTCCCAGCACCCCCCCCCCCACCGAGGGCTCCCATGCATTCCCAGCCCCTCCCCCACCGAGGGCTCCCATGCATTCCCAGCACCCCCCCTCACCGAGGGCTCCCATGCATTCCCAGCACCCCCCCCCCACCGAGGGCTCCCATGCATTCCCAGCCCCTCCCTCACCCAGGGTTACCACACTTTTCCCAACCTCTCTCCCCACAACCAAGGCTCCCATACCATTACCAATTGGTTCCCCCACACTCACACTCAGGGCACCTGCACCATTACCAATAGCTCTCCTCACCCCCAGCCAGGGCTCCCATACATTTCCCAGCACCTCCCTCCATCGCCTGGGCTCCTGCACTGCTCCCAACCCCTCCCTTCCCCCAGCCACGGCTCCTGCAGCACCTGCACGTTTCTTTCTGATCTGCTCATTCCTCCAGACATGGTTTCTACCCCATTTCCCACAGCAGAGAGAGGCTGAGAAAGTAGTGAGAATGTTTTCCCATGGTCAGTGCTCCTGACTCTCCTGCTCCAGCCCTAGCACAGACACCTCCTCCCTGCTTGGGTTTCTGCTGCACTCTGCACTCCTACAGCACTTCCCAAACTGCTGCCTCTAAGCTGTTTCTTAGGAGCGAGGAACATCCCACAGCTCGTGCTCCTGCACATCCCAATAGCACAAGGCAAAGAAGGGAGGCAGAGAGGGGAGCTGAGGGCTCGTCTGTGCCGATGGGATTATATTGCAGAGTACCTGCTGCTGAGAGAGGCTTGGCAGGGCTGAGTCTAGAGCCAGAGTGGCTGTGACTCTTCTCCGCAGCCTACAATTCTTTTTAAAGTAAAGACTGGTGAGTTCAGCTCTGACATACACACCACAGAAGTATATAGTGCTAACTGCATAGGCTGGGTCAAGCTACCCACTCTCGTCTGAGAGTTTGGGCAGGGCTTCGGTGGGGAGGGGGAAGGCAAATAAAAAGGGCTCCTTTTATTTCTTTTCCTGCCCATCTCTTTGTCTCCTCACAGGACCAACTTGCATTTTTTTCCAGATCTGGATGCAGAGAGGAGTTACGGAGAATAAAAAATGAAATGCTTTCCCCACACACAGAGCGATCCCAGGGAACCGGCCCTTCCAGATTAAACTCGCCAGCGAGGACTGTTTTCTTCTCACCACACAGATGAGAGGAGTGAAGAAGGCCCAGCAGAGCTTCCACCAGCTGCAAGGTTTGTAGCCAATCATCTCTTCGATGTTTGTGTAAAATCTGTTCACACCTATGGAAATGTGGGTTCATAGGAGCAATGATGTTTCAGCACCATTCTCCTCAGCTCTTTCCAGTGACCCCATAAGGTCAAGAACAGGGGAAGAGGATATGTGAGTTCAGAAAGGAGAGCAGGCATCGAAGGTGAGGGGGGAGACATGTAATACTCACTTCCCAGGTAAAAAGCAGAGGCTATTAGCACAAATAATAGGCTGGATCTTAATGAATAACTGGATAATTTTATGACCACAACCCCATCTACACCTTCCCAAACTAAGACAGCGACAGTAATCAGCTAGCAAAGGTCTAGACCATAAGCTAGACTAGGTCGTAGATTGACCTTTCAGGAGTCTAGAACAAAAAGGAATTCCCCAGCCACCCAGCGATGCGCAATTGCAGGGGGAAGTTATTGCTCTAGGGTGGTGGTAGAATCCCCATTGCTGGAGATATTTAAGAACGGGTAAGATAGATATCACACAGGGATGATACGGATGTGCTTGGTCCTGCCATCAGGGCAGGGGACTGGACTTGATGACCTCCCTTCCAGTTCTAATATCCTATGATTCTGTTGGAGAGGGGGACTCTGATATTGGCCACTGTCAGGCTATCAAGGCAGAAAGCTCAGAAGTCAGATTTGGCCTAATAAGTTCTATGTTCATCCCATGCCCCTAAGAAATCCAAATTTAGAGGTCTGTGCATATATCCATTTGCGTGGACTCTCTGTGAATGTGTGCTCAGCTGAGTGGCTGTCTGAGGATGCGAGGTGAGCGTCTCCCTGGGGGTTTCACAAAAGCATTTAACACTGGCCCAACACCACAGTCAATTGTCAGTCCATCACTGACTTCAATGGCCAGTGTTGAGGGCCTTTGAAAATGGTATCCTCTGTGTCTGTAGCTAAGAAGCAAAGGAACAAGATGAGCAGCACTTACCATAACACCAGGAAATGGAGATGGTCTCAAAGAAGACAAGGAAGAGAAGACACATGCCGCTGGCTGAATAATAATCAAAAAGTTTGAAGACATAAATGCCACCCTGCAGAGACAAAGCCAAAGCGAGGAGGCCTGGTTATGGAGTAGCGCCTGGGTGGGAGGCTGAGAATTAATATTGTCAGTGCTCATATCTAATCATTCTGCCTTTGTACGTTAATTTCCTTGGCCTGTGGAAGCCAACAAAGACAGGTCATTTTGTTTTAATCGCATTCCTGCCGTTGTCACAGACATACTCCATGGTGTGGCCCAGGGTCAGTGTTTGGGCGTGGCAGGGGGTGGGAAGAAAAGCAGGACTCCTGGGTGGCTGTCTTCCACCTTTACTACCAGGTGAACCCACTTAGTAAAATGGACACATTCCATCTCCCCTGCTGCACTTCAGATGTCCCTGCAGGTGTTCCCCCTTCTGTGACTCCTCCAGCACGAAGTCACAAGGTAGCAAGTCCACACCCTGCCCTGTGTGTTGCTCAGCTAGGCCCTCAAGTCTGGACACATGGAACCCAGACCTCACTGGCGCACTCCCAGCATGCAGCTCTGTGCATTAGGTCACTCCCTGGGGCACGTAATCACAGCATCTGAGCCTGGGCGTCACTCTTCTGCTGTCCCACCAGATCTGCTCTCTTTTGGTTTAGATCAATCTTCTGCTAAGAGAATGTGCGCCCTGCAGGGCATAGCCCCAGTCTGGAAGCTATATGAGTCCCAACTTGACTAACCACTAGGTGGTAACTTCCTGAGACTTAATGTGCAGACTGCAGCTTGCTGGATAGATGACCGTGCTGGGCAGAGCCCAGACCAGCAGTGCACCTAGCGTCTTTCACAGCCAGTGGCCCACCCCCACAGGCTTTCTGTGCTGCTGTCATACACGGAGGTGGATAGAAGAGCACCAGGCAGAGGTGCTGAGCTGAGCACAGTTAGAGGTACCTGGGTGATGTTGGAGAATCCAACCAAGTAGGAGATAAAACAGACTGCAGCAATGAAGAGCTTCTTCCTGGCCCTCAGGGGATAGGGATACTCATCTATCAAGGCTGTGACGAACCCCTCCACGGTGCAGAACTGCAGGAGGAAAGACAAACACACATGTACATCACCACCCTCTGCATTCGCTTTGAACACCTCCTCCTAGCCCTCTGCCCTCGCCCCAGCGTGGTGCTGCTTCCCTCCCCTGCTGGAGAACTCTCCACCTCTCAGCCTGGCTCTGGGTCTCTCCTTCTATCGGTGCCCCACTGCTACTTCTTCCTGCTGGGTGACCACCTGTCAGAGCTTCAGCAGTGGTGGTGCTGAAGGGCCACCGCCCCGGGTGTGTGTGTGTGTGTGTGTGTTTGTGTGTGAAAGCCTGTTCCTTCTATTCAGCGGCAGGAGTTACCACAGGTAGCTGGGTAATGACTGGTGTTGTGGAGAGGGAAAGGGGCTGGTGTGAGTGGTGCCTGAGAGGAAGGACTGGACCTGCCAGGTCCCAGGGGAGAAGGCATGGGAAGATAAAGAAGGGCGTGGGTACAGGAAACTATCAAGTGGGAAGATATGGGTGTGGAATGTTCTGGGCAAGACAGTAAATGGAAAGGGACCTGGACGTCCCCTAGATTAGATTTAGATGAAGAGTGGTGTCTGGGCATTTCCTTTGGTATGGGAGCAGAGGGAAGTCACGGGAGCAGGTGTGCATGGGCTTAGCTGGAGGGAAATGGGCAGGGGGATTGCGTGGGCAGCAGTGAAAGGCTGAAGCAGTAAATACCGATGAGTACACACCTTTCCACACCCAAGCAGACCACATGGAACTGCTGGGAAGAGAGGGCCAAATCATGCCATGCTGCTTGTGGAAGCCACAGCACTTGGCAGCTTGTTTCAGGATGATTACTGATGCATAGTGGCTCTGCCTTCTGGAGCTGAACATGGACTAGTGGCTTGTGCACCAGGCTGCAGCTAAGGGGCCCCAAGGTCTAATCCTGATATGTTTGAGCCAGTCGTTAAGACTAAAATTTTCAGAGCAGGAGGCGCGGGCTAAAGGTAGGCACCCAAATGCAGCATTTAGGCACTGAAATAATAGCGACCTGATTTGATCAGGACTGAGCCCCCACTGATGGCAGCTGGACTTGCAAGTGCTCTGTACCTGCTAAGAGCAGGTTATTGCCTATTTGCCCTGTCTCAGGCTGCTGGTGTGCTGAGACCACCACCTTTTGTGCTACCCAATAGCATCTCATTGTTTCCTTGCACTCATCCCCTCCCCTCCCACCTGGCTGGCTGCCTCCAGCTGTTGTGTTGGGACAATGAGGCTACGTCTACACGTGCACGCTACATCGAAATAAGCTATTTCGATGAATAGCATCTACACATCCTCCAGGCCTGGCAACGTCGACGTTCAACTTCGACGTTGGGCAGCACCACATCGAAATAGGCGCCGCGAGGGAACGTCTACACGCCAAAGTAGCACACATCGAAATAAGGGTGCCAGGAACAGCTGCAGACAGGGTCACAGGGCGGACTCAACAGCAAGCCGCTCCCTTAAAGGGCCCCTCCCAGACACACTTGCACTAAACAACACAAGATCCACAGAGCCGACAACTGGTTCCAGACCCTGTGCATGCAGCATGGATCCCCAGCTGCGGCAGCAGCAGCCAGAAGCCCTGGGCTAAGGGCTGCTGCACGCGGTGACCATAGAGCCCCGCAGGGATTGGAGAGAGAGCGTCTCTCAACCCCTCAGCTGATGGCCACCATTGCGGACCCCACTATTTCGATGTTGCGGGACGCGGATTGGCTACACGTGCCCTACTTCGATGTTCAACTTTGAAGTAGGGCGCTATTCCCATCCCCTCATGGGGTTAGTGACTTCGACGTCTCGCCACCTAACGTCGATTTCAACTTCGAAATAGCGCCCAACACGTGTAGCCGTGACGGGCACTATTTCGAAGTTGGCGCCGCTA
Organism: Carettochelys insculpta; assembly: GCF_033958435.1. NCBI lineage: Eukaryota > Metazoa > Chordata > Testudines > Carettochelyidae > Carettochelys > Carettochelys insculpta. The sequence goes on along the minus strand of NC_134137.1, from coordinate 263,703,238 downwards.
CTTTGAAGTAGCGTGCATGTGTAGACATGGCCTGACTGTCTTTTGTTTTGTGCTTGTGCAGCACCTAGCAAAATGGGATCCTGGGGTCTGCACCTGCGGCTCCCAGGCGCTACCATAATGGGAACAATAACTGTTATGCTTCTGTGTACTCACTTCCTTTGTTTATCCTCTTTACAGTGGCATTTATGTGTTTTCTGAAATGTTTAAAAACAAAAAGCAGTCAAGTAGCACTTTAAAGACTAGCAAAATAGTTTATTAGGTGAGCTTTCGTGGGACAGACCCACTTCTTCAGACCATAGCCAGACCAGAACAGACTCAATATTTAAGACACAGAGAGCCAAAAACAGTAAGCAAGGAGGGCAAATCAGAAAAAGATAATCAAGGTGAGCAAATCAGAGAGTGGAGGGGTGGGGGGGAAGATCAAGAATTAGATTGAGTTAAGTATGCAGATGAGCCCCTATATAGTCACGAAAGCTGACCTAATAAACTATTTTGCTAGTCTTTAAAGTGCTACTTGACTGCTTTTTGTTTTGATAGTGTATAGACTAGCACGGCTTCCTCTCTGTTACTGAAATGTTTAGTGTTTTCTTGGTATGTTGGCATGTCTCTTCATTATTCCGGTCACTCTCCCATTATATGAATCTCTCTCGCCCCACGAACCTCGCTGGATGACCCTGTTATTTCCTGTTTCTTAGTTCCATTCCTGGTTCTCCCCCACTCCTTTTCCCCCCCACTTCTTCCCAGGATCTGGTAACTTCAACAGTTACAGAGCAGGAGAGTCAGTAAATTAGTGAGTCACTGACAGGCTGGCATCTCACCCCAATTAACAGACATAAGAGTTTTCCCACAGCTGAAGAGGCCCGTAATCCCCATCCCCCCCCCGAATTCAAAGAGCTCCCATTGGCTTCCTGGAGAGCTCTTCATATCATGCAGTGGGCAACGAGGGCACAAAAGGACTGAAATAGCAGAAAATCAGCTCTGCATTAGACAGAGTTGTGATGTTTCTGCTCTGCAGGACTCTGATCCCATCATCAAGAAAAGCTTATGCAAAAGGTGCATTGCAGGAGGCACACACAGGTTTGGAATCACAGGGCTTCAGTAACTCCCCTGGTGGAGCAAATGCCTGACCCAGAAAGTAGTAGTTAAAAGGAATCATTAGCATATATGCAAAGGACTGTAGATGCAAGAGAACTAAACCCAGGCTAGATGAGAGAGAGAGAGTGTATGCACATTTGTACACCATTGCAACTGTGAATAAGAATTTGCAGTATCCCTCATGGCATGAAGAGACAGGACTTAGTGCTAGTAAATACACAAAAGATTCCTTTACTGAGGTTACTGAACACAGACAGACCCTGTTATTCCTCTTGACTCTCCAGCTTCCTGTGCTGTTCATGTCAGCAAAAGCAGTTCCCCTTAAGCCCAGGTGGGACCAGGCAGTGTCTCTCCACAGAGTACACAGACCCAGAGATAAATCCCAATTCAGAAAAACAGTGGTAGAACCTCCCTGCTCTGGCACCTTCAGGACCTGACTGGATCTGAACCAGGAAATTTGCAGGACCAGGGGAGGCCAATACTTGCTCTTCTGCAAGCTTGCTCTTCTGCCAGCTCTATGACCTGGGGGCTCCATTCCCAACCACGGTGTGCTGGAGCTCCATTCTTTGTTGCTGGCCCAGGGCCTGGTGTGTGTGTGTGGGGGGGGGGGGGGTGTGCTTTCTTCCCTACTCTGGCAGCACTCCAATGCCGTAATCTGCTGTTTTTTTGCCATTCCCCAGAGCACCCATGGGGTTGCAGAGGATGTTGAACCAGAGGTGTTGCTGGACTAGGGAAATTCAGATGACAGAAATCCAGCCTGTACTTAAACGCGTTCTTAACTGTAAGAGCAGGATTACAGGCTTTGTTGAACAGGGATGGACCTACGTGCATCTTGAAAGTTAAACATGTGCCTGAGTGCTTTGCTGAAATGGGGCCTTAGGCACAATTTTAAAGGTAGGTAGGTGTTGTCTTGCTTGGCTGTGCAACACCTAGCTGATTTAGGAGTCTAACACCTATTGACAGGTGATGGGATTTAGGTCCTAAGTGCCTAAATCCCCTTTCAAAAAGCAAAGCAGGATCCTAAATCACTTAGGTGTTTCAACACTGAGCACAGCAACACCTTGATGGGATTCAGTTTTACTGGTAGCTCATAATCACAACCAGAACAAAAACTTCAATCTTAACTTCTCTCCCAAGCCTGGATGGCCTTCCAGGGTCAACTCTGTTCACTTTCCATAGAAACACTTCTCCCTCCCTTCTGTCCCAGGGGCAACAACCAGTTGTGCCTGCTACAGAAAGCCAGCAGAACTTCAGCAGCTGTCTGACCGATTCTAGAACTTCAGGGGGTGGTCTGACACCTGAGCTTTACCACCTTGCTGCACCCAGCCTAGGCTAAGCAACCATGGACTGGGTGGCTGGCAGTCCTGTAGAATGTGTTCCTGTCCACAGTAACACCCTGAGAGACCAGCTGGGGCCTCATTTTCGAAACTGGCCGTTGGCAGCACCTGAGCGATTGCACACGTGCATTTGTGTGCATAGTTATCACCACACGTGCATACCAGGAGCCTTTGTGTACCAACGACTAGCCAGCAGCGGCCACTGTAAGATGTGTGCTTGAGCGGCCACTTGGGAGAAATTCAAACACTGATTAGCAGAGTGCCCACAGGGAGGGTTTGAGTTTCCATCGGTGGCAGGCATTTGCGCATGCCTCAGTGTACATCAAAAAATATTCTGCACATGGACAGAGAAAATCCGCATATGGATGGAGAAAATTAGCGGAAACATTACTGGCCAGGGGCTTTTTATTTGTGCAAGCAGCAGTCAGTATTGTGGGTACCACTGGATGTGTAAATCATAACTAAATCTCCAGTATGCGGCTAGAAACCCCCAACATCTATTTATCTGTGTTTTCCTACCTACTTGTTTTGGCTTTGGTGCTTCAAACACCCCCTGGCACCGACATCCCCCAAACTGATCCGTGCCCTCTGAGACTGGGCTACAAGACTTTCATGCGATATTTGAGAAGCAAATGAATTGATAATTCCACACAGTGGTTAGGGGGCTTGCTGTCCTGTACTCAGCTATTTACAAGAGCCCAGTGCACGATCCAGAGAGAATAGTTCTTTCAGTGAATTTAGCTATTTTGGGGACATTTATTTACTCATTATTTGAGATTGTTTGCCAAATAATATTTGCAGTAAGTCCGGGCAGTTTGGTGGGAGCATGCAGCATGTGAAACTCCCGCTGGGTTGATTTGATTTGATTGGACACAAGGTGTGACAGTTTGGGGAATATGCCTAGGCCCATTTACCAATTCCATGTGGCTTTACAGACGCTATTTGTAATTGCAACCAGTATGTGATTGTAGATCAGCTCATCCATTTTGCAGCATTTTGTAGTGAAGAGGCTACCTAGGGGCACAAGGGGAGGGAGAGAGATGTGACAGAGCAATCAAGGGCCATCAACACTGAGCCAATTTCCCTGGCTCAAACAATAGGGTTTCTGTCAGCTGAGCCTTTGGCTTTGAATAGACTCTCTTCACAGCAATCTGTCTGGGGAGAAGGGGGAGCTAGAATCTCCCACTCCCTCCCATCTAATCTAGTCTTTCTACAGTGCAGCTGTTTTCTAAGCTAAGGTGGTCATTTCATTGCCAGGAACAGGAGGCAAGCTGGAGAGGGGAAGAATGAAGGAATAGGTTGCCCAGAAGGCCTTGAATCAAAGCTGGGATTTACAGACAAAACCCTCTTGTGCTTTTTAAGAGTAAGAGGTGTATGTTTACATTTAAGAAATCCCTTTGCTAAACCTGTGTTTCCTTATTTTACTGCTATATTGCCATGAAGAAGTTTACTAGAAACCGGAGCCCCCACCACCAAATGGGCTCTGCAGAGGACTTGTCTAAGGTGTGGATGGCACTTAAAATTTAGATCAACCTAGCTACTGCATTCAGGGGTGTAAGAAAATCCATACCTCTGAGTGCCATAGCTATGCCAACCTAATGCCTGGTGTACAGGCCACTAGATTAACAGAAGAATTCTTTCATCAGTCTAGTTGCTGCTGCTGTGGACTACCTACGCCAACAGGAAAACCCCATCACCGGAGAAACCATCTGCACTTTGGCTATTATGTCATTACCTGGACTCAGGGTTTAGGAAGCATTTAAGAGTCAGCTCTCAGATCCCGTCACAATAGGTTGGTTTCCCTAGAGACTGGGACTAGACCAGGCTGTGGCACAAGAAAAGTTGAGGGCTTGCTTTCTCGTATGTGGCTCCATATGCAGCAAAGTCCCTCCCTGAATTAACTGGGAAGTACATGGCTAGCTTCCCCTTCCAAGCCCACTGCTTCTGTAAGCCTTTCAAGGAATCAGTCAGCAGCTGGTGGTTTGAGTGCCTCACTCAGGAATAGTTGGTAATATTTCATTTGATAAAATAACCTGACTCCTCAATCTGTACTATACCCAGTACAATATGGCCAGGAGCCTGACTGGAGCCTCTGAGCACTAAGGCAGCACAAAGAAATACTAGTGTCATGTGTGGTCTCATTGTACGAGTTTTCTGTTTTGGAATCAGGTTTCCCAGGTGAACATGCACAATTAATATGTTAAATTCACCTTCTATAAATATTCTCTAGTAATTGCTTGAAATTTTCCTTGTGGGTGAACATTCCTGTCAGCAAACTGGTTTATCATTATACTTGACGATTCCAAACAAATAAGAGGCACTGGATAAGCAGCATGAGTCTGTGTATGGAGAACTGGCCCAGGGCTCAGGAAACCTGGAATTTATTCCCAGGTCTACATCTCAAATGCTGGGTGACCCTGGGCAATAGTTCAGCTCACTGCGCCTTTGTTTCCTGTCACAGAGCACAGCCTGTCTCCTTATTATGTATTTTTCCTACCTAGCACAACAAAGGCCTGATCTTGGCTGGGTTCTCTAGGTGTTACCTTAATAATGCAAGTAACAGCGATAAACAGAGGTGTGGGGATTCAGTTCATCATTTGAGTGAACATTTGTAGATTTGAGGTATCCACCAAGCTCTACTGTTTACCCAGAAACATTTTTTCAACATTTTCCAAATCTGCTTAATTCTGCATTCCCATCCAAGCTCATGACCAGCATCTGATGAAGTGAGTCTGTGCTCACGAAAGCTCATGCTCAAAACTTTTCTGTTAGTCTATAAGGTGCCACAGGATCCTTCGTTGCTGTTACAGATCCAGACTAACACAGCTACCCCTCCGATACTTGACACCATCCAAGCTCAGTGTCCTCTCCATGGGCTGAGGAGAACGCTAGCCCTCCATCTTATTACAGACCCCAACCATGAGAGAGCTTTTGCCAGATTAATTGTTTGGCAGCCTGTCTATTTTGATGTTCATGTTATCAAAAATAATGCAAGTCATCCTGTGTAAAATAGATAAGTACCATCCCGCCCCTCCATTTCTGGTGTCTGTGGATTGGGATCTTCTGGTATTCCCCCCTTCGTTTTCCCTGTCTAGTATTCTGATAGGATATTCTGGCAGAGTCATGGTGCAAGTTCCTATGATGGGAAAGAGGCCTGTATACAGCTCCTGTGGAACCTGGCTGACAGCACTAGCCACATACTGTGCCTGCTCCGTGATGTTGCCAGTAATTTTTACCCAGAGTGCTTGAGAAACTGAGAACACCTTCACTGCTCCTAGGATTGTCTCTGTTTACTAGGGAGGAGCTGAGGAGAACTCCCCCACATTCTGAAAGCACGGGAGGATTAAGAACGGGGGCCGGTCTGGGACAACACAGTCACTAGGGGTGCCCCAAATATATCAAAATATTAACGTAACATCATTATTTATGCTTTAAAATCTATCCGTGCTTATTATTACTCATGATGCATAATAAAATTACACTGAAATTAATTTTAAAATAAGAATGACAGGACACATTGCTTTTGGCCCATTGAAGTGAATTGTTTAAACAAAACGGAGTTCTGGAGCCTTGGGGCCCCTCACACCTGGGGGCCGTGGGGCAACTGCCCCTTATCCCTTTTGTTAATCTTCCGCACCCTGACAAAGTACAGCGCCAAAGCCTAGCTCTGTAGCTCTGCCCTGGCGCTCCTTTTTGAAACGTGCCTTCTTTTAGCCTTGCACCAGCACACCGTGCTGCGACTGCCTCCGGGCTCGCTGCCTGGACATGCTCTTTCCCAGACTCAGGACTAGAGCTGTTCCAACAACTGGAGTTTGCATCCCGAATGGGGTGGGGGGTGAGAAACTGAAACCGTGAAGCTTTTCACAGAACAAGAGACTATGGTCAGTGCTGTCCTGAAGCAGGGGCGGACACTGGGGTCTGAGGCAACTCCCCGCCCCCAAGCACCCCAGACTGGGGGCTCAACTCCCAAGGCACCCCTCCCCCATGCCACAGGCTCTGTCCATCTCCTGCTCTCTCCCCACCCTGCTCCCTTAGCCCTTCCCTGAGGCAATGTTGTCTGGGGATTACTTGGGGCCATGCACAGCCCAGGCTGCAGGGGTCGCTTCCCCTCCCCTCCTTGCCTACACTCGCCATGTAAGCTGAGGAGCAGCAGCCTGGTCTGCCCTAGTGCGCCAACGCCACTCTGCCCTCCAGGCTTGCTGTGCCCCTCTTCTCTGCAGTCAGCAGCAACCAGAGGGGCACTCTGCTTAGCAACACTGTGGTGAAGCGAGGTGGGCTGGGGGGGGCAGTACAGCACGGCACAGCAGGGTGGATCAGGTTGCCGCTCCTGCCACTCACATGGTGAATGCAGAGGGGGCAACCCTTGTAGCTGCCACTGCCACCACCCAACCCTCAGCTCCAGGTAATCGACCTCCCCACCACCGTCCTTCCCATCCATAGGATGGTTATGGCAGTTGCTGCTGCCCCGCGCCCCCCCCCGCACCCAAAAGTGCAGACCCAGTGGTGGCCGCCCCAGTTCCTCCTCTGGATGAGACAGCTCTGACCATAGTGCATCATGGGAGATATAATCTTCCCAAGGGCCCAGACCTTAGACAAGGCAAATGAGGGCATAAGATATTCAAACTACAACTCCTGTTGGGTACCTTGGCAGCTCAAATGCATGCAAATTAACATCTGATGCTTTCATTTGAATGGAAAAGAGCTATCGAAAGAGACTGATCACTTTTGAAGACTGCCTTCTTTCACTGCCACACAGGCCAGGGAACATTACTAGTGCCATCATTGCTCGATACTGCAATACAAATGAGAGGCAGTGATCGCGCCTACTGTAAACCTGATACTGTGTACAAACAGAATAAAAAGGTGGATCCTGCCCCCTACAGCTTATGGAGCCAGAGCTCATCCACAAATTGGTGGTTACCCTATAAATAACTAACTATATGGATGGGGCAGACTGAAGTTTATAGGAGATGAGCCACAAAAGATTTACTATAGGAATGGGACTTAATAAGGCAGGACAGGACATCACCTCCTACAGAACTGGTTCTATGGACAGAGCTCCTCAGGGGTACAAGAGATTGCCCCTCTCAAGATCTGCCCAAAATGGAGGATCTCATTGTTGCAAGTGAGAAATCACCGGATACAAGACTAATAGTCTCAATGGGGTAGCCATGTTAGTCTATAGCTTCTCAAAAACAAGCAGTCCTATGACACCTTAAAGACGTTTAACACATTTATTTATTAGGTAATGAGATCTTATGGGTAAGACCCACTTCAAAGTCTTCTGAAAATCTGAAGAAGTGGGTCTTACCCACAAAAGCTCGTTACTTAATAAATACATTTGTTACCCTTTGTGGTGCTACAAGACAGTTTGCTTTATAAATTCATGACTGGCAGAGGAGGACAGGCAACTCTCATCCAGAGTTGCTCTGATCTGATGATAGCTGTGCTGCTTACCCCACTTTCCCTTGTGTGTTGTCTCTCACCTGGCTGTCAAGGCCCAACATCATTAACATGGAGAAGAAGAGAATGGACCAGAGAGGGGACATGGGCAGCTGTGTGACGACCTGTGGGTAGGCGAGGAAAGCCAGTCCTGGACCTACCAGAATGAAAATATATTGAATAGTTTATGTTTCTAAAGGTGTTTGAGAGTGAGACTTGTCAGACGTAACCACCGCCATTAAACTGAGAGATGGTGACAGCAAAGGGTTGCCAATATTTTAATATGGGCTCCACACAATTCTGACCCATTGGCCAGCACTGCACAAGGGAGGGATGGGGGACTTGAGAATCCAGTCATCTGTTCCCTCATTGCCCTTTTGTTACCATAATCAATGATAGGACGAGATGGTAAGACTGTGGGATCAAATGTTTTGCTGGAAATGTCTGTTTTGTTTCTGACACACTTTCTGAGAGTTAGAGTTGACCAAACATTTTCTAACAGGACATTTTATTTTCAGTCCAAAAAATGCCATTTCTTCAAAATTGAAACTTTCTGGGGAAACTTGTCAGTTTCAACGAAATTTAGTTTTCAGGGGAAAAAAATGGAAAAATAACCTCTTTTTGATAGAGTTGAAAATGGACTTCAGAACAAACATGTCAGAATTCCCCACAAAAAGGAAATGTTGAGTTTTAACCAGCTCTCGTGAGAACTGTGATCAAATCAGACTTTAGATGTTATGTGGGAAAATTCTAGCAAAGGACAGCCCATTAAAAAGCCTCTGTAAGTGCAGCAATACTGGGCAGTAGACAAGTGTGGGTACACAACGCCAACCTGCAGGGCTCACAGCCACTGCAGGCACTGAGGCAAGATGGGGAGGGGGTCAGACAGAGCAGGGCCACAGATGGAAGGGGCAGGGCAGGGCAGGGCAGTCAGTGGCGCTGTTCCTTCTGACACCATGTGAAGCAGCAGAGCCATGCTGCTGGCACTTCAAAGGGGCCCAGAGCTCTGGCCACTGCCAAAGTAGCGGCCATGGCAGCTGGAGCTCCGGGCCCATTTGAAAAACAGCCTTGTGGCAATTGCCCCATTTCCCCCCTCCCCCACCATCAGTGGGTCTGTCACCAGCAATAACCCTCACAATGTCCCGCTCTGGGACAGTGAGTGGAAATACCACCTGAGTCCCTCAGCAACAGGCTTTCCAAATTCTCCTAGGACTCAGGCCAACCCTTACGTCCATTCAGCTTGGGTAAGAGCTTGTCAAAGGGCTCATTCCCAATCTCTTGAGCTGTGCCATGCCACAAGGCTGGACTGTCTCAGGGGATTGGATTACACAGCAGAGCCCCAGTCAGGAAAGCTCAGCGAGAACACTTAGTAAGTTTAATAGAATTCTTTGTGCATGAGACACACAAATTCTCCTCCAGAACAGGCCCTATTCTTCTCTCATTTACACCACGGTAACTCCATTGAGTTTCAATGGAATTACAAAGGGTGCAAGCCTGCAAGGTTGCTAGGACAGCGGGGAGAGAGAGGCTAAAGAGGGCAAGTGTCTTGTAAGTCAATAGCAGAGTGGGGAACAAAACCCAGCTTTCCTGACCCTCAGGCCAGTGCCCCACGCACTGTCTCACACTACTTGTCTAAACACAATACAAGCAACATCCGCTTACCTGAAGATGCCAGCTCAGAGATTGATTTTTTGGTGATGTGGCTCATGAAGCCAACAATGGAGAAAATGACAAATCCTGCAAAGATGCTGGTGGTGGAATTTATACAGCAGACGATGATTGAGTCTCTGGAAAAGCAAACACTGACGTGAGAAACCCTTTTGCATTTCTGGTCCTCTCAGCTAATCAGAACAGGCTGTGTCCGGGGATGAGCTGATGAGGAAAATGAAGCCTGGGGTGACTCAAGACTGTGTTATGGACCAATGACCGTGAGAGGCAACAGGCAAAGAAAGAGCGGGAAATTTAGAGATCTCCTGTGATCAGAAGCCATTCAGTCTGGACATCAGTAATGTGGCCTGAGCTTCATGTGGGTGAACTATGGGCCACACAGTGTCAGGCACTATGGACCAGATTGAGCACCTCTTACACTGGTGAGTAGTTATTCACAAGAGTAGTGCTGGTGACTACAGTGGGACTACAGTACCCCTGCAACTAATTGCTTACAGGGGCACGGGAGGTAGGTGAAGCTGCTGCTTGGGGAGATGAAAACCCCAGCCTGTGGTCCCATCCATAATACAACCCTCTCCCTTTCAGCCCTGGGCCCCTCCTCACTGTCCCACACCTCCCCACTGTCTCCCTTTTCTCTCTGTTCAGCCATTCCAGCCAAACCCTTGAACCCAACTGTAGCAAACTACATTTTTGAGGGAAAACACTGCTCTAAAATTTCTCTCTAAAGAAAAGGGACCATATTCTCCACTGTGTGCCAGATTGGGAAGACTGGACGTGCTGTAGGTACTTTATTGAAAACACAACATTTGGGAATAAAAAATGTCTGTCACAGGTTTTGTGATATAACCTGAAGTTTGTCAGAGCTTTATTTGCAAAAGCTTTGCAGCAAAGACAAGTCAGTTGTCCTTCTGAATACAACATTAAATACTGTGGAATAACACAGTGCAGCCCTTCTCTGTTTTACATTTTCTTCATCAGTATTTCTAAGCTTATTTTATATTATAAATATTCTCTTAAGCCTTCCTAAAGTAATCATTCTAGATTACTGCATATTTAAGTAAAGGCATTATCTGAAATTATTCAGAGCTGTTTAGTGTGTTCACAACTAAGTTCATTGCTTTTAGGAAAAGGGAACACTAATTTATTCAGTGTGATTTTCATAACAAGATGTTGAGAAAATTTCACTATGTTTATATTAAAATACAGAGAGAAAGTCGTGCTAGTCTATGTACTATCAAAACAAAAAAGCAGTCCAGTAGCACTTTAAAGACACCAAATAAATTATTTCGTTAGTCTTTAAAGTGCTACTTGACTGCTTTTTTTGTTTTGACATTAAAATATGTTTCCAGAGATTTTAAGCGTAACAAAGGATTTTGTATCATAGTAAAAGACTGATTTTGGAGGACGGTGCTCTTAAAATTAGTTCCTCAAATAGTCAGAAGTAAAAGGGAAACTCATTAGTCCAGTTATCTGGAAGAAATGGAATGTTGTCTGTTCAATAGGGGGTGAAACAAGAGTAGGGATGGCTAGAAAGGACAGGAACACTTGGAAAGCAACTTTTAGTACTACTGTAATTTAAAATGAAATGTGTATTTTATGAAGGATGATCTAAAAAACTATACCTAAAGAATTTTTTAAACTCAGATCCCATAGACATAGTAAGTAATGCACAACTGTTTCCTCTTCCCCCCGCACTCCCGCGCCCTCAGTAAATTCAGGGTTGGCAGGCACATGCCTGCAAAATGGTTTTAATTACTACTTCATGGCTCTTTCACAGGTTCCATGTTGTATTAACAGTTCTGGCAAGCTTGGAGCATTTTCACTTTTAAGTTAACAGATCTACTTTGGGGGAAGAGCCACCTGTCTGCAAGCTGCAACAGGCTGTTGTAGGAGTCTTCTGGAACTGTCGGAATAATAAAGGGAAGAAAAGTTGTGCTTTAAGATCCAGGGGAGGCATTGCCTCCTTTTGCCTCTTATACCCACTGCCCAAGCAATGGGGTTCACAATTTGCCTCTGTGCATCTTTAAGCTTGTAGCAGTGGTTGAAGAATACTGACTTGTATACGTTGTTATGGAAGGAGTTATAGCTTCCCAGGGCAATCAGCGATCCCAGCCCCAGTCCGTAGGAGAAAAAGATCTGTGTGGCTGCATCCATCCAGACCTGCAAAGGAAGAACAGGCTGGAACTCAGTACTCCATAGTACTGTCAGGACATTCTACATAATCCAATCTCATAGACTCATAGAATCCTAGGGCTGGAAAGGACCTCAGGAGGTCACCGAGTCCAGCCCCTGAATAAAGCAGGATCAATCCCAACTAAATCATCCGAGCCAGGACTCTGTCACTCCAGCTAGGTCTCTGTATCTTCTCTGAGCAATAGCTGATCATGTCTAAAGCATTTCTCAGTGAAAGTGGGGCAGGTGGGACAGTCAAAATGTTGATTCTGATGAAGTTTTAGGTAGAAGACTGTTCCACAGTTGAATGTCAATATCCTGATCGACAGGCCTCCAATTCCTGTGCAGTACACTCATCCCTTACCATACAAGCACAATTGGTTCCTAAATTTTTGCTCGTAGGTGAAAACTCATAAGAGAGACACTAAATTCCCATTAAAATACATGTAAAAGTCTCTGATTTCTTCCAAGTACTTGTAACTTGACATTAACCGGTTGCGTTAGGTACTTTTCCGATGTATTTGAATAGTTTGGCACCAGGAATAGGTTGTACTGTATGTATGTAGAGCAGGGATTCCCAACCTATGGGTCCCATTAGATTTGTTAAAGGTCACCAGCTGGGCAGTTCCCAGCTGCACATGGCTGTTAAAGAAGCCATTTGCAGTTTCTTAACACTGCTGTCTCAGGCAGATATCTATCAATAGAGATAGCTGCTGGAGATGACAGCGATCTCTATCACTAGGGATAGCAATTACCTTATGCGTAGGTGCTGAAACCTTAACACTTAAATTAATTGCTGGTAGCAGGAGGGCTCGGGGAGCCACCCAGCCTAGCAGCCCAGTGAAGAGGCTGCAGAAGGAGGATGAGTGTCCAAGGCTTGGGCTGTTGAGGGATGCAAGGGGAGGGTCTAAGACTGGGGGAAGTTTGGGACTGCAAGGGGGGTTGTAAGGCTGGGGGCAGTTAGGGACCTTGGAGCGGGGTTTACAACCGGGCTTAGGGTGAGGTCTGCAGGATGTGGGGAAGGCAGTCTAATACAATAAACCCTTGAGTTACCCAGGGGTTGTTCCTGCAACCCCTGCATAACTCAAATTTTCCTGCAAGGGGAGGGTAGCCAGGAACCACCAGGGCTGGTCAGTTTCCTGGCTAAAAGAATGGCAGGAGCTGGAAACCAGGGGCAGGCTGATTCCAGTCTTCCCATGGCTTCCTGGGCTGGGAAACTGATCAGCTCATGGCTGGTCAGTTTCACATTCCTGCCATTGCAGGGGAGGGAACCAGGCTAAGAGCCTTCTCCCTCTCTCCCCCCAGTGGAAGGGCTGTCAGACAGCTGCATGTCTGAGGGAAGGGAGGGAGAAGGTTCCAGCTGTGGGGCTGTGGGTCTCCCCTCCCCCTGGCCAGGGACCCAGCTCATATAAGCAGGGGAAGTTCTCTAGTATAGTGAATAAACGTAGGTGTATATGTTCCTCATTTTAGCGAGTACTCATTAGTAAAATACTTCTTAAATGGCAGATGAGTTTATTGACTCCTACAACAGTTAGCTGACGCAGAAGAAACTGCTACAGACAGACAGAGTCTCATGTTGCTTTCACAGCTCCTGCAGCAACTTAAAGGAATAAACCTCAGCAGGGCTGTCCCTAGTCATATGCATAATAGGCAAAATACAGCTGTGTGAAGCACCTTGAAATTTGGGGTGCCAAATTTCCCCAAATTTTGTGATGACCTAGGTGGCTGCATACCAGCATTGGCTCCAGCAGCCAGCTGCAGCCCCCGCCCTCTCGTGCTCAACTCTGCTGCCTCTTACTAGCTGTTTCCCCTTCCAGTGGGTGGGGAAATGACACTTGTTACTTTCACTCTAGATTTCCACTAGGTTCTGCTTCTAGAATAGAATGTTCATTTTGTCCCCATATTCCAGAACTTCCAGTGTCAGGCGGAACACAGAAGCTCAGAGACAGGTGGAGATGGAAAGCAAAGGAAGACAATAGTTATGGGCCAGATGGTGCGTTTAAGACTAGTCTAGGCTATGTTGTCTGAGAGACGAGTGGGGGCTCCTAGGTGGAGCTCAGGGAGACATATTTCTTCATGGAAATGTAATGCCTTCTGTAGCCTGTACTTGGGTGGGAGGGGCAGTTGTACATGCTGCATCTCCATATGGGAGGATGAAACAAGCATGACTCCCCAACCCACTGCTGCCCAGAGAAAGCAGCTATACAGAGCAAGGGAGAGGGTGAAGGTTGGGGGCCCAGCCTTGTTCTTTGTGGGATGCTAGTGTCTCAGAGGGCCCTAGCTGAGAGCAGCCCTTGTGCTGGGAATGTGCACAATAATAATACTTAGTTCTTATATAGCACTTTTCACCAGCCACAAGAAGGGGAGATCTCTTTGTTCCCTCCCCAACTTGCAAACACATCAAGAACTAGCTACAATCTGGCTCAAAATGAACATCCTGTCATCTTCAATATTTGGTTCCAGAAATGGACAGAGACTGGGGCGGGGTGTGTGTGTGGAAATTGTGTCTTAATTATTCTGAACCATTTTCTCCACCTCACAATGCGAAGGGGTGGGGTCTGCGGAGTATCTGTACTTGCAGCAGGAGTGCCAACACTCATGTTTTACTCACGAGTCTGATTATAGCAGGTGTGTTTTCTTAAGTCCCAGATCCTGAAGCCAGCTGATGACATGAGAATCTCAGCTTTCATTGTTTAAAAAGTTCAGCTTCTAGCCTGCAGAGCTGTAGAGAAACACTGGAAAATGTGCCCCCTGTGTAACTTAATGGCTCAAAACCCCAGGGGCTACTAAAGAGAACACAGACGATGTTTTGTTTTATATATATATATGTAACTTGTTGTTTAAACCAAGCTTGTAATTTTTTGAGGGCAGCCTTACCCGTGGGTTGGCAATATTGTTATAGTGCAGTGATTCCTACAGAGAAGGATCAATGGGAACTCTAGAGGATCAGGGCTTTTCAGTTATCTTCACTTGTGCATGGCCAGTGACCTCACAGTTCTCTAAGGAATTGTTACTCTATATGAGAGACAAATTTGCCTTCTTGAGCATCTCTCTGCCAGCAGGCTTCCCATTGAGAAAGGCAAAGAGCATGTTGCTGTTACTTGCAATTGAAACACTTCCACCAAAAATAACAGCTATGTCTAATACCGACAGCTAGCACTGAGGTGTGGGTAATGCAGGTTTCTATTGCCTGCTGTCCCTGAGATTGCACAGCTAGCCCTAGAATAAGCAGTGGATGGAACATCTACATGTCACAGGGACAGATCTGCAATGGTGTAAATCAGCATCGCTCCACTGATAACTCTGTGGGATTTCAGTGGCGCACCACTGAGCTACATCAGTTGAGGATCTAGCCCAGTTCTGTCTCTGACCGTGATGGTTGTGACTACTGGGATTCTAAGACTCTAAGAGTATGTCTACACTTCCTGGGTCAAAGGGTCAATCTCCTGGAGTTCGATCTTGCATGTTTGGTAAAGATCTGTGAAATCAATTTCTCTGGGGTCTGCTGTCAACTTCCTGTACTCCTGCTCTCATGAGTAATAAGGGGAGTCGACGGGAGAAATTCTCCCATCAGTTCTCCATTGCAGTTGACCGTAAGGTCTAGTGTAGACCAAGCATTAGGTGAGGAGATGTTTGGATATGAGAGAAACTTGCAATGTTCCAAATGAGCTCATGGGAATAAGGGGACTTCGAAGTAGGCAGCATCCTTTCGAAAAGGAGCCCTGTCTGGACGCGCCGCGCGGCGGCAAGGAGCGTCAATTTCGAAGCGCGGCCCGCATGCTAATGAAGCGCTGAATATGCATTTCATATTCCCATGAGCTCATGGGAATAAGGGGACTTCGAAGTAGGCGGCATCCTTTCGAAAAGGAGCCCCGTCTGGACGCGCCGCGCGGCGGCAAGGAGCGTCAATTTCGAAGCGCGGCTGCCGCCCGCATGCTAATGAAGCACTGAATATGCATTTCAGCGCTTCATTAGTAAACTTCGAAATGGCCATTTGCATGGCCATTTCGAAGTTTGGGGCACGTGTAGACGTAGCCCAAGTGTAAAAGCTTTAAGCACTGGGAGACCTACCTCAGACTTAGAGAGTTTGCTGAAGTCTGGTGTGATGTAGAAGAGAATTCCCTCCTTGGCTCCTGGTAGAGTGACTCCACGGAAGAAAAGAATAATTAACATGAAGTAAGGGTAGGTGGCTGAGAAATACACAACCTGAGAGAGACAGAAAGTGAGATGTTAGCTCTGTAATACTGGGAAGATCGATGCTACGGTGGTCGATCTTCCAGAGTTCGTTTTAATGCTTCTGGCAGAGATACACTAAATCTAACTCACAGGGGGCCCATGTCAGTGCCGGTACTTCTGCCGCTGGTTAGGATTAAGGGAAGTGGTTGGGAACATTCACTCCCATCGACTTCCTGCAATGTGGGTGGTACAGAAGCTTGAATTAAGATGGGTCGACTCCAGCAACGTAATTAATGAAGCTGGAGTTGAGTGCCTTAATTTGACCGTCTCCTTTGGTATAGCCCTGCTCACAGTCAGAGCTAAAGTAGTGACTTGGCTCTTCTACCTTAAGCCAATTTATTCTGGATTCGCACTGGGGCACAAGAGGAGTGAACTGGGCTCTGCATACTTTAGTTCTTCTTGCCAGGACTGACACTTACGGAAGCACCTGGCCCCTATGAAGTGTAAATGGAAGTCTAACAGCTCTTGTGTAAGAAAATACACTTTTCTCTGTACTTGCGGTCTTCTGTGTCTCTCCAAATAATATTTGTGGACATTGTGGGTTTCTTCTGCTAACCACACAAGACTTTATTGGTCACAGAAAGATGAGGCCAAATGAGTGCTAGGTGTTGCAGCACCAAAAGCAGAGGAACTGCACAAGGACAAAGAAGTCAGCGATGTAATCAGTCTAACAATTTAACCCTTATTTTTTAATGATCTTCCTAGTCTGCCTTTATTTAAATGATTCAAGAAATGTTAGCTTGCCTGAAGGGGTTTCCCCAACTTTGCTCGGGAGACTACTTCACAACAGGAGAAAATTTACTGTGAACACTTTTTTCCCCTGATATTCAGTCTAGATCTTTGTTTATCTGTATAAACCTCCCCCCGCCCCAAAAAAAAACAAAAAACAAAACCAAGGTGCCGGTACTGACCCTCAGCAGCCCCAGCTGTAAGATTCCCACCTGAGATGCTCTGAAAAAGGTGCCGGTACTTCATACTGGCATATACTGGCACTGGTCTAGATTACTCTTTTCTTAATGTCATCCCATTACTCCAAGTTACAGTCTACATAATAGCAACAAAGGGTCCTGTGGCACCTTACAGACTAACAGAAAAGTGTTGAGCATGAGCTTTCGTGAGCACAGACTCACTTCATCAGATGATTTCCAAGACCAGCATCTGAGGAAGTGAGTCTGTGCTCACAAAAGCTCACGCTCAAAACTTTTCTGTTAGTCTGTAAGGTGTCACAGGACCCTTCGTTGCTGTTACAGACCCAGACTAACACGGCTACCCCTCCGATACTAGTCTACATAATATATCCCAGTAGCACTGTTTTACCAAATTAAGCAATCTCTCAGATGTTTCTTTTTTATGGTGCAGGTCTGCAATATTATACACTAGTAGGAGCTAGCTATTGATTTCTGTTTCACAACTCATTCTCAGAACCCAAAGTGTGAGGTAAAGGGAGACCAGAGATTCTACATGCTCAATTTCTGATCCCCTAACAGGACCTAAGTTTCAGAGGGCAGGTGCTCAGGGCAGGGCACAGGCCCCTTTATGGTGTTTCACTATGGGCTCTGAAAGTCATTTTTAAAAAGCTCAGCTTGAGTCTTTCCAAAAGTCTGAAAGTCCCATGCTCTGCCTGGGAGTGCTTCAGTTCGGAAGTATTCTCTAGGCTTAGATCACTGCTACTGCTGCAGCAATTTTTACGACTGTGAGAGATAAAGAAGTTAATGGCACACTCTCCAGTCCCTCCTGGCAACACAGCAAACTTTAGTTACAGGCACTCCAGGTTGACTCTGGAGGACATTTTAATGCCAGAGAAGAGTACAGTAAGGAAAGGCAACACTTATTGCCTGGCTATTACAAAGTACCTTTCCAGTCCACTCTACTCCTTTCCAGATGGAGAAATAGACCAGAACCCACGCCAAAGCAAGAGTGCCTGCCAGGGGCCAGCGGACGTTACCCGGCTCCCCCAGGCCACCAGAGAGCTGGTGCATGTTTCTCCTGCAGATAAAAGGCATGGAATTAGAAAAAAAAAAAAGTATAAGCATCTACAGAGACTAAATGGTTTGAGATTCCAGACACAGGCAGAGGAACGCAAGGTTGAGGTGGTGAGCCCAGGCCCGGGCACAGCGTGCAAAAGTGGGGGAGTGAGAGAGCCAAACATGGGCAAAGGGTGCAAAGGTCAGAAATGATATGAGATGTAAGCCTGGTCTGCTCTATGTGGCGCCATCAGCCTGCTTCAGCTACACTATTTATGTAGCACACCAGTACACTCTTTGCGCAGCTGAAGGTGACGCACTCCCTGTGATGTCTTGCGTGCAGTAGGGTCAATGGGACTGCTCTCCTGTCAACACTGGCTACTCTTGTTCTAAGGGAGTACCAGTGTCAACAGGAGAGCACAGGAAGATCGATTTCTCGAGTCTAGGAAACAAATCCACAGCTGGTGGATCGATTGCCCCAGCATCAGTCCCTGGCATAGTGTAGAGATACACATAGTGTGAGGGACAGAAGGATGATTGAGGCAGGATTTGATCCTTGCTCTGTCTGAATGTTTAACTTCATGTGAAGTGGAGGAACGCCTCTTCTGGAGACAGGGGGCACCCATTCAGCATGGACTGATGAACATCTTCAACCCTCCCAATTGGGACTTTCAAAGCAACTCTCAAAGGGATGAACAAGAACCCACCACCACCACCACCCACCCACCCACCCACACATTACCACCATGCATGGATGAGATGGTCCCTACAATGGTGAAACCTGACTTAGGCTGGAGACATACTCCCAAAACTCAGTCACAGCGCTGGTCAGGTTGGTGGTATCATTGAGGGAGTAGTTGGAAAAGCATCTCTCTGTATTCCAGGCATTGCCACAGCTTTGCCATGGCAGGTCCTAATGGGAAGAGGAAGGAGAGGATCAAGTTAGGGAAACATGGCTGAGCTCTGTTCTCGAAGAGCAATTTTGTGTGAATCACTTGTCCTTGCCTCATTACCTGTTCGGCTTTAGAACACGCTCACATTTTCAGCTGCTCCCATTTCCGTTAGAGTTAAACATAGGTTGAACCTCTAATCTGGCACCCTCAGGATCTGACTGGTATCAGATGAGAGAATTTGCCAGACCACAGGAGGTCAGTATTGTCTAGCAGCATTGCCAACATTTCCACTGCTCACTGGGCTCTTAGAAGCCATTTAGGGGTAAATTACAGCTAAATAACAGCACCGAACACTGACAGCCAGGACTGGTGACTGGAAACAAATCTTATGGGATCATAGGAAATTTGGCCACACCCATGGTAAGTGATGATCCAGCTAATTAAAATCATTCTGGATTGTGGATGTTGCTGGATGAGAGCGTTCTGGATTAGAGAGGTTCAACCTGTAGTCACGTTCTAACAACAGGGTATTCTGTGGGCTGTGGTGAAGGCATGTGGGGACTTACTCAAGGGGAGTGGGCATGGAGGCTGTGGAAACATGAGGCTGTGGGGAGCAGCAGGGTAGGCACGTAAGGATGTGGTGGGGCAGGGCTGTGTGAATATGAGTGGCTGGAGAAACTAGAATGAGAGGCCGGGTGGTCAGGGTGACTGGGGGAATGTGAGGGTGTCAAGGAGGGGAGGAATACAGACACACAGGGATAAGCAGGTGAAGCCTTGCGGGCATAGTAAAGGCAGTTTGCAAGAATGCAGGGATGCACTAAGTAAGGGGTGGGGCTGTGGGACTGTGAAGCCATATGGTTGTGGAGTGTGTGGATGACTGTGGGGAACGTGGAAATGTGTTGGGTGGTGGAAGGGACCTGCAGAATCTGAGGACTGCAGGGAACATCAGGGAACATCAGATATCTGGGGCTGGGAGAGCTTGGGGATGTGATAGGGGAACTGTGGGGAACATGGGAGGAGACGAGATTGCAATGTGAGGCTGTGGAGGGTGGGGAAATCACACACACTTTGGGTATAGGAGGATGTGCTGGTTGGAGAAAGCTGGGGACATGAGGAAAGTATGAGGAAGCAAAGGTGGGAACAGTGAGGAATGTGAAGGAGCACTGTGATTAACCTTCACATTCCCCCAGTCATCCTGACCACCTGGCCTCTCATTCTAGTTTCTGCAGCCACTCGTATTCACACAGCCCTGCCCTGCAACATCCTTACATGCCTACCCAGCTGGTCCCCACAGCCTCATGTTTCCATGGCCTCCGTGAGCACTCCCCTTGAGTACATCCCCGCATGCCTTCACCCTCAGGAGTTCCTGATGGAGCTTTGAGGACTAGGTGAAGGTGCCCAGATGGGACTGTGGGGGATGCAAGGGTGCAGGGAGGCCCGTGCATTGGGAACACGAGGATGCACCAGTAGGAAGTGCAAATGGAATATCTGGGCATACTGAGAGGAATGTGAGGTCATGCTGGGGAAGGTGAGGATGTGCTGGGTGGGCTGCAGAGAAGGAGAAGATGTGATGGAGCAGGTTCTGTGAGCATCTCAAAGATGTGATAGGAAGAGGACTGTTGGGCATATGAACTTGTGCCAAGATAAGGACCAAATAAAATATCTATGTGTGAGCACTACATAAGATCAATATTTACTGTTTCATGTAGACCTTAGTTATAAACTTAATGCTATTAAAACAATATTACATCAATGGCATCAGAGAGACATACATACGTTGTCAAATGTGATTAACTGCATCTGAAAGTCTTTCTGAAGTGATTTATCTAGCTTTCTTTTGAAGATATCTACTCAAAATGTCACAGCCTATACCACAATGGGCCTTATTCCAATGCCACTCTAGTCAACAGGGGTCTTTCCACGGTCTTCATGGGCTTTCAATCAGGCCCTGGATAAGCAAAAGCAGAATTCTGAGCTCATATAAAGAACCAAAATTAAGTGCACAGAGACTCAGTCTTTGATCCAAATGGATCAGACCAGTCTATAGTATCCCAAAGAAAATTTGCACCTAGTTCTCAGTGTAGCACATAGGTAGGTATACAGTCTGGAATGTTTGGAGGCATCTGAATAGTGGCATAAACAGCCTTATAAAATTATCTTACTTTCCAGAGGAGGTTTTGTGCTATTGAAAAGTGTCTTATTCACATTTTGCTCTACATGACTCCTAGATAAGGAACAGCAGGTTCACCACAATTTAAGAAGAAGTATCTTTTTTGAGCTTGGCTAAATACATATATATGAAAATCATATATGTGTAGGCACATGCGTACACTTTATCCTCTTGGTAGAATTCATGGATGGAATTGGTGATTACTTAGTGATTTTTGGTGCCTGGTTGTTTGGGAAACCATCTTGAGACACTTGAAAAGGGTCTAAATGTCAGACCCCAGGATCTCAGCAGCCAGACTTATAATTCACTTTCTGGAATATTGGCTAAAGTATTCCTTGAAATAATATCAGGCTATGGTTAGGGAAACACCAAAACCTTAATAAAATGATATTAATTGCTTAAAAATTAAGTATGTAAAATTGCTTGTCACTAATGAATAGCTATTGATTCAACTATGTTGTTTTTCCATCATTAGAACTCAAAAGTTCATAGGGCCAGGGCTAGTGTATTTAAGGCAATTATAGCTCTTTGTTAGCCGCACCTGCAGTTCATGGTTAAGATTTATCAAAAAAGCTGTATACATACAGCTTGCACTTGAGTGTTATTTGTACCTAGATTTATATGATTAAAAAGCCAAACTGTATGGCACTTGATAAGGCAGAACTGAGGCCCCAATTCAGCAAGGTACTTCCATATATGCTCATGTCCCAATTCAGCAAAGCAGTTAAACACCGACTTAGGAGCCATTATAAATAATGGCTGTTTCGCATGTACTTCTACTGACTAAGCACATTAAGCACACTGCAATGAAACACCCACAGGCCTGACTCTCGAAGCCTGGGTCAATTGGCTGGGGCTTGTGGTACTCAGGCTGCATGACAAAAAATAGCCATGGAGACACTGGGGCTTGGGTTAGAACCTGGGCTCGGAGGGCATAGCATAGCAGGCGGGCAGGCCTCAGTGTCCAACTCCAGCCCCAGCTGAACATTTACTCTGACATTTTATAGCCCCACATCTGGAGCCCTGGGGAGCCTGAGGCAGCTGACCCCAGCCCGCACCAGGACTGTGTTGTATTCATCCCAGGTCTATTTGCTTCAGTGGAGCTAAGCCAGAGAGGAAGATGTCAGGGCAGGACTATGGTTAAGGAGGTTGTGACACAGCTGGGCTGGGTGATATTTATGTATCTACCTTTGTCCCACTTTATCTTACTTCAAAGATGGGCCTGAGCCGTAAAATTCTGATGGGGATCTGGGTTCAGATTTAAAGACCCCATGACCCAAATTTTGGGGATACTCCAGCCTGAGATTTTGATTTAGAGCCATCTCCAATTTAAAGAAACTGACGGCGTAGCTCTGATAACTGTCAACTCCTTTAATGGAATCACCGATGCTGTTACTGGCCAGGTGTGCAATGCCAAGGAGTACAGGCAGCAGATATCCCCGTAAATGGATGTACGGGGCCCAGGGTAAAGCTGGGGCGCACTCTCTGGATGCAGACTCTTCTTTTGTCCTTCTAAAGTCCTGGTTAGGAGTACATAGGAGACCTACCTACACCACAACAGACACGTGTGCAAATTACTGGTGTACAACAAAAATCCTGCAGGTGTTTGGAGCACACTGGAGATCACAGACATATCTGGGAGTGTTAAACAATAAGGACATTTTGACAAATGGCTTTACGCAAGTATGAAAGAGTAATCAAATAAAAACTTAAACTGGTCTGAACTATGGCGCGTGTGCACCACTTCAGGGGGAGTGTCTAAACTAAATAGAATCCCACAGGACCCATGGAATTAGATGTCTTCATGTCTGTGGATAGCAAAGGGATTGTGATGGTGCGGCTGTCCTGCACTGGTATAGAAAAGGCTAAAAATAACCCTGGGAGAGGGCTGGCCTAGGAGACAATCAGGGGTAAGGCTTGTTACAGCCAATCGGAGCCCAGGAGAGCTGTATAAAAGATTATTACTGGAAGTGGGCCACTGAGGTAAAGCGGGGATAGAGGGCTTGGGGTTCCCTGAGAGGGGAGGACCGAGAGTGTGGGGAAGTGGGGCAGACAGTAGCCCGAGGACAGGGCTCTGCAGTCTGGGAGGTACCCAGGTCCTGAGAGTATGAACAGAGACAGCAGTTACCTCACACACTACAAGGACTGCTTCCTTTTCTTTGATGTTCATAATTATCTCAGGCAGGACACAACACGCCCACTCCTCACCCTCCTCTTTCAGTCCTGCGTATTTGATCTGTCACTTTTTAGTGCACTTTTTCTTTGGACCTCTCTGCTGTATAACTGGGTCTGGACTGGAAATTCTGTAGATCTGAAGAAGTGGGTCTGTCCCACGAAAGCTCATCACTGAATAAATCATTTTGTTAGTCTTTAAAGTGCTACAGGACTGCTGGTTTGTTTTGTTAGGTGGAAAACAGACTTAAACTGTTGCAAGCAGGGGAGACAGCAGCTTGAAGGAGGCGCTTCAAAGACTGAAATGAGCTGATTCCCTGAGCAACCAGCAGGAGGCGCCATGATGGTGAGTCATGCCCTGTTACAGGGAGCTTTCTAAGCCCATATATTTGTAAGACTGGCTCAGTTACGAAAAAGCATACTTCAGACCTGGGGCTCCATTCTGATCTCATAAACACTGGTACAAAGCCCTGATTTAAGAAAGCATCCCATTGCAGTTCATGGGATTTAGGGGTACACGTTGTATGCTTAAATGCTGTCCTGTAGAGATAGACGTAAGCACACACTTACGTGCTTTTCCACTGGAATCAATGGACTGGGAGCAATGCAAATAGGGTCTGAGTTCACAACCATGCCTATGGTAATGAGACAATCTTACGGAGAAGAAGCCCTTTTTGGAACACCTCACAATTACCCCTCTGAAACCACCCCGCCACTCATGCATCTGACGAAGCGGGTCTATGCCCACAAAAGCTCATGCTCCAAAATATCTGTTAGTCTATAAAGTGCCACAGGACTTCTTGTTGTTCTCAAAGCTACAGACTAACACGGCTACCTCTGATACTTGTCACAATTACCGTGACTGGGCACGGTGAATGTGATAGACAGAAAGGAGAAAGAGGGATAAATTTCTAAAATGTATAAAGGAAACATATCCCCTGAAAGAAAAATATCTGCAGACAGTAATGCCAAACAGTTGGTGTCATAGAAAGTTTCGGTGATAGATCCAACAGCAAAGTTAAGCGAGCCCCTTTGCACTGTCTATAAGCTGTATGTTGTACATTGTACACAGCGCCGAGTAAGACTTATAGAAATGGCAGAAACTCACTGCAGTGAAAGAGTTGAAGAGATAATACAGCGCCCAGGCAATGATGACAATGTAATAGATATTCAGCCAGAATGAGAGAACCACGGCAGCCAGACCCACTCCTAGGAGAGAAGACACAAAGCATGCTCAGCAGACGCCATCCAAAGTCTATGCAGTTGTATTGAGCTGATGGACACACGCCTCCTGTAATGGGGTGAGAACAGCAAGCTGGGAAGTGACTGCACAGAGGAAAGGCAAAGGGTTGGATGCCTAGGAAAAGTGCACTTTGCCCTCAAGTTCATCAGTCAGCCAGCAAACATTTGCACAGCTTGCACGGTGCCATGTTTCAGAGGCTGAACGATGGTGTCTTTCAATACGCTGCAGTGCTAACAGAACTGTATACGTGCAGGGTTCGATGTAAACCAGAGTGGGAACCAGCTGTGTCCCCACCTGTATGCTGAATTATCCTCTCTTAATAAAATAAATGTTTTGTATTTTTTCTAATTCAACGCTGGCCTCTAATACGTTGTTACTGAGAACACCACAACGGGGTTACACCCAACCAGCAGAGAGCCAAACCTGGGGCCTGAAAAAAAATCAGGCATAACAGGCTGCTGACAAAGGGGCGGGGGGGGGGGGGGGGTGAGGGGGTTTGTGTTTCACCAGCAGAACCACATTTACACTGCTTTTTTTTCTGCCCGCAGCAGCCTCTGCCAGCAAGCTAATATGCAAATGAGTGGCTATTTGTATTTTTGAGACCTCCCATTTGCACATTTCTGCCAGCAGTTAGGGACAGTGTCATAGCCCTGGTGTAGCATAAACAGGATTCTGCTGGTACAGAGCAGCATGGTGCCCCCCCCGCCCCCCCAACTAACTGCACATGAAATTAGCAGAGAAGTGTGTGGTAGCTCAGTTCAGTTTTGAACTCCCTCAAGGCACTGAACCTGAATGTTTTGTCGCTGCCAAAGGTCATTTAAACAGAGAACTGGCGGGTTATGTCCTAGACACCATGGTGAAGGAACCCTACAAATATCATAGATCAGATATAACAGTCTCCAAGGACTTGCCACCCATTCCCCAAGGTCTTACGGCCCTGTCCCTGCGGTTTTGCTTCCCGTTCCAGTATACGGTTTCAGCTCTGTAGCTAGATATATAGCATCAGCATCACTGACTTACAGTACAGTACCTTTGAACATGGGTGCTAATTTCCAGACCCCCAGTCCACCAACAGAGGTATACTGGCCAAGAGCCGTCTCCAGCAGGAACAGAGGAATCCCAGCAAACACCAGCGTCAGAAAGTAGGGAATCAAGAAGGCCCCTGGAAGAACAAATAGCCATTAGCAGCAGGTTCCGCAAGGTCTCCTCACCACAAGAGTTTTTGGGGAACTGGCCACCTCTCCTCAAGAAATGTAAAACTCAGCCCCCAGTTACTACACATATCCCCAGGCTCACAGTTCAGTCCCAATGCTTGCTCGGCTCCAGTTCTCAAGCTAAGCTGCCACCCTCCAGCTTTGGTCTTGCTGTGTGATGGTGGAGAAGGGTGTTCAGTATGGCCATTAAATTACTATTTGGACTGTATCTTTCTTTGTCACTTCTTCCTCATCACAACCTCATCACCTGCTGCCCCATCAGCCACGTGCCGCATTGACGTATCAGTCAGGATATTTATACCACACTCATCAACGTGGTATCTGAGCCAAAGACAAAGAAACAGAGACAGTAACATTCCCGGGTGATTTGTTTTCTCTCTTCCTCGCTAACCCAACAGCAGACAGGAGACTCTGGCATTAGCTAGTCATTACCTATTGTTTTATCTTTGTAGGAAATCTAGGGCAAATCACTTGTGTCTTGCCACTGGATTTGCAAGCAGTGAGATTTGAGGGCAGTTGAATTTCTTGTGGAAGGTGATTCTGAAGCCTTAGGATGGCTGTTGAGAAATCTCGGACTCCAGCTGGGGCAGTTCTAACACAGGCTGTAGAGAGGTCCCTTGCTCTTGGAATGGATGCTGTTGCAGAGGGAGAGAGCTGTGGAGCGAGGTATGGTGCCTCAGCTACCTCAGACTCAGTCCCCTGGGCGCTGACAATTTGCAAGATGACTTTGAACAAGTAATGTGTTTAATGAGGAGGAAGTGTCACGATGGGAACTCTGCAGTGACACACTCCCAGGGGCACTTAACAGGGGGCTGCATTCTGGACAAGCTGGGTTTTTTTTTAGACTTTGCATCTTCATTCTCAGGTACAGGGATTTGCTGTAATCAAGGCTGGCCCATCTCTGGCAGTATAGTGCTCCAGTAAAGCAATACTGATGGCCCTGCAGAGACATCAGTCAGATGGGTAACTAGCTGATGCCCTATAGGAGCTGGATAAACAGCTGAGCCCCACAGGGGAAGCTGACTTCAAACCCCACACATAAGCTGGCAGCAGGTGACAGGGAGACAGGGTCAGTGTGCTGTGGCCAAGTGACTTGACAGGCTTTCATATTCAACAATATAACCTGACCTGACCTCCAACTGTCACAGAAACGTGCCAGTCAGCATCCTTGGCAGCAAGCCAGCTAACGATGGACTCTTACAAGCCCGAAATCAGACTCAGACCCTCAAAAAACTTTGGGGAAGGTCAGGACCAACCTTCTGAAGCTATTCATATTTATCCATATTGTGGTGGGTCCTAGGCATGCACAAACCAGTGATCAGGGCTCCCCACAGGGTTTATATTCCTCTTTCTGTGGTGGGCTGGTCTAGACTAGCAGAAAGAAACACACCTTGAATTGGGAGAGGGCATTCAAATGCAAACCTAGCATTCTGGGAGGAAAACTGCATCCTGGGCTGAACTGATTTGGAGAAATGTAGGTAAAATTCAATGTGCTCATTTTTAGTTCTCAGGGAAAAAACCAGAGGGTTGGAACAGGAGTGGGACTCAGGATAGCTGAGTTCTGGTCCAGTGTGATTTGGGGCAAGTCAGTCTCCTGGGGATGAAAACAATCTTTCCTCACTGCCTCCCTTTGTCAGCCTTCTCTAGCTAGATTTAGCTTTTTGGAACAGGGATGGGTTTGTACTGCACCTGGCATAATGCAGACCAATCTTGTTTGGAGCCTCTCTTGGCTAGTGTGATACAAACAAATACTAATACTCAGCACTTTTTTGTGCTGGTTCTTGATGGTCCTCAGTACCAGCACTTCAGCAGTCCCGGCCATGGGACTGGTTGAGGCGGGGAGCCAGCTGTGTACCAGCACCTCTTGTTTCACAAAAAATACACTGCTAATCATTAATGTGACCACCACTGCTGCCATTGCCAGTGAGTGCAGGGTGTGTGTTGGGGGGGTTGGTTACAAGGAAGGAGCCTGCCATGGGCACCAAGATCCCCCCACTAATCCCTGAGCCACCAGAGGCTCTGGCTTCTTGACCCATGGTGCCTGGGAGGAACCCATGCCCCCTTGTGCCTGCCCACCCCATGCATCATCCCTGCACCTGACTTGCATAGGCTGTGACATTTTTCACAGCCCTGAATGAAGGAGCTAGGTCCACGTAAGCTTTAGGTGTAGACCAGGCCTAATTTAGATGCTGTAAAATCCTCTTGACATTGGAGAGATTGTCTAAGGCACAGGTGTGGGCACGTTACTCATGAAGGGTGTAATTCCACTCCATGCAGAGAGCTATCTCAGGCCAATGCATCTCTGACAGGAAAGCCCCAGGTACCATGTGGGATATCGGCCTTGGTCTGGCCCATTGCACCCGGGCTGAATCTCACCCTCAACGTGTCCCTTATTACAATACTGAATAAATCAAATGGGGATTGGTCGAATACGAGAGCAGTAAATGAAACGACAGTATTGTATTCTGTTCCATTTGCCTGTGCGTAATGGAAGCAGCCCACATGACTTTGCTGTAACAGTGAACATGTTGATATATAATTGGAGTTCTACCCACTGTCTGCTCAGCAGTGAAAGCAGCTCAGCCTAGGCAGGGGAGGCATTGCTTAGCCGGGGCTGAGTCAGATGCTGTCTGATCCACCCTCTCTGCTTTAAACTAGTTCTGAGCAGTGCTCAGCGTGTCCTTTTGCTTGCTTATTGTCAGACGTCAGCAGCCTCCATTCTTGCAGGCTGCAGAAACCGTTGCCTGTTGGCAAGCGGACTAGAAGGGGACCAGGAGAGTGACTGATGTAGACTGCAAAGAACAGCTTGCGTGGACCAGCAGCATGGGGCCTTGCAATTACGCAGGCACAGCGCACGACTTTCGGTTTCCTGACAGCAACATTTCTTATGGCAAATGGCAAATTTATTAGGCTCATCCAGCATCTTCTGAACATCCTGACGGGTCGCTCCATGCCCCTGCCCCGGCTGTGTTAAAGGTGATACTGTGCTGGATTTGTAACACCAACAACAGCACTTTGCTCGTCTCTCCCAGGGGCTCAGCATGGTTTCCAGAGAGGAATTATTTTAGCTTTATCACCCCCTGATGTATATATCATTCACTTCAATTAATATATGAGGAAATAGCTGTGCGGGGATGCCACGACTTATCTGAGATCACGTACCCACAGTGTGGCAGAGCCAGCAATAAAAACCACCTCTCCCGTCTCTCAGTGCTTCACCAAAACCTGCTGTTCTTTATGGAAATGACATAAGAAAACAGGAACAATCATGTGAAAAGGACAGACAGCTGGGCCACCTTGCCCGGTCTCCTGTCTCCTACAGCAGTCACTGCCTGCTACTTCAGAAGAAGCTGTAAAACCCCCATAGCACAACTAATGGTGGTCAGTTAGGCATCAGGAAGCACCTCCTAAGAGTAGCTGAGCACTGGGAATAAGGTTCTAAGTGTCATACCCAGAGGCACTGAGACCTCATCTGGGGTGAGTGAAGTCTCTGCTCGACAGCCTCAGCTGAGAGCCAGCTGGCCTTTAGCTCATGTGGTACAGTGCAGGGCTTTAGACCCTATGCTTGCAGGTTCTATCCCTAGGGCCAGCAACCTGGGTCTGTCAGTATTACATGAAGAAGTCCGTGGAATCCCTGTCAGAGGAATTTGCGAGGAGCAGGTTAGACACGTCTGTCAGGAATGGTTCAGGTTTACTCGATCCTGCCTCCATGCTGGGGTTAAACTAGATGACCTCTCAATGTCCCTTCCAGCCCCTCCAAGTCTGTGATTCTATAAACTGCTGCAATGCCATTTCATGGGCAGTGTTTTGTCTAGTGCTTAGTGGAGAGGGCACGGACTCAGGACACCTGTGATCAGCTGCTGCACAGGTCTCTTTTCCCACAGAGCAACCTAGATGAATCAAACAAAGGCAACATCAGTTATGGGGCACCAGCACAGTAAGGAAGGGGTGGGAGAGACAGCTCGTGAGAAAGACAAGTGTCTCAGAGAGGAAGTGAGTTTTTAGGAGGGACTTAAAGGAGTGGGAAAAGAAGACTGGTGGCCAAGGGAGAGGAAAGCTTCTTCAGGTATACAGGGTGGTGTGATGGGAGTAGGGAAATCAAGACTGAGAGAAGAAAATGGACTGGGGCAAGGGAAGAGAATGGGGTAGGAAGTAGGAGGAAGGGAGAAGCCAGTGACATCTGGAGCTGAGATTGTTTTTAGTGTTGGCACTGAGGATAAGGAGTTTGACCTGGATGTGGAGAAGGAGTGTCACCATACAGGAAAGCCTAAAGTCTTTGCTTGCAGTCAGATTAAAACAGCAGCAGTTGAAAAGCAGAAAGACACATACTCACAGGTCATCTAAATTACATTAAAACACAGGTTGAACCTCTCTAATCTGGAATTCTCTCATCTGGCAACATGCATGATCCAGCATGATTTTAGCTAGCTGGACGACCACTTACCATGGGTGTGGCTGAGTTTCTTGTGGTTCCACAAAGTTTGTTTACAGCCACCAGGCCTGGCTCTCCATGTTCTGTGCTGTTATTTAGCTGTAATTTACCCCTAAGTGTCTTCTAGGAGCCCAGTGAGCAGGGGGAGTTGGTAACGTGCTAGACAATATGCCGTTCTGTAGTCCAACAAATTCTCTCATTTGGTACCAGTCAGGTCCCGAGGGAGATGGATGAGAGGTTCAAACTGTAGTGTAACACTAGGCTGTTAAGAAGGAGGCTCTGTCCTACGGGCACATAATCTCACCAAGTAAAGAAACAGATCTCAAGATGGTTAAAGAAAACAGTTTGATCCGTTTTATCTGGTGAGAAATTTCTTATCAGTAGTTGGGGTTGTGAAATCCTCATTCCTTTCTTGTTCTATTATTATGGTCCTCACTTTCCTATTGTTTGTCTCTGTCTGATTTTAATTGCTTATGTCTGACATATAATTAATTTTTATAGATATAAACAGTGTTTTTTTGTAAAAAAAAAAAAAAAAGAGGAGCCAGTATGCAGCCGGTTCCCTGCCCCCACCTCTGCCCCACCAGGGTTCCCAGGGATGGAGCAGCCTGAGGTGCTGGAGCTGCTGGTGGAGCTCTGCACCCCAGCTGGTTCCCAGCTCCAGGGCTGCTGGGGTTCCCCTGGCCCCAGCCAGGTCCCTGGGGCTGGAGCTGCCAGCAGAGTTCTGTGCCCCCGCCCGCTTAGGCAGGTTCCCCACCACCCCCCTGCCACACAGCCAAGGATCCCAGCGGGGGCTGCTGAGGTGCCAGTATGGCACACCAGCCCGTACCGACACGAAAAAGCACTGGGTAGCAAAGAATTAAGGTGGTGGGGTCTGATTGGTTAGATAATTCTATTACTGTACAGTAGGAGTGGGTAGCAGAATAAATCAGTGAAGGTATATATAGCTAAGCAGGACTCAAGTGTCACTGTATAAACTGGGGTGCAAAAGGAAGTTCTTCAGGAACCAACTCCATGACATAGCTACAAAATCAGAGCTGCCAGACCCGACCCCTGCTGTGCCAGTGGCACCGTGCAGAAGTGGGAGTCCCCCCACGCCGCCGCTGGACCTGATCCTGACGGGCCATCAAGGACAGTTCATCTGTCTTATTGGGAGTGGTGAGCATTGTATGCTTTGCGTGTGAATTCTGGTTTTGGTGATTGTTAATAAATAGGGATCAAGTAGGATATTACTGTGTAAGGGGTGTCCAGGGAGGGGTAGCACCTCTGGTGTGGGGACTTGTTGTGTCTCTTCGGTGCAGTTCATGCACCTTTGGTCCCCACCTGGCACCCAGCTCTCACCTGTGGCTCCAAGAAGCTGTAGCATGCAGTGGCCACACCCTGATAAATGGCTTCGACAGGAGGGCTAAACCAGGTGAGGGTAAGCGGCAGGTCTGAAACCTGTGGTAAGATAGGGAATTGCCTGTCCCAGCATGCAAAGTCGGCCCTGGCAGACTGGGTGGATGAGATCAACAGCAAGATCCAACGACCAGGAAGGTGGTTCTGCAATGCTCTGTGGAGAGCAAAGGGCATGACAAGGCACCAAAGACGGCATGGCCATCCACTGCAGCCTAGGAAGTCCCAGCCGTGATGACTTTTCGTACCACTGGAACCAGGCTTCTGAGGTCAAGAGAGTTGAACTGCCCCTGTGCAACGGCTTTTCCACTTTAAACACTCTCCCGCATAGGTTCTTTGCACATTCTCATCACTTCTGTCTACCTCAAAGTCCTGCGGTGATGGTGGAGGGGCGAAGCGACAGGTGGAGGTGACCTGGGAGTCGTAGCTCCAAACCTGCACGTAGGCGGCCTGTGGACATTGGTCACTTGACTCTGACCCCGGGGATGACAGAGGAGTTCGGCAGCATCCCAGGCGACCGAGCAGGCCTTTTTAGGAACAGCATTGCTCACCCTCAAAATGAGGCAGGGGACTAGAAAATGTGTCCCAAAAATTGCTTGTCCCAACCAAAATGGCCAGCATGCCGCAGCTGGCAGTTTTACCCTCACAGCAGTCGAAAAACAGTGAAAAGAAAGATGATATTTGCTGCATGGAATGTTCGCACCCTCTTGGACAGGGAGAATGCTATGAGGCCTGAGAGAAGAATGGCCTTCGTAGCAAGAGAACTGGCACATTATAACACCGACATAGCCACCCTGAGTGAGACCAGGCTGGCAGAGGAAGGATCCATCTGTGAACCAAAAGGAGGTTACACCTTCTTCTGGAAAGGCAGGCCAGAAAACAAAGACAGACTCCACAGAGTCGGACTTGCCATCAAGACATCACTTCTGCACCAGCTTCCTGACCTACCAACTTGCATCAGTGAGCATCTAATCAAGCTCCGCTTCCCCCTCAACACCTCTCGCCATGTTACAGTCATCAGTGCTTGCGCCCCCACACTGATTAGCAGTGACAAAGCAAAAGAAAGTTTCTATGAGGACCTTGACCATCTTGTGAAAGTGTGATGGGGTTCAGGGGTCCCTCTGCACTGCACCCCGTCCGCTGGCAGGAGTGACTCTCACTCAGCAGGTACAGCAGGAGGTTTATTAGGCAACAGATGCCCAGTTTCTCATGGAAGCGACAGTACAGCAGTCAGAGACAGTCCTTTCAACCCATCCTGGGGAGAGGACCCCGAGGGGTGCCCCTCTGGGGTGTAGCTTTCACCCTTCTCAGGCTGGCTGCCTTCCAGCTCCTCTTTCCCTAGCCTCTAACTGCCACCCCCTGATTCAAAAACCCAGCTTGGCTCCTCCCTCCTCTTTGTTCAGGGCAGAGGTGTTACCTGCCAGTTGTAGCCCCAGGGTCATCCTTGCCTCTCACATCCAGCCTGACTCACACATGCACTCCCCCCACTCCATCACAGAAAGCAATTCCTCCTAGTGACAAGCTTCTCCTGTTGGGTGACTTCAACGCCAGGATCGGCAAGGACTGTAGGGCCTGGAAAGGGGTGCCGGGGCATCATGATGTTGGTAACATGAATGCCAATGGCCACCTTCGGCTGAGCTTGTGTGCAGAAAACAACCTGACGATTACCAACATTCTCTTCAGGCAAGCCGATAAATACAAGACCACATGGATTCACCTGAGATCAAAACAGTGGCACCCGATTAACTATGTCATCAGCCACAGGCAGGACATTCAAGATGTTAAGATCACCAGGGCCATGAGGGGAGCTGAGTGCTGGACTGATCATAGACTCATCAGATCAGTCCTTATAGTGCACATCACACCACTGCACCGCAAGAT
Source organism: Carettochelys insculpta (assembly GCF_033958435.1). Lineage (NCBI taxonomy): Eukaryota > Metazoa > Chordata > Testudines > Carettochelyidae > Carettochelys > Carettochelys insculpta. The sequence continues at coordinate 263,669,924 of NC_134137.1, read as the reverse complement.
GCTCAAGGTTGTCAGACCCTCCTTCAACATCGGGAAGCTGCAACATACTGGTCACCATGAGAAATTTGCAGCCTGCCTTAACGAAGTGCTGACGTCCCATAGACCTCTGACTGGAGACCCAACACAAAAGCAGGACCAGATCAAAACCCTGGTGATGGAGTCACCCAAGTCAACACTAGGACTGAAAAAGAGAGTTCACCAAGACTGGTTTGATGAAAATGACGAGGCCATCATGAAGATCTTAGAGGAAAAACAGAACGCATTTCTGCTATGGCAAAATGATCAGTCCTCAATCTCCAAATGTGATTGTTTCAAACACCTTCAGAGCCAGGCGCAAACAGCACTTTGCAAAATGCAAGATGAGTAGTGGGAGAGTAAAGCTGATGAAGTCCAATACTACGCTGACACCAAGACTCCAGTGCTCCAGTGTTCTTCAGTGCTATCAAAGCTATATATGGATTTTCAAAGTCCTCAGTCACGCAGTTAGGGACCTGGCCCATGGAGTCTACATAAAATACAGACTTGATGGGTCACTTTTTGACCTTCATCGTCTGAATGCTAAAACCAAGACGCTTGAGAGGCTCATCCTTGAAGCTCTTTTGGCTGATGACTGTGCACTTATGGCACACAAGGAATCTGATCTCCAGCTCATCGTCAACAAGTTTGCTGATGCCACTCGCCTCTTTGGTTTGATCATCAACCCAAGAAAGACCAAGGTGCTGTGTCAACCCGCTCCAGCATCTGTTGCTCTCCCTGCTTCAATCTTTATTGAAGGAACAGAGTTAAAATCAGTAGAGGAGTTCAAGTACCTTGGCGGTGTGATAGCCAGTGATGGCTCCCTTGACAAAGAAATCAATGCCAGAATCTGTCAGACCAGCTGGGCACTAGGACATCTGAGAGCGTGAGTGTTGAATCAGCACAATATTCGACAGTCCACTAAACTGAAAGTGTACAAGGCTGTAGTCCTGACCAGTCTCCTGTATGGCTGTGAAACCTGGACCTTGTACAGAAAACATATAAAACTGCTGGAGCGCTTCCACACACGCAGCCTGAGGTCAGTACTGCACATTCGATGGCAGGACAGAGTTACGAACCTGGAAGTCCTGGACAAAGCAGAAACCACGAGCATTGAAGCCATGATTCTGAAAGCCCAGCTTTGCCGGACAGGGCATGTCACGCAAATGGAGTCAAGAATCCCTGAGCAACTCCTCTACAGTGAACGCTCCCAGGGCAAAAGGAATCAAGGTAGGCCTTGCAAGAGGTATAAAGACTGTGAGGAAGCCAACATTGCTCATGCTGGTTTAAAACCAGATCAGCTAGAACAGCATGCAAAAGACCAAACAGGCTGGCGTACTCTCGTACGACACGCGTATGACAACTTTGAAGAGCAGCAACACGTATGCCTCACTGATGCTTGTGAGAGGAAGAAACAACAGCAGCAGCTGCACCAACAGAGCCAGGACAATTCCTTTGCTTCCACTGTGAACGCCCATGCCGTTCAAAGCTTGGACTCCTCAGCCACATGCGAGTCCACAACCAACGAGCTCGTGCAAGCTCAAGACGTCATCGTCGGACACTGTGTTAGGCTCTTTCCCTGGTAAAACACCCTGCAACTCCACATATTGAAAGCCCTATGGATGCATTACACCCAAGCCCTAGGAATGGGTAAGAGTGGATGCCCCTAGAGTGACAGAGTGACAAAGAATTTTGTGTGGCAATGGGACAGGAAGCCAATGAGATAGTTGGAGAAGGTGAGTGGCAAATATGAAGAAGTGAGACAAAGTGACTTTAGCAGCAGAACTTTGAAAAATGGTGGGGAGGAAGGCGAAGACTACAGAAACCAAAGCCATCCAGCTAGTTCTATGATCGCCTGCACCGAAAGGCTCCTCAGTTGGACTTAATCCTTGGGAGTGAGGGCTGTACAAATATCCCATTTGCAGAGGCGCAGGCAAGGCATGGGGTAGATTACTTGATTTTCAAAGTCACAGGACACAGTGCCTAAGCAGGGAACTGAAACAAGGTCTCTTGATTTCTAGTCCGGTGCCCTACTTCTGTCAGACCAAGATGCCCCAGGTGAGGCCAAAGAATGTGGCCAAGAGGACAGTGAGGAAAAGGTAGCTTTTGCGGGGAATCAAAGAGTAAGAAGTGATAGGACATAACAAGACATTGGGAACATGCAGACAGGGACTCTATTTCGAGCTATGCCAAAGAATTCTTGAGGGACCACAGTTAAGTCACTAAACCTCTCTGCATATCAGCTTCTTCACCTGTGAAATGGGGATGACACTAACTTGTCTCACAACTGTGTTGTGAGGCTTAACCCATTCAAACTTCTATGATCCATCTGTGAGTGAAATAAATTGCCATATGGAAATGCAAAGTATTACAGGTTGGACCTCTTTCATCAGACACCCTTGGGACCAGTCCAGTGTCAGACAAGAGAATTTGCCAGGCCATGGAAAGTCAGTATTGTCTAGCACATTACTAACACTCCCACTGCTTACTGGGCTTTTAGAAGACATTTAGGGGTAAATTACAGCTAACTAATAGCACAGAACACTGAGAGCCAGGCCTGGTGGCTGTAAGCAAACATCCTGGGACCATGAGAAGCTTGGCCACACCCGTGGTAAGTGATCATCCGGCTAATTAAAATCATGCTGGATGTCACTGGATGAGAGAGTTCCAGATTAGAGAGGTTCAACGTGTACTATGATTTCTTCCTGATACCTCTGGCAATTGTCTTGTGCTGCCAGTTTAGCTGATGTGATAGACTGTGGATACACTGAGAGCAGGACTGGGGGGAAAAGAATCAGCCGGCGTGCAGACAAATTTCAAAGCACTGGCTGCCCCTTTGGGTGGAGGCTGGTATAAAGGAAATACACACGTTTAGCTTTCTACTCTCACCTCCTCCATTCTTGCCACAGAGATACGGGAACCTCCAGACATTGCCCAACCCGATGGCGTAGCCCACGCAGGACAGCAGGAAGTCAAACTTGCCCTTCCAAGAACCTCTGTCTGGGAGTTCCTTCTTCTTCTTGGGGCTCTCATCGCCTTGGGCCAGAGGCTCTGACTCCCCGATGGCTGCCTGCTTCACCTCAGAGGGCGAATTCAGCTCCACAGAAGTATTGTCAGTCTTCCCCATTGCTGCTCACATTTACCACATGGGTCGGAGGGTCAGGAATGACACTGGCAGCCCCAGCTGATTTCAGGTTATACAGGACCGTTGAGCTGGCCAAAGCCGCTGCTGGTACCTCTGAGGAGAAAATAGAGGGAGAAGTTGCTCTTTGCCTGAAACGGTGGGATAGGGACATAAGATGATTAGCCTCATCCCTCCTCCTGACCGCTCTCTGACTGACTCACTGCATAGTCTTCAGCAAGTCATGTAAACCTCTCTACACCAGTTCCACATGTGTAAGTTGGAGGCCGCCGCACAGATGTACTGTGAGGTGTAGCATGTGTAAAGCACTCTGAGGATGCCAAGTGTTAAGTAAAGGCTCCACATGACTGCTATGAATAGGATAAGGGATGCTGACAGCATGCCCTGACTGACTCCTCCTCCTATCTCACAGGCTTCCCTGCGCTATCAGTGCTTTCCAAAACAAGAAAGATCCTGGGACCAGCGTGCCTGCAGAGATTAGAAGAGAGTCCAGTTAATGATTTACCAGTGGTGACACAGTCATGGCTCCTGAGGGAAAACATCCACCCAAGAGCCCTGAGCTGACACTCCTACTAATGGAGCAGCACTGCTGGTGGCACGTGTGCCTGATGGTGTCACACCCACATCCTTCAGCAGCATTTCAAAAGGGCCCAGGACTCTGGCTGCTGGGAGCACTGGGCCCATTTGAAATGCCAGGCCCCTGTGCAATTACTTCATTGCTCTCCATTGTCGGCAGGCCTGTGAATGCCACCTGCGCTCAAGGCAGGTAAGCAGACACACGGCAATCAGTACAATAAACTGGGTAAGTTCCACTGGACTTCTGCCTGCAGTCTTTTAATTACTCCCACAGCATCTTTTGGGGTTTTTTGGGGGGTGGGGCGGGGAGGGGAGGGTGGGGTGGGGGACAAGGTGTGTTTGTCGGCCAAGTTTAGAAAATGTTAGGTGTATCCGATTCACAAGCTCCCTCTCTAGGTTCCTTTACAATATCCTGTTGCGTGACACCTCCTCTGCTCCCGTCGGTACAGCTACTGGCTTTTTAACCCTCTGTCTTCCCTGAGTAGCCCTGCTCCCCTGTCGCTGTGTATGGACCTTAAAAGGGATTAGGGATCAAAGCCTCATTAAGGAGCTCTCAACCTTAGGCTCAATACATGGTCGCTCCGCCCCCTGCCCCCCAGGCCACACTGTATGCTAGAGTCAAGCAGCAAGCACACCAACAACAAACTAACAAACTCATCCCAAGGGCCATGTAGTCACTCCTCCCCTGCTTGGTGCTGGGTCCATGAGCATTGCCAGGGCTTCAGGCACAAGAAAGACAACTCATTTGACTCCACATTAGTGCCCAGTCCATATTTGCTGCTCTACCCCCAGTTCTTGCAGGCCCCTCTGCCGAGGCAGCTCCTGGCCTCTGCTCCAGTTTGCCAAACTCCTAGAATTGCACTGCTACTGCCATGCACTAGAAGCCCAGCAGCCTGAAGCTCATCCAGAAAGCCTGGGACCAGAGGTGGTGAACTAGGGGTACAAGGGAGTGGGGCTGCCTCATCCTAGGGCTTGAAGCAGTAACACCAACCCATCTATGTGGTTTCCGCCTTCTGTATCTTCACTATAAAAATTGTCCCAGGACCACTCTTTGGAGGGCAAAATGGGTAGTGAAGGGAGTGCTGGGGATGGGAAGTTTGGCCCTGTGAGAAATGGCACTGTTTTCTTGTTGAGTCTTGTGTTCAGGGAAACAGGACTTTGTAAATAACATGATTGCATAAAAAATACCGATCACCTGTGTTCTCTGTAAACTGTGTGTCTGGATGGCCCCTCAGAAGAGATTTAAATGCCACCCAGCTGATTAGCTGAGAAATCACAGCTTGTTTTTTTTTCCTACTGGTGGTGCACATTTGCACAAGCCTTGGTGCACATAAAAATATTCCACACATTGACAGAAAACATCGACACATGGATGTAGAAAATTAGATTGCACATTGCCTATCACCAATTTCTGTTCCTACCTGGAACAACCTGTAACATGCTGCATTTAACTAACTGCATGGATCAAAAGGGGACTGTGTTTTGTTGTGAAGTTTGGGTCTCTTTTATTGTGCAATATTGGTGTGGGAATGTAGCTAATCATTATTTTCTATGGGTGATCTCTCCAGATGAAATTCATCGCATGAAGAGGGCCATCTTTGGCCCTATGCACCTCTTAACTCCCTCTGAAGCCTTCAACATAAAGCACAAGCACCTGATCTAAATTCACTGAAGATTCCCATTGACATGAGGCCCTAAGGAGAGGACATAAGCTATGGTTTGGCCTCATTTTGGCACCCTGCACCAGGAAAATTTAATCTTCCACTAAAGGGAGCTTGTGTTCTACACAACGGCACATCCTTATTATGCTCCAGAGAGATTTTTTGGGGCAACAAAATTGACAAATATAAAACATAATGGGGCAAATATTAGAATGCAGAATAATGCAGTGAAGACACAGTAGCATCTAGTGCCTATCACGGGCTTAGGGCAAGTCATTTAGCCTCTCAGTCTCAGGGTGTGTCTTCACTACAGGGAAGATCAATCCTGCCATGGTGAATCTTCTGGAGTTCAATTTATTGGGCCTAGAAGGAGCACACTAAATTGAACTTCCAGGCACCTGTGTTAGTGCTGGTATTCCTGCCTCTCCATTAGGAGTAAGGGAAGTTGATAGGAATGCATGCTCCGATCAACTTTCCTTAACCAAGATGGCACATGAGTCTGATTTAAGGTTCGTCAACTTTAGCTACATAATTAACATAGCTGGAATTGCGTACCTTAATTTGGACTTCCCCTGTACTGTAGATCTGGCCTTAGTTTACAGAGATAATAATATCCATTACCTTGGCCCTCAGTTGTTATGAATGGGAATGGGAAAGAGCCTAAACCTACCTGGAAAGCTGGGGAAAGGTTATGCTAACCTGCCTCTCAGGGAGGAGGTTTGGGGAAAAGTGGAAGAAGGCCAATAAGAGGTAGCAGAAAAATTCAAACCTAAAACTGAATCACAGCAGCATCACCTTTGTGAAAAAACAAACAAATAAAAAGGAGGATTTCTCCAGGGATGGAAAGGAAGAAATGAGCGGTTCCAGAACAGATTCCCTGGGCTAATCATAATGTGTAAGTAGGGAAAAATTTAGGTAGTTGTGTAAAGTTTTCGTTGTTTGGGGGATTGGAAATTATATCTGAGCCAGTTATTTGTTCCTTTCATTCTCTCCTGTAAATAAGAATCTGACCCAGGGGGAAAAATTCCTGTGTTTCGCTCCAATTCATGATTTTTAAAACCCAGCCATTTACAAAGGTTGGGGGTTTTGCCCTCAGGGAAGAGATTCCAAGTGATTTATTTCCTGGAAAGGGGATTTTGCACACTTAGTAGTGGCAGCTACTGGCTGATTTCAGGGAAAACTGAAAACAGAACAGCTATTCTGTCTCTGGGAACTGCAGGAACAGGGTGTAACAGTGCTTAATTTGGCTAGCCAGCCCCCTTTTACCTGCACTTGAGGGGCCGGGGTGGGAAATCAGCCACAGTATGAGTATTCATTAACAAATGATTCCAAAATGCTTTCAGCATAGATGGCTAAGATGCATTATTGGGTCCTAGCACTTAGAGTGATTGGCACCCTATTAAACACAATAGACAGATTTTTTTCTGCTGTATAATCTGACAAGGAAGGCAGCAAAAGTATGGTGATAATAAAAGGGAATGGGAGGGACAAGAAAATAACAGTAATTCTTGTACAGTAAATGAGGACCTGCAAAAGCTACCGCTTCCCTCTTTCCCTGCACAAAATGGAGACTTTAACTACTTTCTTGCATGCTACAAGGCCAATTTTGATCAGTGTAACTCCTGTCGCCAGCCAACTGTCAACTGTCATTTTAGAACTAGGGCTTAGCTGATAGGTTTAAGACACAAGAACCTCCAAAAGAAAGAAGCAACGAAGGGTCCTGTGGCACCCTTCGTTGCTCTACAGATCCAGACTAACACGGCTACCCCTCTGATACTTGACAAAAGAAAGAAGACGCTTTTCAATAGCCCATTATACAAGTGACAGAAAAGACCATTTCCTCACATTTCAAATGAAAACTCTAATTATCAGAGCATCGTTCTGTCCTATTTGATCTGATCACCCAATCCAAAACAGCAAGTAAATCTTGGTATTAAAATTACTCATTTTTAGAGCAAAAAGTTGGTAGAAAATGTCATATGACATAAATGATTATTTATAAAATAGCACAGCAGAGGAAATACTGAAAACCTTATGGGCGGACTTAATGGTTGGTTGATAGAGTAATGAACTTTGCTTGGAGACATAACAGATTAGATAAGCAAGGATCTGCCAAAGACATTTTGACTCTTTTTCTCAGAGACAGTCACTGTATGTAGGTTGATGTCTAAAAAGCACCACTTATTTTCCATTTGTTCTTTTTCTAAGTTTCCATAATCATACATCTCAAAGAAACAATGATTATATGACAATATTTCACACTTTCTATATTTACGACAGAGATGAAGAGAAACTGGACTGGACTGGAGATTTCTTCTTGTCTTGCGCTGGGAAATAAATTTTATATTCACCTTACTGCTGACTCGACTTTTGATCTCTGCTGAAATTCATTTAGGAGACGCTCCAGGCAACCAAGAGGGCAAGGAGAAGAAGAATCAGGCAGGCTTCACAACTACCTCTGGACTTCTGCAATGGACGCTAACAAAAATAGCATAGTGTCCTCTCACACCCCATAGATTTCACACATCACTGGAGCTCGAGGACCATTGTGTGACAGAAAGCAAAGGTGGAAGAAAATGGGTATCAGAGGCAGAAGAATGCAGTCTGTTGGGAAAGGCAACACATGAGTAGCCTGCACGTGATGCCAGCTCTATATCCCCTATACATCAGATGTGAGCAGTGCCCTGTCCCAGTTTGCCCCGGGGCTAGTCAAAAATCAACAGCTGGTTAAAACTGAACCTTGGCAGGACTGAAGCGGTGCTGCTTAGAAGGGAGAAGCACTTGGAGGATTTGAGTCCGCCATAAAATCCGTCACCTCGGAAGTCACCTGCATTCAGATGTTTGTGTGGATCTGCAGCTTTCGGGGCTTTTCAGGCTCCTCGATACACAGATAGCTTTGGCAGCAATAAAAAATACCCACTTCCATATGTGACAGGCCAGGAGATTATACCCGCTCCTATCAGACAGAGCCCTGACCTGTGCATAAGTTGCTTCCCATTGTGATCACTGCAGTCCTGTCTAGGGAAGTAGCCTCACATCAGGCAAAAGGTCTGAGCAGTATAAAATGCAAGAGTCCTTCTACCTCAAGAACACAGGTCTTCATAAAGTCCAGCTCCTGGCCTCCAGACTCTACCCCAGCTCCCTAGGGAGGGCGGAGTGCTTTTCAGCTGCTCTGCCAGGTCATGTTAGTTGTTCTTTAAAGGGCCTAACCCATTTTAATTACTGTTCCATGGGCTTTACAGTGCCCTAACGAGAGCACATCTACAAACAGGAGTTAGGCTGTGTTCTGTGGAGCACTGAAAACAAGGCCACAGAGTATAGGTGACCTGTGGAAGCACCGAGGAGGTGCACCCCCTCCGCCCCAGTGCCCCTTCCAAAATTTTAATTGTGAAGCGAGGTGCCCCCACATTCTCACCTCTCTGCCCATCTGGGTGGCCCTGCTGGCACCCCCCCTCTGCAGGCACCAGTCGCCCTGTCAGAGAGCTTAAATGTGGTGCAGTGGTGAGGTTCTGCTGGCAGCCGGCTTTGCACGCATTGTGAACTCTAGCTATGTTTTTCAAAAGCACTTGTCACGCATAGAGTCCTAAATCTACGGCAGCTGAATAAGTGACCTGAGCAGCCGCGCCGACAGGGGGCGGGGGAAAAGGGGTAGTTGCCCCAGGTCCATCTGATATGTCACTGCAGCACTGCTTTACCTCTCGGCATGGCTCGGGGGGGTGCAGTGCCATGAGCAGAACGGCGCTCAGGGCTGGCTGCCCTTAACCCCTCCTCTTCTGGGGCACGGGCCCTGCCGCACCTGGGTGTTAAAAATGCTAAGTCCTGAGGCATTAGGAGCCCACCTCTTGGTACGTGCTGTGGTGTGGTGCACGGCTGTATCTCCAGGCACTCCAATGAGTGTTGGATCAAGCCTCAAGTTTGGGCCGATTTCACTTAAAACAGGAAAATCCCCCTGACAATGCCCAACCTCTTCTTCAAATGTGGCAGGCTGAACTTGAGAGCGGTAGTAGTGACGTTTTGTGTTTGCACAGCCTTCAACATGCAATGGTAACACATTCCTCCAATTTCACAGAAAAACATAACTTCAGGGGTACAAAATTGCCTGAAACAACACAGCAAAAACGTCCAGGTCAATGTTCATGAAAGATACTTTCACACCCTCCCTATTTGGCCAAGCTCTGCTAACCACACAAATGAGCGTCCCCGGTAGCGCCACTGTTAATTTAATTACATGGCTCAGGCAGTTGTTCAGTCAATTAGCCTGCTCCTTCCATCCACACAGTCAATGACAGCCAAGCAGCCTCCCCACACTCCTCCTCCAGCCGTTACTTCTTGTTTAGAACTGGGACAGATGATCAGACTACAGCAGATTCTCTGCTGATTTTCTGCTCTTTGCAGAGGAAACATATGTTTAAGTCTTTTGCATCTGTGAAATCATTCATGTTACTGGCACCCGTGGCAAAGCAGTTGAGCTGCAATTAGGAGTGCTCAAAACATTGCCCACCAAAACTTTTTTCCAAAGGAAAATGGGAGTTTAGACCCAAGAAAATTTTCACACAAAGTGCCCTCTTGTCTTGCAAATGTGCATGTGTGTGGGATTTTCTTTCGGGGGGGAGGGGCTGTTGGGAAGTCAGAGACCATATTTTTGTGTTTGCTTCCAGCCATTTTCAGGTGAAAAATATAGTGTTTCAAAAGCTCACAATATTGTGATTCAGGGCTTGATTGATGGAAAAGCAAAAATTCCCTCTGATTTTTTTGACAAAAACAAGGGGATGGGGGTGAATATTTCATGAAAAAAAATACTTCCAGAATTGCCCCCCATCCCCTATCCTCCCAACAAGCTCAAGCAGCAATGCAGACAGCAGGAAGGAGAGAGATGAAGATTGGGAACCCTGCTCCCTCGGCTGAAATCTTTCGAGTCAAAGACTACGTCTAGATTGCCCAGAACCGTGGGCAAAAGATACCCAGATTGCACAATGCATTTAAGTATCTTTTGCTGGCAGTTCTGTCGAGAGAGGCTTTTCTGACATTTGGCCTGTCCACACACACACACACACACACACACACCACGACGACGACGACATCCCTTCTTCTTCCTGGAACAAGGTGTGCAGGGATGTCGACAGAACGGTCCCAACATGCAGATCTCTGCCTACAGATCTGCAGTCTGGACTTGCTCTCTGTTGACCGAAGTTCTGTTGACAGAAGCCTGCAGTCCAGACATAGCCAAAGGGAGAACCTGCCTGATGTTGAAAGAAGGAGAGCAGTCAAAATATTCCAGATTCTTCTCATACAAGAAATGTAAATGATTTTCCTGCTGAAAGCACCGATTTGGCCAAGGCTGGCCCAGGTTTTACAAACTCCTCCCTGGCACGTGTTGCCCTAAGCAACAGACTAGGGGTTGTTGGCTTCCACAGCCAGAGAACTGAGGGTTTTTTCATGCTGAGCGGTTCTGGGTACAGCAGTCTGGCAGCTGATGGTTGCCTGCTCCCCACCCACTATACCCCTTGCTTGTCTCTAGGAAAGGCTCTGCCCTGGGTGCTGGTGGCTCCCTGGAAGAGGTGTGTTGCTAGAAGACTCAGACAGACTATCCTCTGGTGTTTCCTAGGCATATTTGCTGGAGCAGTGCCCCTACAGCCATAGAGAGGGTGCCTGCTGCTCCTCATTCCCGGCTGGCCAGTGCTGGGGAAAGCAGCTGAGGCCATGGTGCGAATCTCCCCCAAAGCCTTAAAGGCAGCTAGCACTCAGAGGTGATGCTAGTAGGCAGCAGATGTTGTGCTCCCCAATGAGACTCAGGGTGACCCTTTCACAAGGATGCAAAGACAGGGAAGTTCCTCATATGCTTCCCCCATTATGCACCCATGAAGAAGCAGGGCAGAATCTGGCCCTCTGAGAGCACAGAGGAAAGGGATAATTTCCTGACCCTGCACATAAAATCTGACTGCCCTTCTCCTTAGTAGGCAATGCTCCAAAGGTTATTAACGCTGTCCCCCTTTCAGCTCTAGTTCAAACATCAGCAGCTCTCTGCTGCCTTTCACATGGCAGACTGCTTCTGGCCAGAGACTCTTGTAATGCTCACTGAGTGACTGACACCAGAGGAATAAACTCGAAGGATGGCTGGCTAGGTCAGAAAGACCAGGTACGAAAAGGGCCGAGATCGGCTGCCTCCCAGTCCCAGTTCTGCACTTTCCCTGAAGCAACTTCAGTGCTTGATTACGTGACAAATTAATGTTAGCACAGTGTTACAGAGACAGTTTAAATGAACTTGCTTTAATATGACAGGTGCAGCTGTTTTGTTTCTCTCCGTCTCCTCCCCCTCCATTCCCCTCCCTCTCTCGCTCTGTGTCTGCCTGGTTTATTCTCCTTCTCTGGGTCTCCGATCTGATGTGTCTTCCCCAGTCTCCTGTTTTCTGCAGCCCCCAACTACTCTAAGGCTATGTCTACACTTGCGCCCTTCTTCGAAGGGGGCCTGGTAATCAGGGTGATGGGAGATTACTAATGAAGGGCTGCGCTGATTATGCAGCACTTCAGTAGGCTAATTCTCCCCCGCGGCAACTTTGAAGTGTCAAAATTTGGGGGAGTAAAGACACTAGGAAGTGCCCACGCTACACACATGCCGGCACTTTGAAGTTTGATGCTGCGAAGTTGCCACGGAGGAGAATTAACCTAATGAAGTGCTGTACATGCATTGCAGCACTTCATTAGTAATCTCCCATCACCCTGACTACCACGCCCCCTTCAAAGAAAGGGGCAAGTGTAGACATAGCAAATGTTAGTGTCACCCTCACATTTAATACTGGATAAATTGATGCCACAGAAAACAGCTGGCTAAGAGAGAGGGCGGGTGCGGAGAGGTGGTGCTCGCTGACATTTCATTAGACAAACAAATTGTTGTTAGACTAAGCAAGAAATCCTAAGAGACGTGTGGACTGGGTTGCTGGAGGTGTCCTTGCTGAAGGGCTGATGCTGAATTCACCATTCTAATGGCAGCAGACCCAGGTACATGTACAACACCCGGCTCAGCTGACTCAAATTTGCAGGCCTTGGTATGCAGGGGTGAAAATTTCTGTGTAGAAGTTGGACTCAGGCTGGACCCCAGGCACTGAAACCCTGGGTAGGGTGTCTCAGAGCTCCAGCACAAGTTAGAGCTACTACAGTGTAATATGTAGCTCTGTAGCCTGCACTGCCTGAGCCCAGTCAATCGACCTGGGCTCTGAGACTCGGTACGCGGGGCTTTTTATCACCTTGTCAACGTACCCTACCTGGAAGTGCTACTAGGGCTGCCAGCAGCCCAGAGAAGACAGCACAAGAACAACTGAACTTTCCTTGTTGGCTCCAGGATCTCCTGGGGGAGTCTCGGAATTCCACAAGCATACGTATTGTGGGGGGGATTAATCCTTAATCTTGTGCTCTAAATTCTCTGCCCAGTCACTGCGTCAGGTAATTCCCCACTTCTCATGGTAGATGAAATGAAGGACCTGGGGCCACTTCTCATCAGATACCCCACAGTTCTGCACAGCACTGAAATCCCCATTAACTCTTCTCCTCTCAGGGGAAAGCAAGGCTGTGAGGAATGAGAGGGGCACTGCCCTTTTCTGGATCCCCAGCTATTCAGTGGACTAGATGGCCTGCAAGGGTTAAAACCACAGGGTCTCCAAGAGCGCTAGGAAAGCAGGCAGTGTTGGCAGGAAGCCAGGAGAGCCAGTGGGAACAGAGTGTGAGCTTCTGAAATGAAAAAAGAGAGGGTGGCCCTCCGTCCCGTGTTGGGTGAGACGGTCCCGTATTTGGGACACCAAGAGGCATCCCGACTTATTTTCTGAAAGGGACTCATCGTCCCGTATTTAGGCCCTGGGGGGCCCGGGGTGGGAGTGAGAGCTCCCATGGCTGCCACTTCTCTGGGGCTCCGGGTGGGGACTGCCCATGGCTGCCACGTCTCTGGGGCGCCGGGGCCAGGAGCACCTGTGGCTGCTGCTTCCCCGGGGCTGGGGGAGTGGGGGGTGGGGGTGTGCCAGCTCCTTGGGGCTTGGTGCAAATGGGAGGAGCCACCCCTCCCCCGCTTATCTCTCTGTCCCATATTTGGGACAGGGAGATATGGTCGCCCTAAAAAAAGAGGACCTGCAAGCTGAGGTGAGCTGGATGAGAGGAGTTAAGCCAGGAGCAAGGCCTGGAATTCCCAGCAATAGCCATGCCTAGGGAAAGACTAAACTTTGGCATAGAAACAACAGCTGAGTGAACGAGGGAAATGCTTCGTCCGGTGCAATCACGTTTGTTTTTTTTTTTTTTTGGTTTGGGGTTCAGTTCCATGTCCCCCCGCCCCATGCATGTAACATTTAAACTGAATCCCAGCAAAGCAATTCTCTGGGCTTTCACCTGCCTTTTTCAGTTGCTCTGGGACACCTATCAACCCTGTATGCATTACCAAGTATGTCTCCTTGGTTTTTTAAATAAAAATCACTCTTTTAAGGCTATGGTCTGAGTCCTGTGTCCTAGAAGGCAGGGGGGTTCTGTGTGCACGTGCCTGAGATGGAAAGGTCAGCTACTAGTAACGACCACGTGTTTTTAAGCTCTCTCCTGAGGGTGGGCAAAAGAGCTTGGGAGCACCCAGCAGGCGGAAACGCCCACGTGTGCCTTCCTGAGTTCCCAAAGGATTGTCTGCGTTTGGCTGGTGGCCAAGGTCACCCTAGGTCAGGGAATCTGTGACCTTGGGGAGTTTTTCAAGCAGAAGCCTTTAGCTGATGTGGGGCAAGGAGGCAGTTGTGCTGAGGCCCAGCATTTCAAAGGGGCCCAGAGCGCCGGCTGCCATCACTGCAGCAACAGTGACTTGAGCTCCAGACCCCTTTGAAACACTGTGGCAGCGCTGCCCACACTCCACACGGCTCTGAGGCAGGGCCCAGTGCTGCAGTCAGAGCAGTGCTAAGGCGGACTGCCTGACGCCCCGTCCCTTCCACCCTTGGCTACGTCCCTTCCGGGGCTGCAGAGCGGAGGCCCCCACCTCATTTTGCCCTGGGATCCAAGGTGGCTGTAAGCCCCACTTGGCAGCTTACTTTGAAATCTCTTGCGGCTCCCCACTTTCTGTACATGAAGTGCCAGAGAGGGGATCGGCCTTCACAAAGGCCAACTCCTGATCCCCGCTAGGCCAGAAGAGAGGTGGTGTTTGAATGGCTGTGCCAGATGCTGCTCTCTCTTGTCCCATCAGCAGGGCCTCTGCCCAAATCAGTGGTCACTCAGGGCTGACTCTGCTAGGCCTGAAAGCAGGACTGAATATCAAAACAGACACCAGTGCACCTAGTCCAGGACCCAGCCTGTAACATTTGCTGGCCTCAGGTGCTTTGGAGGACAGTGATCCCCTGCTTTAATCTCCAGAACTTTAATTAGGAATATCCTACCAGGATCTGTGCGCCTGCGTGGCATTTGTTTCTCACCTTCCGAGCGAGCGGTTCCTAGCATTGGTTGGACAGGTGGACAGCAGCCTCTGTTCTTATTCTTGGGAGAGTCCCACCAGTTCATACATTGTACTAAAATAACAGCATGAAGCTGGGCGCTCCCGCGGCTGCCACTTCCCCAGGGCTCAGGGCAGGGAGAGCCCACTGCCACCGCTTTCCTGGAGCTCTGGGCTGGGAGCGCCTATAGCTGTCACTTCCCCAAGGCTGGGAGTGGGGGAAGCGCCAGCTCCCCGGGGCTTGTTGCAGCCAGGAGGAGCCACCCTCCCCCCCCAGCTCCCTGTCCCATGCTTGGAACCAGCAGATTAGGTCACCCTATTTATCCCGCTCCCAGTGAACTTCATGTCAAAATTTCCAGTTACTTCAGCAGAAACATAATCAGGACAGGGGCACCTGAAAAGGCTGCGTTTCAGCGGAGCTTCTGCACTAGAACTCTGCATTCCCATTACATTTGCTATAGCCTTTTCTACCTCTTTTTCAGTGCCACCCTCTTCACCACTGGCAGATACCTTCACTGATCCAGGATGACTCCTGAGTCTTTTTCCTTCACAGAATCATCAGGGTCAAACTCATGCAGCCAACAGAAGATGTGTAGGCTACCACTCCTGAAGGTATCACTTTGCTTCTTCTTGGACAGCTGTTCTCAAACTGGGGTCAGTGAACATCGTCCAGGGGTCGGTGAGTCATACTGGGGGACACCAGCCTTACTGATCAACTCCCTCCCATCTCTCCTCGTGCCTCCTACATGCCCCTGAGCTGTTCAGTAGTGTGCAGGAGGCACTGGGAAGGAGGGGGAAAAGTGGGGAGGGTGTAACTCAGGGGAGGGGGTGGAAAGAGGTGGGAAAGAGGAAGGGTGGGTGGAGCAGCCTTGTAGGGAAGGGTGGAGTGGAGGCAGGGCCTGGGGCTGAGAGGCAGGAAAAAATCTAATACAGTTTTGGGGGGCAGAGGAGGGTCACAAAAGTTTTAAACCAAAATGGGGGCCCTTGGGTTGCTAAAGTTTGAGAACCGCTGTTCTAAGAGAAAGCACCAGAGCTGCCAAAAGTACATTTTATGACTCAGGTAGCAGGGCTCAGGGGCATCACTGGCAGGGCCTGGGCACTCTCAGGGAAGGGTCCCTCACCGCACCATACAAAGACTCCCAGTGGTGACAGTAGTACGTGGCAGGCCCAGCTCCACTAGCATTAGAAAAGCCCTGTCGGGCAATGTTTCGGTTGGCAGCGAGCATCTCTCCCTGCACCACAACCTTACTAGAGAGCTGACTTAAAAAAATGGTAGATGAAGAATCGGAGCAGTTTGACAGACAGAGTCTTAGACGTGTGTTGTGCTGAAGACATAGCTATTGAAAGGCCTGGGAAGAGCAAAGATTCCAACACCAGCACCCTGCAGCGCTGGGCCCTCACATGACCCAAGCCAGATTTATTTTACTGCCCTTCAGCTCGTCTTGGATAATCAGCTGTTCTTTCTTCTCTGCTAAAATGCCCACTCTGCTGGATCCCGGGTATCCACAGCCCCACTGCAGGCCCTCCCCACACCAGGAGCTCACAGGAACTCATCCTCACATACCAGAAGAGAAACTTACCTCACGGAGCTTCTTGTGCAAGGTCCTTAGGGCAGCAGCAACCCTCAGAGCAGCTCAAGGGGACACCGGGCCAGAGGAGCACATACTGGAAAGCCTCGGAGCTGACAGGAGAGCTTTGAGCCCCTCCTGCCACGTGTCCTCCTCCCGATCACTCACACGGCCTGGCTTCTCATCACCCATATTGACAAGTGGCTAATGAGCTTTGAACGCACGTCCACTCAAATCAACATGCCGCATGTCGGGGGGCTCAGGCTCTGCTGAAAAAAAAAAACCATGTTCCTATGGAAGTAGCCTGGACAGAAGAGGATTCAAGGGCAGGGACATGCGGGATGGCGAGGAAGAGCAAGGCCATTGCCTGGGGCTTATTGGTCTGAGAAGGAGGAAGCTGGCAGAACTATGATAAGAAGCAGGCGGGTGAATGGGATGCAGAGGGTTTCCCAAAGACACGGGCGCTGTGGCAGTCCTGGAGGGCTGACTGAAGCACAGCTTGAGAGGAGGTGGGCTGAGGTCAACAATAAAGGCACTGTAGCTAGCGCTGGCTCTAAGCCCTTGCACGCCCAATGGTTGGAGCTGAGCTTTCCAGAGCCTGGGGACCCTCAGGGCATGTGGAGCACCAGGTGAGTGTAGTTCTCTTGGTCCTGCGGAGGAGCAAGGGCCAGAAGTGAATGCACAGGAGGACAGTTCTCTGCTCAGTAGCCTTCTCCTGCTTAGGTTTGTCACTCTGCTTTTGTGTGGCAGTCATGTAAGCCGGGGCAGACGCATCTCTGGCTCTGGGAAAAAAACAGCTCACGGCAGGCCTAGGGAAGGAGCATGGCTCACTGTGCAACACTGCAGGCAGCCAACTGCATTGTTGGCTGTTGATTTGGTTTTGTATTGGGAGAGGAAAGTGAGAGAACTGCTTTTTGCTGAAGCATCACATATTGGCCACTGCTAGAGGTGGAACAGCCTGGCAGGAAGGACCAGTGGTCCAGTCTGGTTTTGCAAATCCAGTTTTTCCCAGTGGGAATACCCTGAAGTCCTCGTTTTGCCTTTTTTTCAAGACCTGTGACACTTGACTTGCAGTGGGAATGCCGAAATGTCTCTCAAACGATTTGTGAGACAATTGACTGCTGTGCAAGTGCCTCCTCTTCATTAGAGAAGGTATTTTCAGACACACAGATGCACCCGAGGGAATGAACATAGGATTCTACTCAGAAAGGGCCTGCAAAAAAGTCACCTTCTGACTTAGCTGATCTGCTCCTCGCGGGAAGGCAGAGCTGAATGTGGGCGTAAATTAGTGACAAAAACGCACTTCACAGCTCTCGCCCTGTGACAGACCCAGCCAAGACTGATCTGGATTCAGTTCTTCCCAGTGCATCATTGTCAACGGTGTGGCTTGCTTACATCCATTCAGTTACCCCTTTGCACATTCGCGGAAAGCAATGGGGCTGCGCCGGGGTTGCTGAGCTCATGCTGGGGCTTGGAGGCACTTTGTAATGGCTGGTGATGCATGCAATGGATAGAACTTAGCTTGGCACTCAGCTCTCAGGTTGAGTTTGCTGCAATGACAGCGAGGGGGAAAAAATCTTTCCCCAGGTGAGCACGGCACCACAGATCAGGGTGCCATTTTAAGTGTTATTTATTTAGAGCAGGACCGAGCCCACACACGCATCACTACACAGCTGATAGGAGAAAGTCATAGGTTATGGGAACCCTCCTGGGTTCCTCCTTATTGAAAGGCCCCATCAGCCCAGGCCAGGGAAGCTGTGCTAGCCCCTTTCCACTCAACCATGTTTAATGACTAGTCATGCCCCCAAAGAGCTCAAGCATATACATAAATGGCTTATAAAATCATAGCACAGACTAAGTGGGGTGCAGGGCTGCAGGGCAAAGCAGACAGGTGCCAGTGGCAGAGAAGATAGAAGGGGCTGGCCAGGCTAAAGAGGGGGCCCACTGCCTGCCTGTGCAGAGCATGGGAAAGGGGAGACGAGCCAAGAGATGTGCTGATAAGTCCCGGCTGCTGCTAGCCAGATGTCAAGCCTCAATGTGCAGCACTTCCTCTTCAAGCAGAGCATCATAGAATCGTAGAACAATAGAGCTGGAAGAGACCTGAAAAGCCATCGAGTCCAGCCCCCTGCCCTAAGCAGGACCAAACCCATCAGATCAGCCCCACGAGGGCTTTGTTGAGGCGAGACTTAAACACCTCCAGGGATGGAGACTCCACCACTTCCCTGGGTAGACCATTCCAATGCTTCACCACCCTCCTAGTGAAAAAGTTTTTCCTAACGTTCAACCTGGACCTTCCCAACCGCAACTTGAGACAATTGTTCCCTGTTCTGCCATCCGTGACCACTGTGAACAGCCTCTCTCCAGCCTCTGTGCAGCCTCCCTTCAGTAAGTTGAAGGCTGTTATCAAGTCCCCTCTCAGTCTTCTCTTCTGCAGACTAAACAGCCCCAGTTCCCTCAACCTTTCTTCATAGGTCATATGCTCCAGCCCCCTAATTATTTTGGTCGCCCTCCGCTGGACCCTTTCCAGTGTATCCACATCCTTCCTCTAATTGGGGGCCCAGAACTGGACACAGTACTCCAGATGCAGCCTCACCAAAGAAGAATAAAGAAGAATAATCACTTCTCTGGATCTACTGGCAATGCTCCTCTTGATGCAACCTAATATGCCATTAGCCTTTTTGGCTACAATGGCACGCCGTTGACTCATGTCCAGCTTCTCGTCCACTACAACTCCCAGGTCCTTTTCTGCAGAACTACTACCGAGCCAGTCGGACCCCAGCCTGTAACAATGCTGGGGATTCTTCCAGCCCAAGTGCAGGACTCTGCACTTGTCCTTATTGAACCTCATCAGATTTCTTGCAGCCCAGTCTTCCAATTTGTCTAAGTCACTCTGGACCCTATCCCTACCCTCCAGCATATCTACCTCTCCCCCTAGCTTAGTGTCATCCACAAACTTGCTGAGGGTGCAATCCAACCCCTCATCCAGGTCATTGATAAATAAGTTGAACAGAACAGGACCCAGAATTGAACCTTGGGGCACTCCACTAGAAACCCACCGCCACCCCGACATCAAGCCGTTGATCACTACCCACTGGGCCTGACCTTCTAGCCAGCTTTCTATCCATCTTACCATCCATTTATCCAATCCACATTCCTTTAACTTGCTGACAAGAATATTGTGGGAGACTGTATCAAAAGCTTTGCTAAAGTCAAGATAAATCACATCCATTGATTTTCCCCTATGTACAGAGCCAGTTATCTCATTGTAGAAACTAATCAGATTGGTCAGGCATGACTTTCCCTTCATGAATCCATGCTGACTATTCCTGATCACTTTCCTCTCCTCCAAGTGCCTCAAAATGACTTCCTTGAGGAGCCCCTGCATGATTTTTCCAGGGACTGATGTAAGACTGATTGGCCTATAGTTCCCTGGATTGTCCTTCTTTCCTTTTTTAAAGATGGGCACTACATTTGCCTTTTTCCAGTCATCCGGGATATCTACCGATCTCCATGACTTTTCAAAGATAAAGGTCTAGGGCTAGTCAACAACATACACCAACTCCCTCAGAACCCACAGATGAATTAGGTCCAGGCCCATGGATTTATGTACGTTTAGCTTTTTAAGATAGCTCCTAACCTGTTCTTTCCCCACCAAAGGCTGTCCACCTTCATCCCACAGTGCATCACTTCTCGCATTAGTCTGGGAGCTGTCCTTGTCCGTGAAGACAGAGGCAAAGAAAGCATTAAGTACTTCAGCTTTCCCTACATCATCTGTCACTGGGCTACCTCCCTCATCCAGTAGAGGCCCCACGCCCTCTCTGATCACCTTTTCTTGCTAACATGCCTGTAGAAACTGGAGGCTGGATCTGAGGCCCTGGGCTCACCTGCAGGGCACACTGAGGGGAACCGTGTGTGGCCTGAGCTGAGGTAGGCACCCAGAGGGTGAGACCAGATCAGAGCTGTGCTGCCTGTCAGAGATTCATTAGCCCCTGTCCTCCTGCTCTCTCACAACACTCACACCAGCAGGCATGCTCTAGGGCTTCCTGAAGGGAGTAGGCATGTAAGGGTCATGCCTCTGCTCCCCAGCCTGACCTCCCTCAGGGCAGGGCTTCTCAGCCTTCATCTTTCTGTGCAACCCCAACATGCTGTAAAATGTCCATAGCCCACTGGTGCCACAGCAGTGGTTTGTCTGTGTACCAAGGCCAGGGCTGGCATTCGGGGTAGCAAGCCGGGCAACAGTCTGGTGCCACACACCACAGGGGGCCTCACAAAGCTGCATGGCTCAGGCATCAGTTTCAGCCTTGAGTCAGGTGGCAGGGCTCAGGGTCCCAGGCTCCAACCCACTGCGGTGAGGCTTCAGCAATCTGCCCTGGGTCCCAGCAAGTTGAATGATGCTTCCGTGGACAAAACCACGCTGGAGGTGTCCTAATGGCTGCAGTTCCCGGTGCATGCAAATAGTATATTTGGTGGGAAGTCTTCACCCTGCCCCTCCTCTTCCATATCTCAGTCAAAGAATAATATAAAGCCAACTCTGCAGTGAGGCACCAAATTCACCGACTTCATGAATACTCTGTTTCCGGTGACAGTTCACCGCAGTTCCCTCCCTGGCTTCAGATCCGTCCTCGTGACCCATCTGTGGCATGACCACAATAACAATGGAATCAGTCAGTCCGTGATGGCTGGTGTGAGCGATAGCTGGGAATAGCCTCCACGATAATAATGTCAAGAAAGCCAATGCACACAGGCATAAGTGCACTGTGCGTATTTATTGCACCCTCTCTCCTGACACCTTTTGGGGATGATCTAGACGGTGCTTGGTCCTGCTGTGAGGGCAGGGGACTGGCCTCGATGACCTCTCTAGGTCCCTTCCAATCTCGTGTTATATGATGCTGTGATTCGAGGACCTGGGCTTGTCACTTGCCCTGGCAAGCCCTAGTTCAGCAAGGTATTAGAGTATGTGACTAACTTTAAGCATATCAGTTATTGCATTGAAATCAAAGAAACTACTTACATGTTTCAAATTAGACAGGTGCTTAAGTACCTTGGTGAACTGAGACTGTAGATAGTTAACCAGCACTGGGAGACCTAGGCTAGTAGGAGAGGCACGTGAGTGGTCCTCCTTCATGTCAGTGGGCAGCAACATTGTCATAATCAAGACGGCCTCCCAGGTTAGGGTAGTTGTGCTAACTGCGCTTGAGCACCTAGAATTTGAGGGATGTGCCTACCGAACTGTAGCAGCACTTTGGTCTGCTGCAGAGGGAGCCCACAACACTCGGTCAATGTTGTGTGTAATCAGCATGAACCTCACTTCACAGGTCCTTGCTTTAGGTGTGTGCCACTTTAGTCATATTGGTAGGAAAAATCTACTTGGACAGAAACCAGAAGAACCTGGCAACCCTGAGCGTGGGGAGCGGTAAACACAATCTTTTGTGGGCCAGACCTAGAACCCTGATGGGCCACATGGCTGCAAGGTGCCCGCCACTGCTCTAAACACTTTGGGGCAGAGGCTGTGTCTTTTTATCTGTACAGCTCAGGACACAGTACCAAGTGGGGCCTCTGAGTGCTACCACAATGGCACTATTAAACAACGCTAACGGAAATGGCAATGCCGTGGGCACTGCGCAAACTTCCCGGGACGGACAGCCCCTTTACTGGGGACAGCAGAGGCATCTGCCCAAGCCGTGCTCTCCACAGACGTGCAGAGAAAGCAGAGCACAGTGCTAGCTAGAGGGGCTAAGAAAGGCACCGGAGAGGATCACCTGTGCTTCAACAAAAGTAAACATGCCGTCATCCAGGGTATTGGATTTTGGGGCACCAAGGGCTTGCTGCAACATGGTACCAAACTGCATAAATGCTTCACTGTCCAAGCCAAAGGAGAGTGGGTTCGAGAAGGGAAGGGAAGAGAAGAGAATGTTCCATGCTGGGTTGTGACTAGGCTAGTGCCAGTCATGCTGACTGCATTTGGGAAGAGACCTGCGAAGAAGATACCGAGACTGTACTTTGGTGAATGGCATTTGGAGCTGTTTATGGGCTGTTCTCCACAGACACTCACGTGAGTGCACTTTCGTTCATTAAAGCAAATGTGCATTTGCAACAGATGTGCTCAGGCAGCCACCTGCAGCACTCTTTGTGGCTTGGGGATGTATCCAACCAGGGAGCAATGTCATATCACATGACCTGGGTGACTAATCGTAACGGCGCAGAGAGCAAGGTATGAATGACCAATATTGGATGCAGACATAAAGGCAAAATAGTTTGTGAGCAACCTATTGGTTTGGAACTCATTTGCAAAAACAACTCGTGACATAGTGTTAAATAATAAACAAAGGCATACAACTGAAGCCTCAGGGATAGTGCTTGACCAATAGAAAGGGTAATATGAATGGAATGAATTCGTTGCTGCTACCATTAGCAAGACCAGCTCTAGGACTGATCCTACACTGACAAGTTGCTTCAACATAGCTACAGCTCTGAAGGGTGTGGAAAAGTCACCCAGCCCCTTCCCTCCCAAGGCCTGGGCTACACTAGACAATGAAATCAGCATAATAAGGTCATTCAAGGATGTGAAAAACCCACGCCCCGAGCAAAGTAGTGAACTGATCTAAGTCCCCAAATAGATTGTGTTAGCTCAATGGAAGAATTCTTCCAACCACCAGCTGCCGCCTTTCGGGAGGTGGATAACTTACACCGCCAGGAGAATCCCTCCCCTCAGTGTAGGTGGTAACTGCACTGAAACACTGCAGCTGCACCACTGCAGTGTTGTAAGTGTAGCCATACCCCACAGGCTGAGGCACTGAGCAGCCTACACCAGGCAGCAACTTCGTAGACAAAGAACTTTCTATGTTTTTCAGCTCAGCTTAGAGCCAAGCTGGCTATGTGTTTCACCATGATTAGAGCAGCAGGGCTAGATTATCAGATCAACCCAAGCTCTGCTCAGCACATGGATTGAGGTGGGAGCCAAGCAAGGGTTTATGTCAATCTTATTGCTTCTCTTAGTCTAGGAATCTTCTCAGCTGTAAGCAAAAATTGGACACCTCAGAGCTAACAGCTTATGGCTACACAGCAGCTGCAACTACACTGCCATAGTGTAGTACGGACACTTGGACAGAAGAGGTTTCTCCATAGCTGTAGTTAGTCCACCCCCTCCAGAGGCGGTAGCCTAGGTGGTTTAGCTGGTGGTTGACCCACAGAGGCTCAGCATCTGCCCCTGAGACCTCACTCCCACTACACACCCATAGCCCTGCCCCCCATTCCACTTCATCCTGCCTCCGCTCCATCTTCTTAAAACAAGTACATGGAGATACAGATCTCATAGAGCTGGAATGGACCTTGGGAGGTCCTGGAATCCAGTCTCCTGGCAAGTCCAGCCACCATCCCACAGGAGAGACTGGCAGTCTCTCTTAGCAGGACCAACCACCACCCCTTCGTTAATTTTTGTGCCCTAAATCCCTAAATGGCCACCTCAAGGAGTGAGCTCACACCCCCAGGTTTAATAGGGAAAGGCACAAACCACTGAGCTATCCCTCTCAGGCTATCATTCCTGAGTCCCTGCCTCCTGCTGCTTGCCCCTTTCTGTCTTCTCCTGTCGGTCAGAGGGTGGAGGGGACAGAGAGGAACCAGTAGCAGAGCAGTCTCGCTCAACAACTGTTGGGTGGGGCAGCCACTGGAGAACATAGCGGAGCAAAGGGCTAGCTGCCCAACGACCAATTGGCAGCCAGCCCAAGGCCGCTAGAGCAGCACCCCAGAGAGCCCCGGGTGTGTTGAGCATCCATTTTTCCTCCATTGGTGCATGAGCTCCTGAGCACTAACAGAGCCCACATCTATAGGCGGTGGACGAATTCATCCCTCAGCCTAGCAGTGTCTAACCAGGGCAGTGGGGAGGTTAGTGGGTCACCTTAACTGCATGTCTCTGCAGGGAGAGGGAGTTACACCCCTGAATGACATAGCTAGGGCAACCTTAGTTTTAGATGTAAATCAGGCCTCAGCTGCTTCTGCCCCCTTGCATCTGCTGTCCCGAGCTGTGCAGTCCTTGCCAGTGAATAGGAAACGAGGCCTTGGGGTCTTAACTCTGTTAACACTCTGGGTTTATTTTGTCCATTAGTCTTACAGCGCTTCACAGAGGTGGACAAAGCTACATCTACACGTGAAGCCTACTTTGAAGAAGCCTATTTCGATGTGGCAACATCGAAATAGGCTATTTCAATGAATAACGTCTACACGTCCTCCAGGGCTGGCAACGTCGATGTTCAACATTGACGTTGTGCAGCACCACATCGAAATAGGCGCTGCGAGGGAACGTCTACATGCCAAAGTAGCAGACATCGAAATAAGGGTGCCAGGCACAGCTGCAGACAGGGTCACAGGGCGGACTAGCGCTTCCGGGGCAACAGCTAGCCGCTCCCTTAAAGGGCCCCTCCCAGACACACTCAGCCTGCACAGCACACGGTCTGAGGAGCCATAATAGGCACACAGACCCCGGGCCACACAGGCATGGACCCCCAGCAGCAGCAGCAGCAGCAGCAGCAGCAGAAGCAGCAGCAGCAGCCAGAGGTCCACCCAGCCCTCCCGGCAGGAGCAGGGCTTGCCCTGATCCATGCCATGCGGGAGGCAGCTGAGCACCTCCTTGCCACACCGGAGGAGGAGCTGCCCCCAGGGCAGCAGGGCTCAACCCCCAACCCTGCAGCACCCCGCACCCCGCCCCCACCTCACACGCTGGCGGCTGTGGAGCTACCCCACCAGCACCGACTGGTGGGAGCGGCTGGTGCTTGAGGAGTGGGACGATGACCGCTGGCTCAGGAACTTCCGGATGAGCCAGCAGACATTTATGGAGCTGTGCCAGTGGCTCACCCCCGCACTCAGGCACCAGGACACCGCCATGCGGCGTGCCCTCACAGTGGAGAAACGGGTTGGCATCGCTGTCTGGAAGCTGGCCACTCCAGACAGCTACCGATCCGTGGCACAGCAGTTTGGCGTCGGCAAGGCCACCGTCGGGGCTGTCCTCATGGAGGTAAGAGGACCCACGGGGTGGGGGGCAGGGGGGCCCTGGCAGGGCAGGGCCACGCACACCCTGCACACCCCTCATTGGTGCTCTCCCATGTGCTTCCCCTGCAGGTCGTGTGCGCCATCAATGCCATGCTCCTCCACAGGCTCGTGAGGCTGGGGGACCCAGATGCCACCATCGCGGGCTTTGCCACGCTGGGCTTCCCCAGTTGCTTCGGGGCTCTGGATGGGACTCACATCCCCATCCGCGCCCCGCAACACAGTGGAGGACGGTACATCAACCGCAAGGGCTACCACTCAGTGGTCCTCCAGGCCTTGGTGGACAGCCGGGGCCGTTTCCAAGACGTTTATGTGGGCTGGCCTGGCAGCACCCACGACGCCCGGGTTTTCCGGAACTCGGGCCTGTGCCGCCGGCTGGCGGCGGGGACCTACATCCCCCAGCAGGAGAGCCCTGTGGGGGACACCACCATGCCCCTCTGCTTCATCGCAGATGCGGCATACCCCCTCCGGCCCTGGCTCATGCACCCGTACATGGGCCATCTCTCTGCCAGCCAGGAGCGCTTCAACCAGCGCCTGAACCACGCGTGCCAGGTGGTGGAGCGCTCATTTGGCTGCCTCAAAGGGTGCTGGAGATGTCTCCTGACCCGCCTGGATGCGGGCCCCAACAACATCCCCCAGATTGTGGGTGCGTGCAGCGCCCTACACAATTTGGTGGAGAGCAAGGGGGAGGCCTTTTTTCAGGGCTGGGCTGTGGAAGCTGGCAGGGGCGACGTGCAGCCACCCGCTGCCCCCAGTCGCCAGGTGGACCCCGAAGGGACCCGGGTCCGGGAGGCCCTGCGGGCCCACTTTGAGGAGGCTGCGGGGTGAACTCTGCCAGGCCCCCCCACTGCCCCCCCTTCCTCCACAACACTCCCTGCCCCTACGCCCACACCACGGAGCACCCAACAGCACACCCCCCGCCGGCACTTCTCCTGGACAAATAAAAGCACTCGTTGGTAAAATGAAACTGGTTTTCTTTTTTCAACTGGTTTTTGAACTAATAACGACAAAACTATGTACAAGACCTACTAACTAAAGCATAACATAAGTGAATAATAAAAAAGTTTCCATATATTTACATATAACAAAAAACAGAAAACCAGGGATTGCAAAGACGGGGAGAACTATTTACATGGGGGGGGGGACTGGGCAAACGGGGGGCACAAATACATAAGTCCAACTATATACGGGGGGGGGGCATGTCCTGGGCCCCACGCCCCTATAGTCCAGCACTGGGGGTGGGCAGCCGGGAGCCCCCCCTCGGCTGCAGCCCTGTCCGGGGCTGGCTGGGGGCCGGGCGGACCGGAAGATACGTCCGGCGAGTCTCAGCTCGCCCCAGGTGTCCCTCGGCGGTCCGGCCCTTGGTGGCGGGTGGCGGGGCGACGGCGGACGGCGCGGCGACGAGCGGAGCAGCGGGTGGCGCGGCGGATGGAGCGAGCAGGGCGGGCGCAGCGGCGGACGGCGCGGCACGGGGGGCCAGGTAGTCCATGAGACGGTTGAATGTGTCCATGTAGGCCCCCCCATGCCTCTTGGCGCCAGGCCAGTGCCCGCTCCTGGAGGTGGAGGCGGCATTGCTCCACCTGCAGATGCTGCTCCGCAACCTCCAGCTGCCGACGATGGATGGCCAGCAGCTGGGGGTCCGTCGCCGGTGTGTGGTGTTGCGGGGTCCGCCGTCTTGCCCACCGTGGGGCCGGTCAGTCCTCCGCCGAGGGGCTGACCTGGAGCGATGGCCCGGAGGGGATTCCGGGACCACTGAAGCCTCGCCGGCGCTCTCCGGTCCTTCCGAAGGTGCAGCTGCGGAACACAGGAGGGGGGGAAGAAGAGTGGAGACAGGAGTTAGTGTGGGCCCCGAGCTGTAGCCCTTGTCCCCCCACCCCTGTGCTGCAGGTTCCCCATCCCCGTGCCCGGGAGATGCTGCTGTGATGGGGTTCACGGGTCCCCCTGCACTGCACCCCGTCCCCTGGCAGGAGTGACTCTCACTTCACTCAGCAGGGTCTGACAGGAGAGGTTTCTTAGGCCACAGATGCCCAGTTTCTCCCAGGAGTGACAGTACAGCAGTGAGAGACAGTCCTTCCAACCCGTCCTGGGGAGAAGACCCCAAGGGGTGCCCCTCTGGGGTGTAGCTTTCCCCCTCCTCAGGCTGGCTGCCTTCCAGCTCTCCCTTCCCCTAGCCTCTACCTGCGGCCCACCCCCAGTTCAAAGCCAGCTCGGCTCCTCCCCGCTCTTTGTTCAGGGCAGGGGTGTCACCTGCCAGTTGTAGCCCCAGGATCATCCTTTGCCCCTGGGAACTATTCAGCTTGCTGCTCATATCTAGCCTGAGTCTTGCATTTGCACTCCCCCCGCTCCATCACATGCTGCTGCGGCTGCTGCTGCTGCGGGGTGTCCCACCCCCTCCTCCCGGGGGACCCTAGAGGTTCCGCTCCCCCCTGCCCCGGGGATGGGGCATGCACTGTCGTGCTGGGGGGGGGAGCAGGGGCTGATGCACTCCTGTGAGGGACATGGCACTGCTGTCCTTGGGGCCATGGCCATCTGGGCATGTGGAGGGCCCTGGCCACATACCTATTACCCCCGCCCCTCAACCCCGGGGGTGTGCACCGGGGGGGTACATACCTGTAGGTCCACTCCCACGGTCGGGGGCACCCGGGGGGCGGGGGCCCGGCTGCTGCTCGGGGATGGGAGGATGATGTGCAGCCCCGTCTCAGCGGAGGAGGAGTCCCCCTCCTCCTCCTCCTGCTGCGATGCCCCGGGGGTAGGCTCCTAGGGGGCCCCCGGGGTGCGGGGCTTACCTCTGGGGCGGACTCCGGCTCCGGGGCCTGCTGGGGCTCCTCAGCAGAGGTGTCAAGAGTGGCCGGAGGGGAGGAGGTGTGCCGGGGGCCCAGGATGTCCCTGAGCTCCCTGTAAAAGGGGCAAGTGACGGGGGCAGCCCCAGATCGGCCGGCCGCATCCCGGGCCCGGGCGTAACCCTGCCGCAGCTCCTTCACCTTACTCCTGACATGGTCCGGAGTGCGGGCAGGGTGACCCCGGGCGGCCAGGCCCTTGGCCAGCAGAACGAACGCATCTGCGTTCCGCCTCTTGCTCCCCATTACCTGGAGCACCTCCTCCTCGCTCCAGAGCCCCAGCAGGTCCCGCAGCTCGGCCTCCGTCCAGGAGGGGCCCCGCTGCCGCTTGCTGCCCTGGCTGCCCTGACTGCCCTTGGGGGGGGTCCCCCGGGGGCGCTGGGGGGGCTGCCGTGCGGCCATGAGGTTGGTTGGGGTTGTTGGGGCTGCTGAAGAGCGTGCAGGCTGGCCATGTGTCTGAGCTGCTGCCTGCACACTCTCTCAGCTTCCTGCACAGAAAGGGAGGGGGAGGGGACCTTTAAGGGGCCGCTCCACGTGGCCACCATTGAGCTGAGGGGCTGGAGAGAGCGTCTCTCAACCCCCCAGCTGATGGCCACCATGGAGGACCCCGCAATTTTGATGTTGTGGGACGTGCAACAACTACACGGTCCCTACTTTGACGTTGAACGTCAAAGTCGGGCGCTATTCCCATCCCCTCATGGGGTTAGCGGCTTCGACGTCTCGCCGCCTAATGTCAATGTTAACATCGAAATAGCGCCCGGCGCGTGTAGCCGTGACGGGCACTATTTCAAAATTAGTGCCGCTACTTCGAAGTCGCCTGCACGTGTAGACGCGGCTCAAGTGTCATTAATACTGGTTTATATTTAGGCACAGCATCAGTCTTGCCCAAAGAACACAGTCAGCACAGTCTGAATCCTAATTTCCACTGGACCCTGCTGCCCTCTTCTCTCTTCAGGGCCTCTCAGGGTCCAGGTTCCTTCCTCCCTTCTCCACTGGGCACCTCCTGTAATCTTCACCTATGCTCAGGGTCTAATGCAAGGCCTGGCGAGTTTCTGCCCTCTCATTTTCAGTCATTCGCAAATTCCCAGCCACTCTGACAGGCCCCACACAGAGCTTCAAAACAAAGCCTGTCAAACAAGATCAGCAGCCAGCAATTTTGTCTTCAGTTACCCACTACCCTCAGCACAAAATTTATGCTATTTGGCCAGGCAGCTCCTCTGAACCCCCCAGGGAACAATTCTCCCCAGGAACTTATCTGTGGCAACGAGTGGGAGTTCTAACCACCTTCATGCCATTGTCAGCAGCACAAACAGAGCAGAACAAAGTGAGAGGTGAGAAGAGAAAAGACAGGCCAATGGTAAAAGAGAGACAGCGACTAGGCAGGGAGGAGGAGATTCCAACCTGGATCAAGGTTAAATGTGACCCACCAAATCAAAAAGACAGAGCTAGTGCCCTTTGATTGCACCTTTTGTGATATATAAAGAAAGTCTGAAAGGTTTCTGCTCAATTAAAGAATTTTCCCTGGTTGTTTTTTACATCAGAAATTTAGGGCTTGTCTACTTCTATTTATCCTGAAGGACTGTAGGGATGACTGGAGAACCAGTGAGGTAATTAAATCAGAGATGCTATGTGAGTGAATCTTCCTCATCAGAAAGAAAGTCAGACTATTTAAAATGTGTTGGGTTTTTTTGGCGTTTTTGTTTCTTTTTTTTTTAACCCCAATTTAACTCATGTGCTTGAGTAGCACTTAGGAAAAGAGGTATCTTTGCTAAAGATTCAGTATCTTTTCCCTTCAAGTAAATTCTGAGACTGTTCATAATCTTCATCTGAAACATCCAAGATTCCTCCAAAACAAATGTAGCAAACTCGACCTGACATTCCAGACATTTCTTGATGGAAGGTGGAAAAAAACCTTTTTTAAAAAAAATCAGTGACCTTATCTGTGTGTGTAAAAGGGACACAATGAATGTTTTTCCCTTCCTTGCACAACTTTTTCTTTCTTTCTTTGTTTCTTGAATGAAAGAACCCCACCTCCATCCTTTGGCATGATATTTCTGGGTACGAGATACTCCTTCCTGTTGATGATATGGGTGGGCTGCTCTGAAAGGAGGAAAACAGACACTGGTACATGATACTTGCTGTAAAAGTAACAACTTGCAGCCTACTGATTTTATTAACTCTTGATGGAAGAAGACCACCTGGATGGTAAGAGGACTGAGGCTGTTTCCTCTTGATAATGGCAGCATGACCTGGCAGAATTGCGTATGTGGATGGTACCAAAGTAAGAGTGTTAGAACCTATTGGTCCAGTGTAGTTAGTGACTGAGAGGCCACTTGCCCTGTTCGCCATCAGGGCATTGTCAGATGCTTCGGTTTCACGCTGACCAAGGAAGCACCCATGCTACTTTTTGAAAGCAGTAAAGCCAAATATCCGCAGCCAGCAACATGTGAGATGTAATTATAGAAGTCTGTCCTCCTTGAGACGCCAGAAAGCTTTCTAACTGTCACACGGTCAATCCCAAGTAAGGGCTGGCAGCTGCAGGCCACCGAGTGTGTGAGTTTTGCTTCTTCAACAACAAGCAGGAAGCTGTTTGTTAATGCAGCAGCCCCAAGAGCCTGTGTGTCTGGGATACCGTGAGGTCCTAGCATCTCTATGGAGATGCACATGGACATCCTATTGGGTAGAGCACAAGCAGCCTGCACCTATTCAGGTAAACAATGGGCTTTCTGTTTAACCCACCCCACCACGCACCATCCATCCCCAGTGGCTGCCGCAGCTGTGCATGACCTGGGCCAGTGGATTATTGGGTATCACTCACTGTGCAATGGTAGAGGCTGCCATATTGGCTGAGTCACCAGGGACTGAATCAAGTGACTTGAGATCTAAAAGCACAAGCTGCTACAGCTTGCATGAAAGCACCAAGGCTCACTAATAGAGGTTGTAACAGCCTCCCACCCTCTGTGGATAGGGCCCAGAGGAGGACCTGTAACACACACTCACCAATGGGATGCATCACTCACCAGCTTGTGTTAAACCAGATTAGTTAATCCAGTACAAGCCCTTGGTGTAGACACTCTTATCCTGCTTTAAGACTACGTCAGGGAATGTCTACTCACCATCTCTGTGATGATTGTAGCAATATAATTAAATCAGTGCAATCCATTGGTGAACCAGAGAGTCCTGTTTTTTAGAGGTTCAACCTGTACTGCTACTACCATTACTATTAATATTGCCTTGGAGATGCTGGGGTGTTCAACTACATGCCATGGCCTTCTGGAGGTGGCCCTCAGTGCAAGTTGTGAATGAGCAAGTGACAAAAAAAGAAAGAATACCAGAGCTATCCCAGAACCTGGCAAAGGCAAACACCTCTATGTGCTTTCCAATCTACATTGAATTCAACAGTCCCATGCAGATGCAATTTACCGGTTTAGTTCTTGTACACTGCAGTGGTGGGATAAATAGATGGATGGACAGACAGATTTGTTTATGTGCGTGCATGAGAGAAAGGCAAACTGGGAGAGAGAAAAATGTGTCCTGCCTAGTGCCCTGCTCCTCTTTGCTCATGTGACGTGCTGGCAGGAAACGAGCTCTTGGTGTCATTAATAGGGTTTCATCCCCCGTGGGGCAATTGCTGCTGTCAATAGAATTGGACAGTTTGAAATTGTTTTACAGTCGTTCGATGAGGCATACGTCAGCCTGTTGGCAGGACTCTATCCAGAATGACCTGACAGTACTGCTGACGAGTTTGCCTGGGCTAAATGCGGCACACACAACTTCCCACTTTTCCAAACAGGGAGGGCGACTTCAAAAAGGTTTGTCAAGGTTATAAACCACCTCTGCTTATAGCTGAGAACTAGTCTCCTGTACTAGAATTTCAGCAGTGATGTATTCAACAGGCTTCTGTCACTACACTTAAATCAGATTAGCACAATTAAAAATTTGAAAATACAAAGGTACAATCCTTTCTTACACACACATGCATCCCCCCACCCCAGTGAATGCTGAAACTTACCATAGAGGTGGATACACAGAATTTGGAACACACAGCTCACTAAATAGGTATTAGCTCTGCATGTCAGTGAGAGAGAGACACACAAGGAAAAAAAGCAACAAACATTTCTGTTACAAACAATTCACATGGTTTACACCTCAGCGTTCCTGGCTGGAAGCTGAAGCTAGATGCATTCAGAGTAGAATTAAAGTGCTAATTTATACCAGAGAGGGCAATTATCCATCATACAATTAACCAAGGGTTGTGGACAAGTCTCCATCACTGATGATTTTTAAAATCAGCTTGAATGTGTTTCTACAAGATACGCCCTCATTCTTTGGCTCTCAACCATTTCAGACCACTGTACCCTATTCAGGTGTCTGATCTGTGTTGTGTAGTCCAAGTTTAATCTCACATCAACCCATCTAAATATTTGCCTAAATTTACAAGAGGCGATGTAACGTGTGGAACTCAGAGACCCTTACAAAAAGAAAAAAGAATCTTTCTCTCACACACCCATTCTTCCCCTCCCATCTGTGGACATCACAGGTCCTTGAAACAAACTCAGTCCTCTTGGCTGTTAATGTTTATAAGGAAGGACAATCCTCTACCACTGATCTGTGTAATAGTCCACACACATCTGGCATTTAACTAGAATCAGACTTGGCAAACTTTGGCTCTCAGCCCACCAGGACAATCTGCCGATGGGCCACGAGACATTTGCTAATGTTGACCATCCACAGGGACAGACTCCACCACCCCCAGAGGCTGCAGTTCACTGTTCCTAGCCAATGGAATCTGAGGGGAGCCATGGCCAGCAGATCCCCACAGCCTGCGCCGCCTCTTACTGCTCCCATTGGCTTGAAAGAGTGAACTACAGCCCCGGGGAGCTGTGGGGGTGGGGAGAGGACATGCATGTGGATGGTCAATGTCAGCAGATGTCTTACAGCCTGCTAGCAGATTACCCTGATGGGCTGAGAGTCAAAAGTTGCTGAGCCCTGCACTGGACAAGCTGCAGGGTCACTCTGAGCTGCGGTTCCATCAGATCTTGCAAGCTGAGCTTGTGTGAGCCTGATGGGTGCACCATGAGGAGCTCTCCAACAGATAATGGTGCTGGGGAGGTGCAGTTCTCTTGAAGATAATACTAACCCATTGTTCTGGGGCAGTTTGGTATAGAAGGGTACAACTTACTCAGGAAGGATAGGCATGGTAAACAGGAAGGAGGAGTTGCCTTATATATCAAAAATGTGCACACCTGGATTTAGCTGGAGGTGGATGCAGGAGACACGTGTTGAGAGTCTCTGGGTTAAGTTAAAAGGGGTAAAAGACAAGGGTGATGTCGCGATAAGGGTCTACTACAGAACATCTAGCCAGGCAGAAGAGGTGGAGGAGACTTTCTCTAAACAATTAACAAAATTATCCAAAACAGAGGATTTGTTGGTGATGGGGGACTTCAACTATCCAGACATATGTTGGGAAACTAGTACAGCGAGACACAGAATATCCAGAACATTTTTGGACTGCATGGATGACAATTTTTTATGTCAGAAGGTAGAAAAAGCTCTTAAGGGGGAAGCAGTCCTAGGTGTGATTTTAACAAATAGGGAGGAACTCTCTGAGAATTTGAAAGTGGAAGGTAGCTTGGAAGAAAGTGACCATGACGTCACAGAGTTCATGATTCCAAGCAATAGTGAAAGGGAGAACAGCAAAATAGAGACAATAGATTTCAGAAAAGCAAATTTTGGTAAACTCAGAGAGCTGGCAGGTAAGGTCCCATGGGAAGCAAAATTAAGAGAAGAAACGACTGAGGAGAGTTGGCAGTTTTTCGAAGGGACATTATTAAGGTCCCAAAAGCAAACTATACTGATGCGTAGGAAAGCTAGAACGTATGGCAAAAGACTGCCTTGGCTAAGCCAGGATATCTTGCATGATCTCAAAATCAAAAAGGAGTCATATAAAACGTGGAAAGAAGGGGAAATTACAAGAGTTGTATATAAGCAAACAATGCATGTATGCAGGGGCAGTGCTAGAAAGACCAAGGCACAGGATGAGCTCTAATTAGCTAGAGACACAAATGATAACAAGAAGTCATTCTATAAGTGTATAAGAAGCAAGAGGAAGACCAAGGACAGGGTAGGCCCACTACTCAGTGAGGAAGGAAAAACAATACTAGGAAGCTTGGAAGTGGCAGAGGTGCTTAATGACTTCTTTGTTTCGGTCTTCACCAAGAAGGCTGATGCAGAGATGCCTAACATAATGCATGCTAGTGGGAATGGGGTAGGTTTAGAGGATTAAAATACATAAAGAACAATTTAAAAATTACTTAGAAAAATTAGATGTCTTCAAGTCACCAGGGTCTGATTAAATGCATCATAGAATACTTAAGGAGCTGATAAAGGAGGTTTCTGAGCCTTTAGCTCTCATCTTTGAAAAGTCCTGGAAGTCAGGAGAGATTCCAGAAGATTGGAAAAGGGCAAACATAGTGCCCATCTATAAAAAGGGGAAAAAAAAAAACCAACCCAGGAAACTACAGACCACTTCTGTGCCGGGAAAGATAATGGAGCAAATAATTAAAGAATTCATCTGCAAACATCTGGATGAAAATAAGGTGATGGGTAACAGCAAGCATGGATTTGTAAAGAACAAATCATACCAGACCAATCTGATAGCTTTTTTTGACAAGCTAACAAGAATTGTGGTTAAGGGAGAGGTGGTGGACGTGGTATACCTAGACTTTAGTAAGGCATTTGACACAGTCTCACATGATCTTCCTATCAATAAACTAAGCAAAGGCAGCTTACATGGGGCCACTATAAGGTGGGTGGATAACTGGCTGGATAACCATTCTCAGAGAGTAGTTATTAATGGTTTGCAGTCACACTGGAAAGGCATAACAAATGGGGTTCCACAGGGACTTGTTTTGGGACCAGTTCTAGTCAATATCTTCATCAATGATTTAGATATTGGCATACAGCATATGCTTATTAAGTTTGCAGATGATACCAAGTGGGGAGGGGTTGCAACTGCTTTAAAGGACAGGCTCATAATTCCAAATGATCCGGACAAACTTAAAAAATGGTCTGGGGTAAACAGGATGAAGTTTAATAAGGATAGATGCCACGTACTCCACTTAGGAAGAAACGATCAGCTTCATACGCATAGAATAGGAAGCGACTGTCTAGGAAGGAGTACTGCAGAAAGGGATTTAGGGGGTCCTAGTGGACAACAAGCTAAATATGTCAACAGTGTGATGCTGTTGCCAAAAAAACAAACATGATTCTGGGATGTATGAACAGGAGTCTTGTGAGCAAGACACGAGAAGTCGTTCTGCTCTACTCAGCACTCATTAGCTGTGTCTACACGTGCACGCTACTTCGAAGTAGCAGCACTAACTTCGAAATAGCGCCCGTCGCGGCTACACGCATCGGGCGCTATTTCAAAGTTAACTTCGACGTTAGGCGGTGAGACGTCGAAGTCGCTAACCTCATGAGGGGATCGGAATAGCGCCCTACTTCGACGTTCAACGTCGAAGTAGGGACCATGTAGACGATCCGCGTCCCGCAACATCGAAATTGCCGGGTCCTCCATGGCGGCCATCAGCTGGGGGGTTGAGAGATGCTCTCTCTCCAGCCCCTGCGGGGCTCTATGGTCACCGTGGGCAGCAGCCCTTAGCCCAGGGCTTCTGGCTGCTGCTGCGGCAGCTGGGGATCCATGCTGCAGGCACAGGGTCTGCAACCAGTTGTCGGCTCTGTGTATCTTGTGTTGTTTAGTGCAACTGTGTCTGGGAGGGGCCCTTTAAGGGAGCGGCTTGCTGTTGAGTCCGCCCTGTGACCCTGTCTGCAGCTGTGCCTGGCACCCTTATTTCGATGTGTGCTACTTTGGCGTGTAGACGTACCCTCGCAGCGCCTATTTCAATGTGGTGCTGCGCAACGTCGAAGTTGAACATCGACGTTGCCAGCCCTGGAGGACGTGTAGACGTTATTCATTGAAATAGCCTATTTCGATGTTGCTACATCAAAATAAGCTATTTCGATGTTGGCTTCACGTGTAGACGTAGCCATTATATCTCAGTTGGAGTACTGTGTCCAGTTCTGGGCACCACATTTCAAGAAAGATGTGGAGGAATTGGAAAAGCTCCAGAGAAGAGCAACAAGAATGAATAAAGGTCTAGAGAACATGAGCTATGAGGGAAGACTGAAAGAACTGGGCTTGTTTAGTTTAGAAAAGAGAAGATTTAGAGGGGACATAATAGCGGTTTTCAAGTACCTCAAAGAGGGTTATAAGGAGGAGGGAGAAAAATTGTTGTCCTTGGCCTTGGAGGATAGGACAAGGATCAATGGGCTTAAACTGCAGCAAGGGAGGTTTAAATTGGATATTAGGAAAAACTTCCTAACTGTCAGGGTGGTTAAACACTGGAATAAGTTACCTAGGGAGGTTGTAGAATCTCCATTGCTGGAAATATTTAAGAACAGGTTAGATGGATGCCTATCAGGGATGGTCCTGCCAAAAGGGCAGGGAACTGGACTCGATGGCCTCTTGAGGTCCCTTCCAGTTCTAGTGTTCTATAATTCTATGATTCAAGAGTTCAGGAATTAAGCCCCAGTGATCTGATCTGATTCCAGTTAGGAAATTAGATTCTCTCTCCCTGGCTTCCCCTTGCAGGAATTGCAGGAAGCACTATGCCTCCCTTCATTATCTGAACACTGTGCAGTGTGGTTTCATATTACTGAACATCTGCTGTGTTCCACCTGAGTGATGGCTCCAGTGTAAAGTTAGTCATGCACTACGGGGATTGTTATGTGAAAGATGCCTTGCAAATTAACATCAGCCATTCCAATTAGTATCTCAGAGTGGGCTGTATCTTGACCTTTTAGCATCTTTGACTTCTGATCGTACATTGGTATAAACTCCCCCACCCCTTTCTCCCACCCCCCAAAAAAACCCCAGAGCCTGGCTGCACACTCTTTGCAGCTGTGTTGGTCAAGTGTGTGAACAAACCCACAGCCTAGCAAATTAGCCAGCAAAGCCTCCAAGGGTAGAAACTGCTGTGTTGACAAAGGAGCACTTCTGTTGGCCCGGCCATTGT
The DNA here is from genome assembly GCF_033958435.1 of Carettochelys insculpta. Classification (NCBI taxonomy): domain Eukaryota; kingdom Metazoa; phylum Chordata; order Testudines; family Carettochelyidae; genus Carettochelys; species Carettochelys insculpta. Next base: position 263,632,573 of record NC_134137.1, on the reverse strand, counting down.
CATTTAGAGAAGGGGGTGTTCCCACACTGGCAGAACTCTTGCTTTTGTCCATTTATGCTACCTCTACACAAGAGGGACACGCTCCAAGGCTTCTGTAGCACTGCCCTAGCTAAACAAGGAGGCTATAAGGAAGCTAAAACAGGGCACACCTTCTTAACTTTTCATAGGAAACACTTCCTACATCTTGCATTTTTATCCCATGGATCTCACCGCCACACAATATAGGGGGTTGAGAGTTTAACAGGTTTCCGAACAAGCTGAGATATTTAGAGAAACAGAACAGTCACTGTCACATCATATATGGATGTACAAATGTAAAAGAGTTTTTTTAAAAGGTCCGGTATGGATATAAACCTTCATGATTCAGGGACTAAAGCAACCACTAACTCAAGGGTTTAAGAAGAAACAAGCTGTCAGGAACAGGTTCTTTCATAACTACCTGCAAATCATCTGGTGCTGGCCACTGTCTGAGACACGCTACGTGAACCTGCCTTTGATCCCGTATGGCCATTGCTATCATCTTGCACCACTGAAGCCAATGGAGTAATAGCAAGCCCACAGGCTTTGAAGCATTGTCTGAGCCCCCTCCCCCCCATGAGGTTAAGCATTATTTTCACATTTTATAGAAGTGGGACTAGGGCCTTGCTGACTCTATAAAGCCAATATAGTCAGTATATCTCTCAGGCACGTGCATACTTGGCAGCACTGCATGCACTCACTGAGAGTGCTTGTTGTTGATGCACAGGCCAGTAAATGATAGGTAGGTGACATGTGTACTGTCTCTTGGGAATTTTTTCAATGCATCCTTGGATAGAAATGAGTTGCTCAGGAGTGGCTGGTCAAGTTACCATGATGCACTATTCTCCTTTCCATAATGCCATGCAGCTCCCATAATTTTTGTGCTTTTTTTTTTCAGTCCCACAAACCCATGTGGCACTTTTTTGCTGTCCACCAACTCTTACAGAAGCAGGAAGCCCCATACCTGCACCCGTGTGCTGTGCCGGCTTACCCAGGGACACCAGAATGAGAGCTGCGCTGACATAGGAGAAGCAAGTGTCAATCACACTCTAGATAGCATGCAATGCCAGATTGCTACTGGTCAGGGGGAAACCATTCTGGACCTGGGAAAGCCACAAAGGGAGGTATTGTCATGACCATGTGTAGAATGGCACACATAGCCCTGCATTGGCACCTACCCACCTTGGCATACAGTATAGCAAAAATGCTACTTTTCTATGGTTATACACAAGGCTATGTCTGAGTGTGCACGGTGCCGGGGCAAATCCCAGGCTCCACCCCAGCCCCACTTCTTCTCACCCCCTGCTCTGCCACACCCCCATTCCATTCTTTCCCCAACCCTCTATGCACCACCTCCACACCACTTCTTTCTGCCCCTGCTCCACCCCCACTTGCCCCCCTCCACTCACTCATACAGTCAGATGCAGCGATGGTATATGGTTTTAGCCAGGATAACCATACTTGACAAACTGTAACTTTTCCATTCATAGCTTACATGAGCTACTTTGTAAAAGATTTATTGCCATAAAGCAACAATGATATCAATAATATCATAAATGGTCCCCAACCTTTTATATAGCATCACAACACCTCCATAGTTACAGATGCCTGCTGCATCCTGCATAATATCTGCGAGGCAGGGGTTGAGGAGGCTACTACCAATGAGGAGATGGCATGACTGACTCTGAATAACCTGGCACAAGGGCCATTTGAAGAGCACAACATGAAACTATACATCTGAGAGACGCTTTGAATGAGCACTTTAGGGGTCATTCACAGTACTGTTCTCTCTTGCGGTGTTCCCTGGTCTGGAGCTTAGGTGTTGTTAGGAACTGTCTGTTGTTTGCTGTACTTTTATAAATAAGATGATATTTTAGCGCTCCTAGGAATTATGTGAAGCTTGATTGACATTTACTAGTACTCTTTGCTTCCCAAAAGGAAACCTGTGCAACACCCTGAAAAGTCTAGCCTGGGAATTAAATTCATAATTTTGTTAAATACTTAAAACCAAGGACTCAACAGGGGCACCAGTTTTATGGCTCATTACAGCAATTTGTTACACACCCCACTGCTTGCTAACACTTAATTGCCCACTTCAAACCCTTATGCATAATAATGTAACCCTCAATTGCTCACTCTTTTCAAGTGGCCTCCTACAACTTGTGTTACCCCTTTTACTTAACAATCTGTTCCAAATTGTATTTAGCTCATGCACTCAACTTTCCTTCCCTATACCCAAAGAGCACCCCTGTGTAGCTTGAATGCTTGTACTTTTCATCAGCAGATGGTCCAATGAAAATATATCATCTCATCTATGTCTCCAGTAGCTGTGTTAATTTGTGGATGAGCTGGGTGCCGTCTTTAAATTTAAAGACTGCGAGGGAAAATGCATATACACACTTATCTGAATTCTACTTCTCATCATCAGGCTCATGCATATTTACTTGGCAGGACTGTCTTCTGTGATGGAGTCTCAAACAAGTTCTGGTTCACAGCCTTGCTGAAGTTCCCTGATAAGTCTATGTCCTCCTTTACCTCCCTTTTCATGGCTGGGAGCTCTGTGCGACTCCTCCAAGTTATCCACAGTAGTCTACAGGTCTCTGGTGAGGTCTATGCCAAGTATGAGGTGCAGTTCATTAAAAGAAGCAGCAGCTTTATGGGTATTTTTGGCCTCCTTCCTAGGCAGTGAGTATAATACCCCAGGGAGACTCCCAGTTGCAGGGTTCTGGGGGAGAGTTTTTGAATTATGATGCACCATGCAGGTTCTGGGACAGCTAGGGAGCCAGTATGTGCTATTCAGTTTCTCAGGATCATCAAGGACTCAAGGGTAGATTACTGATGAACTCAGAAAGCTGAGTAGCGCCTACTGTTGCCTCAGCAACCTCAGAACTAATATGGGACGTATCAAAAATTTGTTCCTAAGATGGCTTAATGTGTGGGGTGGGCATGGGAGGTGCCACTGGCATGGGGGTCCTCCAGGAAGGGGTGTGTGTGTGAGGGGAGGTTCTCTCACACCTTCAGACATGGGAAGGGCAGGTCAGGGAGTCTTGGGGCTTCACTGACATGGGGCGAGAAGGGTGAATGGGGCACAGCCAAGGCGAGACTCCCCAAAGAGGCTCTCTAACTGCCGTCCTTGGCCTTTCGGTATTCATGGCAAAGTTCCTTTGCTCTCATGTGGCTCTGCTGCTGATCCTTATCATGCCCCTTCACCCCCTGTGCAACCTGGTTACAGATGTCCAGGGCCCTATGGCTGATCCATAGCTGTGCTTACACAACCTCGTCTTTCTACAGGCCCAGGAGATTCATCCTCTCTCTTGGCTACTCCTGTTATGATTGTGTCTAGCGTGTGGCACCAGTCTGGTTGTCTGGGTTCAGTTGCTGGGGGACTGCGAGTGTTGGCACAGGTCACATAGTACTTACACCTCAGCAGGGCAACCATGGCTGCATGTTGTTGTGGGAGGTGGTTTCACTTACATCAGCCAGAGACAAATCTGAGTGTAGACACGGGTACGAATAGGTCAGTTTAAGATCATTTATATCAACCTAAACTTGTTGCATTGCACAGGTTTGGGACCACTGAAAGAAGAGGTAACCCTTAGAAGAAACCAATGACAGGGCAATGGGCATTTTCAAGGAAGCATAGCAGCATTCAAATTTCATTGTGAAAGCTAAAATCTTGTGTGAGCTACTCGTATAGCATGACCACGGGAACACGACCAAACTGAACCTACTTAGTAGCATGCTCACCCATTGCACTGACAGCTGACAGCTCTGGAAACTGACTAACTTTTTCTACAGAAGCAGATATAATTCCCTGCCACTTTATGCTTCAGCCCAGACTTGGGAGTCAGGGAATGATTCATTTCTCCTCTGCACTGGGGATTTGACAGGGTTAGAGAAGTGTGAAGTATAAGATGTGACATTGTACATAAAAGAGTTACATTGTAAAAAGAAATTAAATCACACTATGATACAATGTTACTTCTGAGCTCAAGAAGGGGAAGTTATGTTGATACTGTGTGTAGGAATGTAGGGTGGGTTTGGATGGAGCCAGGTGCGCCTGGGAAAGCAGAAACCAGAGCAGTAGGTGCTAGACAGTAATTAATTAAGGTAACCAGGGAGTCATTGGCAGGGGATTGCTAAGGGTGATATGGAAATGAAGGTACGTGACTGGTCTCAGGGACTATATGGGGTGGGTGGGTGTCTGTTTTTTTCCTTTTTTTCCTTTGTCTATTAACTTGCCTTCTTGATCTGTATAAATTAAGAGACCTGAGCCCTAGGAGGGAACTCACTTTTCTAAATGTACTAGCAGAGCAGCTTTGCTAATAAACAGAGTGGTCTGACAAATTGTGAGTCTTGAGTCTAACTTTGACAGAAGTCAAAGCCAACAAGTAACATGTGATAGGTGTTCGTCACAGTTGCTAATGCATTGCTGGAAGATGCTCAGATACTGGGGTAGTGGCCAGGATATAAGAACCTGTATAAAATAAAATCCAGTAGAATCATGGCCATGTGAATAGCTACTTCCAAGCAAACGCCTATGCCTTGTTTTCCCAAGGCAACAAGGTAATTTTGCACCATTTTTAGCTGACAATGGTAACTCACACATAAGTGAAATCCTCGTGTGGACAAGATAGCTGAAGTTTTAAAATGTGATCACAGGCTGAGCAAACACTGGGGTAGGAGTGGAAGAGGATGAAATAACAACAAAAAAAATGGGAGTGGTAAAACTGGGGAAGCCTTCAAGCTTGTGGTTGTGGGGGGAAAGGGAGAAACTGACAGCGGGGCCAGGGACAGAAACAGGATGTGGATGGGGCTCGCAAGGGACTGGTCTTTTTAAGTAACACATGTGCATGTCAAGACCTGGCTCCTCATTAAACTGCAAGTTCCAAGTGTCTCTTTACTTTTCAGGATTAGAAGGAAATGTTCTATTTCGGGGAGAATGAAAAACCATTTGGGAGGTGATGGCTAGAGCGGTGGCAGGCAAGGGCCTGGTTGAGGACCAGACTATTTCTTTTTTGTCATATAAGTGGGTTTGGAGTCCTGGCTGACATCCCTGCCATCTCATAAAATGTTTCCCTGTGACTTTCTGACATGCACACAAGGCATATTCACTGCCAAGCACCTACCCAGGGACAGGGAGATATGGTCACCCAAACTAAACTCAGCAGTGTGGATGTCACTACACAGATGAAAGTTCAGGCTGGCCAGCCAAGCTTATATGAGAAAGAAGCACAATCCAAGCTTGGTTGGCTAGGGTGAGCCTCCACCAGCGCGGCAATGGCCACACTGCTATTTTTAGTGCTCTGGCGTCAGACCCACCACCTCCAGGTATCTCCCCTCAGGCTGTGAGCCTTGTTCCGAAGTGTAGCACAGACGCACCACAAAGTGAAGTGCGATGGAGACCCAGTCCCACACGGTGTGGTATTTGCACTTCTTTTTCTGTTTTGTGTACCTCAGTTTAATAGGCTGCTATTGTGTCTCACAGTCTTCCTCCTAATATGTGCGCCAAGGAGCTGTGGTAATGCTGCTGATGGGTCCTTAACTTTGGCTTGATCTGTTTTCAACTGTGTAGTTTTAAGATACAGCAGTGTAGTTTTTGGCATTTCGGTTTATAGATGTTTTATTTGGATTCACAGTCTCCACAGGAGACTGGCATGTGAAACTGCATGCAATGTCTTATTCAGGTGGAAATACCTCCAGTCCCTTGCATTCCCATCAGGCATTATCCTGAGAAAGAAAGAAATGAAGGTACATAGGCATTCCTTTTCTCTGGTTACCTCATCTTGGCTCTTCGTTGCCTTACTACTCATGACCTATGTGCCTGCAGGTGCTCAGCTGTTGGGCCAGGTCGCACTTTGTGCTGTCACTCACACCAATCTGAAGTGAGGTAGAAGGTTGCCATTCTGATACAGTATTACTTGCTCTAGTGAAAACTGTGCCACAAAGTGCAGTACTGCAGGGAACCAGGCCTACCAGCATCTCTATTAATTCCTCTAGACAGCTCAAAGGTGCGGCCTCTGAGTGGCAGCTGCAGCCAATGTAGCTACTCAACGCTGCAGCCTCTTTCTTATATGATTGGGTAGCTCTCCCTGCTGTGTAGGAGACCTACCCTGGCACTTTCCATCAGCCTCCAAACTTGTTCCTGTTACTCACACGCCTTTGCCTTTCTGACTTTACTTCTGCAGCTCTCTCGTCTGTGCAGTTTCTTTTTTCCATTATTTTATTTTTTCCATTATTTTATTTTTTCAATGTCAGGGCTCTAAAGAGCCTCTGGCGAAGCCATGTTGCTCTTTCCTATGAAAAAGGGAAGAACAGTCCCAGGGGTTTCAAAAGAACTGCTGTCCCAATAACTGCTGCCTATATAACTAGTTGCCAGGTAAAGGTGGGGAGGGAGACAGATGTCCCAGGGTCACTGACTCAACACCTAGAATGCATCTCCATCCCAGGTGCGCAGGGGAGAATGCACTGTCCTAGGTGAGAAAAGAAGCCATCTCAGAAAAGAAAGGGGGAATCGCTCCAGAATGCAAAGGCAAAACCCTTTCCTGGGTGCTTCACAAGTGGGTTTCCTTCTCTGTAGTTAAAAGCACTTGGTTGGCGGATGGGGCTGAGATCCTGTCTTCTGAGTTGGGGCTCTTCGATGGTTCAGACATGCCAGCAGGGAGCTTCTTCTTCGGCTGAGGCAAGTCCTGGGCTGGCGAAGTGAGTTGCTGTAGCCTCTGCAGAGAGATCAGCAGACAGATGGAGCTTCTGTTAATTAAGCTGATAAACAAACTGACACCCAATAACAATCCGCAATAATTGCTCGGGGCAAAGGCATTCTGGAGAGCTAATCCTCTCCCTTCCATCCCTCTGTCTTCTCACGCACACGCACACATTTTTGTGATCTTTAGCCACTTGATGGCCGTGATTATTCAATCCCCAGGCCCCCAAGGTTGCTGTTTATTTACATTTGGGGTCACATGTGGCACAAGGCTCACGGGAGATGTATTTACAGGCAGAGAGCTGGTCTTCTTTTTAAGGCACAGGAGTGGGAATCAATACACATGGGGTCTAGTTCTGGTTCTGTCTCAAATCTCCTGGAGTCTCGGACAAGCCCCTTATGATGTAAGTTTTCGGTGGTGCCGAGTAGACACACCAGTGCTGACTTCAGTGGGAGTTGTGGCTCACCTGAAGTCATCCATTTCTGAGGGCTGATAATACAGTAGTGATGTTCAGTCACAGGTGCCATTCAAACCAACAGAGAAATCAGAATCTTCAGCTCTTTGTACCTGTGTCATTAACTGTAGAAGAGGGTTACAAACACTGCCCTCCTTACTGGGATCTAGGGAGGCTCTGGCATTAGAGGCTGAGACGAGCTTTGCAGTCCGTGGCTGGAAGAGGCTAGGTAATATTGTTGTCCCACTGCACACACCTACCCACAGAGCAGCTCTATAGAGGGGGATGCATATGCTTGTAGATCCTGAACCCTTCTGTCTTTCTAGCATTCATCTCACACCAAGTATCCTCCCAAGAAGCTGAATGACCTGGCACAACCACAAAGAAGCATTTCTCGGTGGTTTCCACAAACGCAGCAGGCATCAAAACATTTCTCTAACACACATTGATATTCATAGCTACCTGCATCTTTCCACTCAGACAGTCTGGCTCAGCTCAAACCACTCATCTGGTCACACACTCGCCGGCCGTATCATGAACAGGGCCGAGCAACTGACTCGTTCATAGACCTACTTTTGATGCTCTCTCTGTTTGTGAATTGCCTGCCAACAGCCTATGGTTTTCTCTCATTTATTCAAAAACATTTGTCCAATCACTTTTGGAACAGTTCTTGGCCTGTGGCTTGTTTGTGATTCCACGTTTGGAAGCTGAGCTGTTTTTAACTGGACACATAAGGTGACAATGTTTGTGCTTCCTGATAGGCCCAGTGGAACTCTAGGAGTCAACCCGCAGGGGTGATTAGCCACAATTGCCTGTTTGAAATTGGATGGCCGTGCATGCAGTGCAATATTCACTTGAATACAGTATGCTCTTCCTTGGAGCATTGCTGCCAGTGCATTCATTTCTTACAATATTCACAGGTAGGGAATGAAATAGAGACACAAGCACAGAGAAGGAGACTACATTTCAAAATCAGAACAAATATTTATTGTGGGTTTTTCTTTTGGGGGAAGGAGAGAATTTGGCAGAATATAAGCCACTTTAGTCACAGATCTCTACCTGAGCTTCCAAACCATGTCTCTGGAAGTTTCTTTATAAAGATGCAGCTAAAAAGTCAATTGAAATTATATCTAACATGATATAAAGTAATAGGTAAGCAAAAAACCCTCACCCATGCTGAGATAAATCAGCCACTTGAGCACCCTGCTAATTAGGGCTAACATAATAATAAAATACTTGGCACCTACTGGAAACATTTGGCTATGGTGCTCTAAAGGCTTACCAGAGGTGGGTAATGTCCCCATTTTACAGATGAGGATGTTAAGGCACAAAAGCCCCATTTACTGGTACCACCAGATAATTTAATGCCTTTTGGCTGTGTAAGCTAGTTGTGCTGTACATGAGTAGCTGATGTCTTGTTCACACACAGATTATACCGCTTTAATTATATTGGCATCATTACCACAATAATAACCCAGCCAGTGTGGGGACAGTTATAATTTCCCCTGGGACTGCACCTTGATGTGGTGCATATTTTTGTGTGCTCCAAGTACCCTGAGAGCCCACAAGCATAGATCTCCTGATAGAGTAAGACAAAGATGTTGAATGGTATGAGACAAACTAAGGGGTGTCCCTTGGGTCTCGCAGACATGCTCTCTATTACAGAAAGAATTCAGAGGCAAGATGATTCTCTTACACTTTTGTAAATATAAGTATCAACTGATGAAAGCTGGGATGTACTGGACATAAGACAAGATATGACTGATCAACCAGCAAAGCCAGCTGCCACGCAGGAAATCAAATCTGCAAGCAAATTCATGATCTGAAATGGTGTATCTTCACTGCTAAAGCGAAGTCAAGAACTGGAATGTCGGATCACTTCAAAGCACACGTAGGTGAACACAAGTTATCAGAGAAATGAACATCTTTGACCTAAGAATACTTGTACTGGCCAAGATGAGGTGGACTGAGCTCATATAATTATTATTGGGAGGCATGGTTGAAGAAAGGATGATAAACATTAGGAAGGTATAAGTTTAGCAAGCACTGAAGGAATGGGTTTTTGTAAATTCCAGAATATGGACAGGTTGCCTTGTGACAAAGCACACAAAAGTTACACTTGCTGAGTACTACGCACCCAGGAAGTGATTGTGATGAACAAGTCAAAGATTGTTTCTAGGAAAGGCTGCAGAGCATCATTGATGAGGTCAATAACTATACCGTTACCTCTGTGGGAGATCTAAATGCACAGGTTTGTGATTTCATGGATTTTATAGAAATGCACAGGTTGGTGATCATAATACTGGATCTGAACACATTATGGGCAGACATAGCCTAACAGAACAGAATGATAACTGCAAATGTTTTTTGAATTCTGTGTCCTATGCCATCTGTGTATTTTCAGCAGGAAAGACCAACCAGAATGGAGATGAAACCATGGCTTTATCCAGAAACAGCTTGCTCCTGGTGCCATTAGTTAGGGTGGGTGCTAAAGAAAATCACTGCTGGACACTGGCCTGTACCTGAGCACTAGAAGAGGGATAGCTCCGTGGTTTGTGCATTGGCCTGCTTAAACCCAGGCTTGTGAGCTCAGTCCTTGAGGGGGCTGTTTGAGGTAAAAGAGATGTAGAAAAAAAACATGTCAAGGAGGGTGATAGGTCCTGCTGTGACGGCAGGGGACTGGACTTGATAATGTCTGAAGGTCTGCTCCAGCTCTATGAGATAAACATATATATGGAGATATGCCTAAATGATCACCATCTTGCAAGAAGGACAATCAAAATAAAACTAAAGAAAATAAGACCCACTCCAGGTGGAAGATTTGTGAGAGAGTAGAAAGTTAATAGATCCAATAGAGAAGGCACGTTTCAAGCTGCAACTTAGCAACAGATTTAAAGCATGAGAGACACAGATGAATGACGCAGGAAAACAAGGGGCAGTTATTTTGAAAGAGCAAGTGAGAATAAAGCCAGGACGAGGGTGGGGAGCTGAGAAATATCTAAGAAAGAACTCCAGATCCACCTGAGCACATGGAAGCTAGTCAAAGACAGGAAAAAATAATAAAGAGAATTCAACAAGAGCAAGACAGCAGTAAAAGAGCTATTCTTACAGGAAATATATGGACAGAGAGAAGGAAACTAAAAGGTTAGCTGGACAAGCATCATCCGACAGAATGATGAAAAATAAAGCAGGAGGCACATAAGAAAGAGGATCCTAAAAGGTTTTCTCTAGGATCTAAACAATTGACATCCCAGTTCTCTACAGCTGTGTCTAGACTGCAGGCCTTTGTCAACAGAAGTTTGTATCGGAAGATATCTTGCGACAAAACGGCAAACAGAGCGTGTCCAGACACCAAGGTGCATCGAAAGAGCGATCAGCTCTCCCGACAAAGAGTGGACAGACAGCTTGGCCACTTTCTTAGCGAAACAGCCACCCAGAACCATGTCAGCCAGGGTTGCAGGTCACCAGCTCCCACTGAGAGTCAGTGCTGGGGCCCTCTGCATAGATGCGCACTTAAAGGGACCCCTCCAGACAGCAGTTCTCTACCCCTGCTGCAGCCTTTCCTACTCCTGCACGGGACTAAAAAAGTTCTCACTGTGCCCACCGTGTTTGCCCTGATCTGTGGGTGACACAGCTGGTCCCTGGGTGTGATGCAGCTGGAGCTGCCCTGGCATTGCAATGGCCCCACAGGGACATGCTGTGGCTTGTGCTGAACTTTCTGGCAGCTGTCTTCCTATTCTTCAGCAAAGTCAACCCTGTCTTCATCCCCGGTCTTTGGGATCATTGTCCTGGTTGCTGGAGCTACACACCTGCACCCGCCCCTCCCCCTCACTGTGCACAGGCAGCTCTGGAGGCACCACACCAGTTTGGACTGATGGGACCAGCTGGTCATGGTGCAGTGGGATGACCAGTGGTGGCTCCAAAACTTCTGCATGCAGAAGGCAACCTTCTTGGAGCTCTGTGCCTGGCTCGCCCCTGCCCTCTGGAGACGCGATACCCAGCTGCAGCCCACCATCCCCCTGGAGAATTGGGTTGCAGGTGCCCTCTGGAAGTTCGCCACCCCAACAGCTACTGGTCAGTGGGCGCCCAGTTTGGTGAGGGGCCCTCCTCATAGAGGTAACACACTCGGGCTGCAATCTGTGCAATGGGGGTGTGTGTCCCACTAAAGGGGGACCCTTGGGAAGCAGAGTTGGGGGTGGAGCGCGGGAGGGGGAAGCCCTTGTCTCGGGGGCAGAGGGGGGGGATCATGGCATCCTGTCCTCACACAGCCCTGCTGCTGGGGCTGGGGCAGGCTCACAGGGACACCTCCCGGAGGCCCGTGTAGTAACGGACAGGAGGGGAATTGGGACTCCTCTAAGGGCCCAAGCCCTCCCTCCCACAGTTCCTGTCCTGCGTTTTCGCTCACCTCCCTCTGTGGCTGTGTCTACACGTGCCCCAAACTTCGAAATGGCCATGCAAATGGCCATTTCGAAGTTTACTAATGAAGCGCTGAAATGCATATTCAGCGCTTCATTAGCATGCGGGCGGCAGCCGCGCTTCGAAATTGACGCTTCTTGCCGCCGCGCGGCGCATCCAGACGGGGCTCCTTTTCGAAAGGGCCCCGCCTACTTCGAAGTCCCCTTATTCCCATGAGCTCATGGGAATAAGGGGACTTCAAAGTAGGCGGCGTCCTTTCGAAAAGGAGCCCCGTTTGGACGCACCGCGCGGCGGCAAGAAGCGTCAATTTCGAAGCGCGGCTGCCGCCCGCATGCTAATGAAGCGCTGAATATGCATTTCAGCGCTTCATTAGTAAACTTCGAAATGGCCATTTGCATGGCCATTTCAAAGTTTGGGGCACGTGTAGACACAGCCTGTAGGTCATGATGGCTATCGACTCGATCCTGCTGCGGAGAGTACTCTGTTTGGGAGACCTTGGCCAGGTTGTGGTTGGACTTGCTGTCCTGGGGTTCCCAAACTGCATCAAATCCATCAAGGGGGACCCACACCCCAGTCCACATCCCAGAACATCACACAGCCAAGTTCATCTACAGGAAGGGCTACGTCTCCCTGGTGCTGCAGGCCTTCATCAACCACCATGGATAGTTCACTGACATTTACGTCAGGTGGTCAAGCAGGAAGCCTGATGCCTGTGTGTTCCACAGTTCTAGCCTTGCAGGAAGCTGAAGGTGGGCACATTCATCCCCTGACCATGAGCTGGCAGTGGGGGATGTACAGATGCCAGTCTGCATCATGGGGGATGTGGCCTACCCCTCATGCCATAGCTGATGAAGCCAATACCAGACAGCTGGACCCCAGCAGGAAAAAATTCAATGAGCGCCTGACCTGTGCCATGATGCAGGCCGAGTGTGCCTTCAGCCACCTCAAGGCTCAGTTCAGGTGCTTGATGACCTGCCTCGACATAAGGGAGTGCAACATCCCCAAGCTTGCGGGAGCTTGTTCTATCCTGCCCAATATCACAGAGGGGAAGGGGGAAGCCTTCCTCCTGGGGTGTGAGGGTGGACACTGGCCAGGAGGGGCAAGCCTATGAGCATCCGAGCACAGCCACCATCCACCAGGCCTATTGGGACAGAGTGTGGCTTGGGGAGGCCCTGAGGGAGAGCTTCTTCCAAGGACCCCAGTAACCCTCCCTAGGGCGCCCTAGGGGGTGCCTTGGGCCCACAGCCCTAGCCCATCCCCACCCCCAAACCTTGTACAACAAAGGCAGACACTCGTGTGGTGAACACTAACTGGGTTTACTGTGAAAACTATTTACAAAATGTTGGGGTGGTGGTGGCTGGGACTGTGGGGTGGTGGTGGCTGGGACTGTGGGGTGGTGGTAGGCCTTTCAACTCGGACACAGGGTGGGGCTTGGGACGGGGTTGGGGGGGCCTCAGAACATGGTGGAGAGGGGATGTAAACCCAAGGGGGAGCGGGACCCCAAGCAGCATTGGCCTCAAGATCCCCTCCCACTGTGGGTTCGGGGCTGCCATTGGGGCTGGGTTGGGGCCAGAACCAGGGGAGGTATGGATGAGCAGGCACTGGGGCAGGGGCTGGGTTGGTGGGGGAGATCAGGGTGGGGAACTGGGGGACATGGGGAGCACAGGGGGCGGGGGGGGGCATGGTCTTCGTCCAGGGGAGCAGGCTGCGGTCCAGGGTGCCTTGCAGGAAGGCAGGTGGGTGTAGGGTGGTGGTGAGCTGGGCAAGCATGTCCCAGCAGATGCTGGTGACAGAGTCACAATGGGACATCAGCTGATCCCTCACCCATGACTGCTACTCCACATCCTCCCATACACGCAGGCCAGGGTGCACTGAATATCCTTGAGGATGGTGATGTGCTGCTGCATGCTGTCCTTATGCAGCCTCCACCTCGTCCTGCAGCTCCGGGGGTGGTCTGGTGGTGTTCTTGGGGTGGCCCAGCTCCTGGTCAGTGCAGATCCAGCTGTACAAAACTCAAGGAGGGAGAGACAATGGGCCATTCATGCAACACAGTCTATGAGACCATGCCCCCCACTGTGAGCAACAACCAACACCCCTGGCCCAAGGGATGGGGATGTCCCAGGACCAAAGACAGGTGTGGCCTACACAGCAGGCCCTGCCACAAAGGGGTCTGAGGTGCCTCTGGGACTGTGCTGGCTGCCACTCCCTGCCACAGGTCAATGAGCTAGCAGCCAAGGGGGTGTCCAGCCACAGAGGGGTCCCTTCATGGGTGGCAGGTGAGCTGGGAGCCACCTGGCCCTCCGCGTGGCCCGCTCACATTCCTGCCGCTCACAGCACTGCCCGTGGGAGTGGGCACTGCCTCATGTCTGCAGGCAGGCCCATGTGCCGCACTCCTCAGTCAGGGTATGTGGGGTCAGGCCGGTGCCCTGGTGGCTAGCCTGCTTCCAGCCCTGGCAAGTGCTGGGAGGTATCGCCCCCGCCCTTGCCCCCCCCAAGCCCCGCAGTGCCTGATGCTCCTCTGGCCTCCTGTGAGCCTGGCCGTGGAATGCCACCCACGCCCGGGGCTCTCTGCTGGGTATGGGTAGTGTGCACTACCGCTGCCTGTGGTTCCAAATGCTGGGACTGAGCGCGGGGTCCTGGCCACGCTGTCTGAGTGACACTCACAGCCCGTCTGCCCACCCCTCCCACATGACAAACGGGGCACTCACCGGAGGAACCCTCATCACGCTCGGATGAAGCCTAGGAAGCATCCTAGCTGCCAGAGACTGGGTCCAGCACAATGACCAGACTGTCGGTGTCAGAATCCAGCTCCTGGTGCTGCCCCTCGGGTGGCTGGTCCTCCTCCATGGGCACCTGCTCAGCTAGGGGCACCTCAAGCCCCAAGTCCAGCCTGAGGGTAGGGGGTCATAGGCTCCCCCAGGATGCAGTGCAGTTCCACATAGTAGGGGCAGGGTGGGAGTTCTGCCCCCAAGTGTCCCATGGCATCCCGGGCCCACGCACGGCCCTCGTGCACTTCCTTGACTGTAGCCCGCACCCATTCAAGGGTACAGCGCGAGTAGCCCCATTCTTCCAGGGCCTCTGCCATGCAGCTGTATATACAGGTATTCCTGCCCCTGGCTCTGGGGTCCTGGAGGGTTTCCTCCTCCACTTACAAGTCCAGCAGGGCCTGGACCTCAGCCCCACGACAGGAGGGACACATCTCTTGGAGCCCTGGGGAGGATCCTGGTACCCCTGACGCTGCTCCATCGAGGGACCAGGCAGGTTTTGGGGTGCCTGGCATTTTGCCATTTCACAAGCCAGTGTGGCCATCAGGTGTTGGGGGGGAAGCTGTGAGCTGTGCGGCTGCTCCCATGCTCTCAGTTTCCTGACGTGGGGTTTCCTGGGCTCCTGTGGCTTTAATAAGGCAGGACCCATAGATTGTTGACTGCTGTGGAGAAGGTGTCCACCAGGGCACCTGCATGGCATCCCAGAGGCCTTTTCTGTCAACAGAAGGCCCCCTGGGACATCCAGATCCACGTTTCGTTGACCGATCTCTCTCGACGGAGGCGCTCTTCCTCGTGGCCAGCGGAGTGCGGCTGTCAGAACACCCACTCCCTTCTGTCAACTCACCGTCGACACAACGCACCTTGCGAGCTGGCTGCTTCCTGGGTTTTGTCAATAAAATGGTCATTTTGTCAACAAAACTCTGCGGTCTAGAGATAGCCGACTCTTCCTAGCGTCATGCAGCAAGGCTCATGGTGGTCCAATTTCAACCACAAAGAACGGACAGAATGACAGTTGGACGGTACATTTCCAGGCTCTGCATAACCAGACAGTATCGCTAACGTACTGAGAAATGTGAATAAATAGCAATCTTATCTATATCACCGCGCACAATCGTCTCAGAGGAAGAAACTTAGGCTTCAAACCAGCTGAAAAGTGTTCAAGTATCAGACTGTGATAAAACAGCTGCTGAAATGTTAAATGCTAGTGATGGTGAATTACATGTGCAGGCTGCAGGGAGTGGTCAGAGGAAAGGATTCCCATCCAAGGACTGGAGAAGTGGTCTTATCTGCAAAATGCCTGAAAAAGCAAAGCAGCTCATTTGTGACAACCAGAGAAGGGTGACACTCCTAGCTGCCCCTGGAAAAGGGTTCTGTATTATCATTTTGAACAGGATGAACACTGCTACTGATAGAGTGCTCAGGCAAGAAGAGGCTGGATTTCAGCCTGGTAGGTCATGTTCAGAACAGATTTTTTTGCTTTGAGAAAACTCATTGAGAAAGGCTTAGAATACCAGGAGATAGTTTTCAATATCCTTGCTTTCAGTGAAGTGTCTGATTGCGTGCACAGAAAAGCCCTCTGGGAGATCTTGAGACACTATGGAATTCCAGCAAAGACTGTTAATTTGACAAAAGCATTGTATGACAAGCCTGTGTCAGTACTGAGAGTAGAGACACAGAATAGTCTATGACTGTCAGTAGCACAAGTCACATGTGACTGCACCCCACATTCTTCATAGTGATCGTATTATGATATAATTATGACATGTGTATAATATATTGCATATGTATGATCTCTGTGGATATGGGGTATCTGGGGTAGAGGTAGTACCTTTGACTGTCCGGCAGCTGCGCCTTTTCAGGCGGACGGAAGCACTGGTCCTCACCCACCACTCAACTCTCACTGTTGGCTCCTAGCAGCTGTTGTGCATTACAGCGACGCCATCCCCCAGGCAACTGCGCCAGCTCACAGGCGAAACACAGTGAGGGGGGTCTGGTCTGTCTCACATACCGACCTTATGGAGGGACTTGTTCCTTCTCCCTTCTAATGTGCAGTCTCAATGGCAGACCAGGAGGTTTGGTGCTGCAAATCGACAACTCCAGTGAAGGCGGAGGAAGACGCCCCACATACTGGGAAGGAGTAAGGCTAAGGGAGTAAACCCTGACAGAAAATCCAGAGGGGAGTCCTAAGGCAGTTCTGTGTCAACTTCTGGCACTGTCCCGGCAACTCCTACAGCTGAGCTGGTACCAGACGTAGAGGTTATCCTTTCCTTTGGACTACATCAGTAAAGCCGAGGGGGGGGCCTGGTGTCTGGGCAGCCCAGGGTCTCCATAAAAATTGCCCAGGCTCGCGCCTGGAGAGGTACTCCAGCATCTCTTAACAGCATTGAACCAACACGGGAGGCAACAGATACCGGTTATAAGCTCTTGCTCGATTGGCACAGAGAACGAGTGCCAGGGGTTGCTTCCAATGGTGGGAGAGACCATCGCATCTCATTGGACAGTCACGGCCCACCTTAAGCTGGGCAGCCCCCAGCCAGTGGGGTACTGTCTCGCCACAGTTCACTTGCCTCATTGGGTGCATGAGGCTTAAGGTTCCCAAACCTGACAAGTGACTGAAATGAGCACCAGACAAACCAACAAGAACGTTATTAAGAAAAGGAAATCATCAAAGTTTCAAGCTTGCTTGTTGGAATGTATGGCCCATGTTGACCGGTTTGACTGAAGATCTTCAGGACATCAGTGACACCCGAAAGACCGCTGTCATCAATGAGGAACTGAAGAGGCTCCAAGTTGACATCGCCACTTTGCAGGTGACTCAACTCGCAGCTTCAGGATCCCTAAAGGAAAAGGACTACACCTTTTTCTGGCAGGGCAAAGCCCAAGAGGAACCCAGGGAGCACGGTGTTGGCTTTGCCATCAGAAACACCCTTCTGCAAATGGTGGAACTAGTCACGGGCAGATCAGAAAGACTCCTTCAGGTCATACTTCAAACCTGCGCTGATCCTGTCCACCTGATCAGCACTTACGCTCCAACCGTGGATGCCACACCAGAAGCAAAGGACAAGTTCTATGATGAGCTCAGTGCTGCCATAGTGCAAATACCTGCTTATGACCAATTGTACATTTTGGGTGACCGCAATGCAAGAGTTGGAGCCGATAGTGGCTCATGGCCTTCTTGCCTAGGTCACTTCGGTGTGGGAAAAATGAATGACAACAGACAGGGTCTCCTCGAACTTTGCACGTACCACAATCTGTGCATCACAAACACATTTTTCCGAACCAAGCCATGGCACAGAGTGTCATGGAGACACCCACGCTCGAAACACTGGCACCAATTAGACGTGGTCATCACCAGATGCGACAACATCAAAAAAGTCCTCCTGACGCGCAGCTACCACAGTGCTGACTGCGATACAGATCATTCGCTAGTCTGCTCCAAACTCAAGCTGAGACCAAGAAGCTGCACCATTCTAAACCAACTGGAAGGCCCCGCATTGGTGCCAGAAAGATGGCAAACTCAGAAACAGCTGAAATGTTCAGAGAGACCCTTGAGGAGAATCTGCACAGGAGTCCTGGGGGTGCTGATGCAACATCCAGATGGCAGCATCTGAGGGACACAATCTGCAATACGGCCTTGTCAGTGTTTGGAAGAAGCGCTGGAAGCACAAACGACTGGTTTGAAGCTAACTCCAATGAGATGATTTCAGTCATCAAAAAGAAACGTGCTGCACTTCTGGAGTATAAACGCTCACTGAGTCAGAGTACCCAGCAAGCACTCAGAGTAGCCAGAAAAATAGTACAGCAGACAGCCAGGCGCTGTGCCAACAACTACTGGCTTAAGCTATGCAGCAGTATCCAGACCTGTGCTGACACTGGCAATCTCAGGGGAATGTACGAGGGCATAAAGAAGGCAATGGGACCCATCCAGAATAAGACGGCACCTCTGAAATCCAAATCTGGTGAAGTCATCACTGACAAAGCCAAACAGATGGAGCAATGGGTCAAGCACTACTCCGAACTGTACTCATGCGAGAACACTGTGGTTGATACAGCCCTCAACACTGCCGAGCTCCTGTCAGTCATGGACGAGCTGGACCAGGAACCAACTGTGGTCAAACTGAAGGAAGCTATTGACAGCACTGCAGTAGGAAAGGCCCCAGGCCAGGATGGTATACCTCCAGAGGTAATCAAGTGTGCCTTGGACACACTCCTGGAACCCCTACATGAGCTGCTGTGCCTGTGCTGGAGGGAGGGTGAGGTTCCACAGGATATGCGGGATGCCAACATTGTAACCTCGTATAAGAACAAAGGAGACAGAAATGACTGAAACAATTACTGTGGAATCTCCCTTCCAAGTATCACTGGTAAATTGTTCGCTTGTGTCATGCTCGGCAGACTCCAGAAGCTCACTGAGAGGGTGTATCCCGAATCCCAGTGTGGATTCCGCGCAGAGAGATCTACCATTGATATGATCTTCTCCCTGAGGCAGTTGCAAGAGAAATGCAGGGAGCAGAGGAAGCCACTCTATGTCACGTTCAGTGACCTGACCAAGCCTTTCAACTCGGTCAGTAGGGATGGACTGGTTAAATTGCTCCACAAGATAGGCTGTCTACCACGGCTACTCAAGATGATCCAGTCTTTCCATGAAGACATGAGAGGAACCATCCAATATAATGGCACATCATCGGATGCCTTCAGCATCAGGAGCGGCGTCAAACAAGGATGCGTCCTTGCTCCGACATTGTTCGGGATCTTCTTCGCACTCCTCCTGAAGCATGCTTTTGGATCCTCAACAGAGGGCATCTTTTTGCACACAAGATCTGACAGGAAACTGTTTAATCTTGCAAGGCTAAAGGCTAAGGCTAAGGTGTGGGAAGTGCTCATTAGAAACATGCTGTTTGCAGACGACGCTGCTGTAGTGACACACACAGAAGGCCAGCTTCAAAAATTGCTGGATCAGTTCTCCAAAGCATGTAAGGACTTTGGGCTTACCATCAGCATAGAGAAGACAAATGTACTTGGTCAAGACGTTGCGGAACCTCCATCAATCAGCTTTGACAATTACACGCTAGAGGTCGTCCACAAGTTTACTTACCTCGGGTCCACCATCACCGACACCCTGTCCCTGGAGTCTGAGCTAAACAGGAGGACTGGAAAAGCAGCCACAACTCTGTTCAGACTTAGCAAGAGAGTGTGGAACAACAACAAGCTGTACACTCACACCAAAATGCAAGTCTACAGAGCCTGCATCCTCAGGCTCCTCTACGGCAGCGAGTCTTGGACCTTGTACACCCGCCAGGAAAAGAAGCTGAATGTCTTCCACTTGCGCTGCCTCAGGTGCATCCTTGGGATATCATGGAAGGACAGAGTGCCCAACAACGCTGTCTTCGAGCAAGCTGAAATTCCAACCATGCATACCCTCCTCAGGCAGCGGCGGCTCCGCTGGCTTGGCCACGTCCACAGGATGAATGATGGAAGGATCCCAAAAGACATCCTGTATGGCGAGCTAGCCTCTGGCAAAAGACCTCCCAGAAGCCCCCAACTGCGCTACAAAGACATCTGTAAGAGGGACCTCAAGGAGGTAGACATCGACCCAGATAGTTGGGAAGAACTGGCAGACGACCACAGCAGCTGGAAGCAGGATCTACACAAGGGCCTTCAGAAGGGCAAGATGAAAATCAGACAGCTAGCAGAGGAGAAGTGAGCCTGTAGAAAGGACAGAAAGGACCTGCCTGACACCCACTACATATTGCAGCAGATGCAGCAAGGACTGTCACTCTCGTGTGAGCCTCCAAAGTCACAGTCAACGCTGCAAATGACAATCTTAAATGGAGTTATGAAGGGCGCAACCCATAGTCTATGCAGACTGAGGGATGCCTTGGAACTTATATGATCTCTGTATTTGACAGAGTTTTTCTATCCAGGAGTCTGTTTGTTCAAGAACTCCTCCTAAACAGAAGACCAAATCATGGAAAGAGGAAAATGCTGTCAGCACGGACAGACCGTGATTGATGGAGAAAAGTACAAAAGAACTGATGACGTAATCTATCTTGGAAGTATAATATCGGCTAATTGCCATTTCACTAAACGTGTGAAGGCAAGAATTGGCAAAGCCAGTGGATCATTTGCCTATGCATCAAACATCTGAAATAATAAGACACATCTACATACAAAATGAGATTGTACAATTCTATTGATCTCCCAGAAACATGGCAGATGGCGGAAGTACAGAAAAGGAAGCTTGAAATCCCACTACGAACATTGCTTTAAAAGAATCTAAGGAATTTTGTCGAAAGTTCATAGAATCACTGTGGAAATGTTGCATCGCACAGGTCAGCAAATTGAGGACTCAGTGATTCATAGATGCCAGGGCCAAAAGGGAGCATTGTGGTCATCTGGTCAGAGCTCGTGTATACCACAGAACTTTCTAGCACTTTTATTTTTGAAAAACATCCAATCTTGATTTTAAAATGGTCAGTGATGCAAAATCCACCAGGGCCCTTGTGATCAGACAGAGACAGTTATGGTGGTTAGGTCAGGGCTACCCCTGTGGTAGAAGCACAATGTATGTCTTAAATTGGAGGCAGGGAAGGAAAGTAATCATGGAGGACAATGGATGGTTTATTGCAGGATTTCTGAAAATGATTTTGCCATCATGGAAACTACATATGATGGTGTCAAACACCTTGATCTGCACAGCCAGCAGTGTGGGGAAATGGGTTGTGCCAACAGGCTCAGGAGATTCTAAGACCTCAAACTTATACTAACATAAAAGTACTCAAACCAGTCTAGCTTATTCCAATCTGCAAAGGGCATTAGGGTAAGATCACAAAAGGCACCTTTATGCCAATATAACTGCATCCGCATTGAGGGTCGTACCAGTACGATTGGTCTCGTTAAGAACAACCCTAACAAATAACTATACTGGTATAAAATCTATGTGGACTAGACAGAAGTAGTGAGGGCCTTTCCAACTGTGCAAAGCTGGTTCAGCAGATAAAAGTACCTCCCTCTTCTCTCATGCAGAGCAGGCCAGTGAAGCCACGCCATTTTCATAACAGCAGAGAAGGAGTCAATACTAGAAGGCAGGTCTCCTGTTTCCCAGTGCTGTTTCCAATCCAGCCAGGTTGCTTTCCTTGACTGACTTCTCTGCCTTCCTCCCTTCCCCATTTGCTCAAGCCTTTTCTCTCCCCTCTTCTGAATGGGGCTTTGCCTTGTAATTTGTTAGGCACCTGAGTTGGACACTGCCCAGCACTGACACACAGCCAGTCACTTCTAATTCATTCAGAGTTCCTAGCCAGTAAACAAGAGCCTCATGAGCACAGATTCACTTTCCCTGCAGTGAGAGGGCTGGAAAGGACATTGTGAGCCCAGTTTATTCACTGGTGCAATAGTACTGCAGGGTTCTCTTCTCCACTCAGCTCATGTAGCAAGATTGGAATAACTCCCTCCCCCTGCCCAGCTTACCAGGGAAGGGAGTTGCACTCCATCCTCCTCAGTTCATTTACATTTCCAGCAGCCTGAGCTGTCAATCAAACTGGGACAAATGCAGTGCTGGGGGTGGGGGCCAGGAGACTGTTCTTCCCTAGAGCTACACAACAGAGGAACCCAGTTGGTATGGACCTTGACCTGACATATTGGCAGAAGAGGGAGTGGCCAGCTCCATGGCCCTAATTCCAAAACACACACATTAAGATCTTGCATAAGGCTCTCCACAGGTTCAGGATCCCTGTGACTGGAGAAAAGGCATTAAGAGAGAAGGCAGCTTTGTATAGATTGGGAGCAAGTCACATGTTGGCTCTATTGGCCCTGGAGAGATTGCCTATAGCAGGTCAAGGGCAGGCAGTACGCCTTGTGAAGAGGTCCCTGGGACAGCCCTGGCCAGGCGAGACACTGTAGAGAGTCATGGGAAGACCAAAGGTAAAAAGCCAATTGTCTGATTCAGGACTTGCCCTTGGCACAACTCAGGAGGTTGTGCTATGCCACCTTCACGTCCCCTGATCCTGGGGCCAGCTTATCTCTAGTGGTAATTAAACCCAGAAGAGTCCCCTCACTGAATAATTAGGGGAGGATTTAGCCAAGAAAGTCCTCACTGAAATGTCCTCCTCCGAACCCTACTCTGGGAGTGCCACCACAGGAGGTGGGAAGTGATCCAGACCAAGGCTGGGGGAGGGAGTTATTCCAATCTTGCTACTTGATCCAGACTGAAGTTTTGTGCTTTGACCAGTGACACATAATTCCTTATTCACGTAAAACTTCCACTGAAAGTCACTGGGAGCTTTGCCTGAGTAAGGTCTTCAGGATTTTTACTCCTATAAACTGGAAGCTACCAAATGAAAATATCTTTGTCCCAAGATGCCAGATCACATAGCCTTCAGCCTGAGGTTCAAATGATCCTGCTGCTTCCGCATTTTCTCTAGCATCCAGCCTAAAACGTTCCTCCTTCTTGTTAAAACCCTTCATAGACTTGTTATGTGTTGAATTGTTTGAATGACATTTTATGATCATGAAAGCTGCAGTACTGATGGCGACACAGATCAAGGACAGCAGGTGCAGCATCAGACTTAACTTCATCCCAGCTGTCCCACTCATGTTTCCCCACACATCTATTCATCTGTGGCCTCTCTTCTCAGCCTGCCAACAAGGGCCAGTTGCAGAGATGATTTCACCCAAGTACTATATGGAGCCCATCTATTCATTTCACACAAGCCAATGGGAAGCACACAGTCTTTAGTCACTGCTGACCTAGGCTGGATTTGAATCTGAGACCTAGCCATTCCAGACTTTCTTTTACCTTCTTTAGTGATCCCTTAGTTTTCAACAGGATGATGACGACGTAGAGTGGAATGCAGACCATGGAAGAGAGAGCCATCAACCAGCCCAAAGTGTAGCCCCAGGGAGGGTAGACGTAGGAGTTTTTGTATTTCAGGGGGCTGTACTTGATCAGTGAAAATAGGAAGGTTGCCTGGGGAATGGAGAACACAGAAGTCAGAATGGCAGGTGGGTACAGGGTGAGTCAGAAACAGGTGGTGAGAGATGGTTCTTGACAAACACAGGTGGAAAAAGTACCAAAAAGGTTACTTGAGTAGAAGTACAGCTGCTTTCATGACTCGGTACTGGAGTACAATAAAGATGGGACATGTTGGTGCGTGCGTGAGCATGCGCTTGTACTTTTACTCAAGTAGTTTTCCAGAGGGGGCATCAGTGACTTGTACCTAAGTACATTCCTCTCCAAACATCTGTACTTATACTCAGGTAACTTTTGGGGTACTTTTCCCACCTCTGCTGACAAGTATAAGCAGCAGAAGGTGTGTAATGTCTTTACCTTGTTATTTCCTTGTTCCTGAGAGTCGGGGAGTTGGAAATACTGGGAGGAATATAGACACTGCTGTTGCTTACCAGTGTTAACTGAGTTTTGAAATAATTTTTGGTCTGGGAATTTTACCTCTTCCTTGCGCTGTTTTCAATTTACCAACCCCTCCCGTTCCCCAGAACTTGGGATGTATGAGCCTCAGTACTCTTCTATCTCCTATCCCCCCGGCCTTGCCTTGTCCAACATGGGTCCTCTCTCTCTGTCTCTCCAATGTAGTTGTAGGAAAAGGGTCCTCATTTGTAAGCTCTTTCATCAGGGTGCAGAGACTCTGGAGCAGCTGGTGAGGGACTGCAGATTGAGCACCTTATCTAGTGACTCCTGGTTTCGTCATGCCTTTGACATGACTGACTTTTGAGCTCTGAGGACAACACTGGGACACCCCAGGCCCTCTCTGCAAATACTCTTTGAAAGCTGCTCTCACCCTGCATCTATCTCTCTCAGCAACTCTTTCATGACCAAGCAGTGACTCTGAAAACTCCCTGGTTGTTTTTAACCCCCACTGGAACCTTCAGGGAGCAGCTCTAAAAGCTGTTTTGCCTATCCGAGCTGTTGCCTGATCTAATCCATTAAGTCAATGGCAAACAACACTCAGGATGTTCACAGAAGAAGGATTAGGCCTGTAACTTCTGCTGAAACCAGTGGGAACAGAACTGAGCATGAGACAAAAATAGTTAATACCTTTCCCTAATTATTTTTCCTCCAATATAGATGGTGGGTGCATTGTCCAGGTGATCTGAGACTGTATGGAAAGCTAAGGAATTAGCAAGATTTTTTTTAACTAGAGGGAGTCACAAAAATGTAGACAGTTATGAACATTTCAGAATGAGGTATTTCTTTAATGGGCTGAAATTCCAAAATGATTCACTTGATTCCCTTCAGGCTTTGTAGATAGGGTATCTTTTGCCTTCAGAATAAACATGCTGATTTTCAGGCTAAGTGAAATCTCCAGACCTAAGACAAGGCTTTACAATGGAAATAGATTACAACTTCAAATACGGAGAAGCTCCTCCTAGCAATTCTATGAAATCACAGCTTCCCTCACAAATTCTCTTCTTCACTCAGATTCTAGGATCCCTATACAAACATGCCTCAGCATACTGTGCACCTACCAAGCAAACACCAGGGGTGATAACCTGCCAGCACATCTTAATCAGTGGCCATGGTCGATAACCAATCATGTCCTCGATGTTGTCATAGAAACGGTCTGCACCTGGAACACCACAAGAAGGGACAGAGAAAGTGAGAGGATAGGGTGTGACAATATTTGTTCCTCAGGAGTATTTTTGCCAAATCTAGGTTAGTCACGCTCTAGTCAAACAGACACTAACTCCACACAGCAGAGATGTATTTAGTCCTCCAAGTGCTCAGAATTTCTAGAATTCAGGCCACCTATTTTGATGCCTAAACAAGGAGTTAGATGCAGAGTTGTTATTTGCTATGGGGCAAGAAGGGCACTCATCCCTTGGGAGGCCTTCATTTTCCCCCAATCCATGTTCCACTAGGTCTTCCATATTTTGCTCTCTCCTTCCCCCACTCACACATACTGGGGAAGTGGTCACCGAAAATGCAAACTTTGCCCACCTGCATTTCTCTGAAATGACCCCTATGCTTAGGTGTCTCACATTAGGCACCTATTTTTCATAATTTGGATTGGAAAGATCTTCCTAACCCATCTGAAACCTTCTCCCTTAGAATAAGTCTGTGGGATATGCAGGCTTTGTAACAGGCCCAACAGGTCAACAAGAGCCAATCCTGTTAAAGTAACTGTGGGTGTCGGTAGAGGTGACCACAGTGATGCCTAGATTCCTTCTCGAAGAGGACAAAACAAATTCAGATGCCATTGGAATTCAGATATCCATCAGACACACCCCAGGCTTATTCCTCCTGACATGCATTACTTTGCCATTGGCTACACAGGACTTAACCGGCCATGCTGTCAGCTTATTTCAAAAGTGGTTCAAAATGTCATTTCAGTTCAGGAGGGAATAATGGAGAGTGGAGTAGAAGGGTAAGCAAATGAGACTTGAGAGATTGAAGACCCAGTTATAAGCAATCTGCACAGGAGGCAAAGATGTGGCTTTAAAATGTCACACGCAAATGTAGAAAAAAAGCAAAGCATAATGGATGGGAAAGCTGTTAAAGTGGATGCTTGCCTGAGATAACCAACCCCTGTTATTCCACCACAGAAGACAGATCTGAGGAAAAGACTTCAGGATGTTCAAGAAGCAGCTGGAGAAGCTGAACAGCACCATGGAGAACTGTCGCACTTTAAAGACTAACAAAATGATTTATTCGGTGATGAGCTTTTGTGGGACAGGCCGACTTCTCCAGGGTCTTTAAAGTGCTACATTTAAAGTGCTACTTTAAAGTGCTACATTTCGTCTGCTTAGCTTCGTTGGAGTACAGGCTAACACAGCTACTACTCTATTACTATTCAACATCATGGAAAGTAAGAGTAAGTTTCTCTTTTTGAAAAGATCATGGTGACATTGACAGCCTACCATGGAACAGAAATATGGGCTCTGAGCAAGATGAAGAGGAATGAAGCAGAGGTGCATGGTACATGGTGAGTGGGAAGGACACCTCTCTGACCCAGAAAATGCTATAGGCATGGGCAAGAGTGAGTTGTGGCATAAGAAGAGGAGTGAAACAATGGCCCCTCAAATTTTTTCCTTCCATGCCTGGAATAAATTTTGTTATGTGCACTGCAGCATACGCAGATGAGCATCACCAGCAGAGACAAGTGCTGATGGTTGTGGGCACTGGGGGCACTCTGGTAATCTGCTGGGGTGGCATTTGAATCTCTCCTGGGTGGCCACTCAAGCACTCAGCTAATGCAGGGCAGAGTGATCATAGGAGATAAACAAATGGAATGACATGGGCAGTCTCCAATGCAAACCTCATGGTGCAATATTTAGACCAGGATAAAGTCCCCAGAAAATTTGGAACACTGAGGAGATCCCACAAGGCTGGAAATATGGCTACCTTATCAAGCTTCCAAAGAAAGGCAACCTGAAGAACTGCAAGAACTGGAAGGGCATCACGTTACTGTCTATTCCAGAAAAGTGTTCAATAGGATTCTCTTGAAGAGAATGAAGAGTGAAATTGATAGCTCAGGGAAGAACAGGCTGGCTTCCAAAGTGAACTGTCTTTTACTGACCAAATAGCGACTCTCAGAATTATCATAGAACAGACGTTCAAGTGGAAAACCTCTCCCTCCACATAACCTTCATAGACTTCAAAAAAACTTTTGACAGCATTGATAGAGACATCTTGTGGAAACAGCTGCAACACCGTGGCATCTCATTCAAAATTATTAACCTGATCCATTCAACATATGAACCCTTGACATGCCAAATTGTTCACAACAGTGTCTTGACAGAATCCTTCAGCATACTCTCAGGAGTGAGACAAGGGTGCCTATTATCACCTTTCCTGTTCGTGATCCCAATAGAGTGGATTATGAGCAGGACAATGGATGGCCATCAATGAGGCATTCAGAGGACACTTTTAAAACAGCTAGAGGACACTGACTTTGCTGACAATGTCACCCTCCTTTCATATCGACATGAATGCATGGAAGAAGAGGTCGCCAAACTAGACAACACTGTCTCAATGACTGGACTGAACATTAACAAGGGAAAGATCAAGACAATAAGGATCAACCAGTCCGGCAACACCATCACACTGGGAGGGAATCACCTGGAGGATGTGGAGCAGTTCACCTACTTGGGAAGTATTCTGGGCAGAGACAGAGGAACAGACAAGGATACCCATGCCAGGACAGGGAAAGCAACAGCTGCATTCAAGACTCTTCATCCCACATGGAGTTCACAAATAATATCTGTGAAAACAAAACTGTGAATCGTCAGCACAAATGTGAAGCGTGTGCTCTTGCATGGACACCAGGCTCGGCGTACTAAAAATCTTCAAACCTCAAGCTACAGACATTCATAAACAGACGCCGGAGGTTCACCCTTCCCATCAAATGGGCAAGGCTACATCACACACGAGGCACTTTAGAACTGACCAGCAAAAGAACCAACTGACACTGAAATCAAGAGAAGAAAGTGGGGATGGCTGGACCTCACTCCCAGAAAACCATCATCCAGCCTAGTCCGTCAAGCTCTCACATGGAGCCCTCAATGAAAACACAAAAGAGGAAGATCTCGGACAAGTGCAGAAGCTCTACTGAGACTGAATGACAACAACTGGGGTACTGCTGGAGTCAGCTATAAGTTTTGTCTCGAGACAGAGTGAAGTGGAGGAGACTTGCAGATGACCTGTGCTCCATGCAGAATACAAGGGTTTAAGTCAAGTAAGTCAAAGTCCCCAGAGGCTTTCTCCTTGTCAGAAACAGAAGAAAACTGATGAGAATGCCTGAAAGAGCATAAGTTTGCAATGCGTGACAAGAGAGAAGCTAAGATAGGGCAGTCTAACAAAGAGGCAGCACAGCCCTCTATGCAACTCATCCATTGGGTGGTAGGAAAAGCACAAGTAGGCTGAGGATGCAGAAGGGAAAGGAAAGCAAAAGAGTGACTTGTTGGGGCCTGAGGAATAAGAAAGAGCACCAGCCAGGGAAAATGTTATGAAAGAGAAGATGCAATGGCAAAGATTAGTTACCCGGGAATCCAAGTTGAAGATGGGAGGAGGGCCCAAAAAGTTTAATTAATTCTTATGTGTTAAACACAGAGCCCCAGGCTGCTGGGCATTGCACAAACACATGGGAAGACAAAATCCCAGCCCTGTGAGTTTACAATTGTGATGAAAGCAGAGCTTCTGAAGCACAGCACCCCAGTGAGGTATAACCAGATCTCACGCCTCTCCGTGGGCTTGGTGCACTTGGGGCTAGGGCACAGCTCTGCCTCTCTAATCGCTTAATCATAACCCCTGCAAGCACAGGTCATGTTCTGGCATAAATTAGACAAGTTTGATGGATTGTCTACTATACAGTGTTTGCTGAGTGTCCCGAGGAGGGGTGACAACTTCACCAATGGTTCATGTAGAAAGGATCTATTAGCAATGAAGTTAGTGCATGCCTAGCAGGCTGTAATTGGACATAGCAGCTGCAATGAAGATAGAAGCCAGCCCTGTTGAGCGCCACTATCCTGCTAAGTGTTACCATGCATGCTTATACATAGAAACAGAGACAGCTGGGACTGGAAGGGACCTTAAGAGGTCATTGAGTCCAGCCCCTGCTCAGAGGCAGGACCAAGTGAACTTAGATCATTGGTACAAAACCTGTGACCCACAAGCTGCAAGCTGCACACCACTGACTTAGACCTCCCCGACAGATGTTTATCTAACCTCTTCTTAAAAATCTCCTGTGACGGGGATTCCACAGCCTCCCTTGGAAGCCTATTTGGAACTTAACTACTCATAGTTTAAAGGTTTGCCTTAATATATCACCTAAATCTCCCTTGTTTTACGTTAAGCTAATTACATCTTGTTGTACCTTCAGTGGACACTGAGAGCTATTGATCCCTGACCTCTTTAAACAGCCCTTAACGTATCTGAAGACTGTTCAGGTCCATTCAGGGATGATCCATACTATGATTATAATGGCTTTTCTCTAATTTGCACTTGCTGGCTTCATTTCTAAGAGCGTTGAAATGGTGCCAGCAGGAAAAAATTGGAGAAAAATGTAACTAGTGCCGTTTAATGTGTTTTTCGTCTGCCTATAGGACTAACAGCACTAAGGGTTGCCCCAAATGTAGCTGTACCCTAGGCAGCTGGGTATGCTGCACATGCTCTGAGAACAAGATGCTAAGTGTTCTGATCTCTGTATTTGAAGTCTGATGCCACAATAAAACGTTGCAGGAAGCATTCTCCAAACAACAGTGAACGCACACACAATCCTTTCCCTGCAGCAGAGCTGAGATTGAAACCCTGAGGACTGCTTTAGATAACCAGGGCAGGCACGTGACACCCTAGGCAGCATTTTACACAGCCCTGCAATGAATCCATGCTCTGCTTTTGCATCTCTATATTTCTCTCACATATATATGCACACCCAGGGAGCAGACACAAGAAATGTGCGCTGTTGGGGTCCGGCCTTGCTCCTGTTGAAATTACTGGCAATTTTGCTTTTGCTTTTATTTTTATCAGGCTTTCAATGCCATTTGTAATTATGGCCAGATAGCACCCAAATGAATTTTACGCACGTTAATTCACAAGTGTGTATATATATGGAATTTTGGATTAAATAAATTGTCAGGATTAAATTAGCAGAAAGACACAACGCATGACCAGTCAGCCAGAGAACAGCAGCCACTGCCAGTCCTATGAGGAGGATCTTTTTCTGCTCTGGGCCAATCAGAAAGAGCAAGTGGTCCACGGGTGGAACAGCACAGCGTGTTGTGGACAGAACCATACCTGAACAGTCAGGAAGACTGAATTTACTTCTTTTCTGGGGAGAATCCCTTTCAAAGCAGAAATAATCATTCCTTCATCAAGTGTGTGGGGACTGAGGAATCCCAAGGGGGAACAGATTAAATCAGAAGCATGAGGCTTTCCTGCTTTTCCCTGGAGCTGATGTAACTATTCCCATCGCTCCTGCAGCAGCCTGGGTCCTTGTGTTCTACTTACCATACACCCAGCCAACGCAGATGACTTCAAAAATAGCCAGGAACAGCAGGCAGGTACCGCTGGCAGCGTAATAATCCATCAGCTGGAAGATGTACATTCCACCCTGGGATGGTCAACGAAAGGGGAGACAAGAAAAGCAAACGGGAACGTGCAAGAGAAGATGAGTCAGATGGAATTTGGACAATTACAAAACAGGGGAACTGCAAAGGGACAGAGCAGCCAGGATCACTCATTAAGCAGGTCCACACTGAGAGATTAACTTTGCTAGGAACCACCACAGGGGTCAGCAACCAACAGGCACACGTGACAAGAGGGGCACTTGAGCTGGTTTTCCTCCATATGCAAGGCAGGAGCTCAGTCCCGCCCCTCCTCCCTCATGCAGCCAGGAGCTTGCTCAAAGCCATGTCACCTGTGGATTAGCAAAAGACCAGCAAATGCTGCCAACCACCACCTACACAGTAAATCTTTGCACCTTAATTTATTAATGAAGCTGCTGTAAGTAGGACTATTAGTGACTTTAAAAAGTATCACCAGCACTTGCACCATACAGAGAGGCCAAAGGTCAGATTTCGGCACTCTGTCTCAGAAAGGTTGCTGACCCCTGTATACTAAAGTGAGCATCAGGTATGGGGCCAGGATAACGTTTCATAATCATTTCAGAGCATGGCTTCAGTGTTCACAGAGAACAGGCTTGGGGTGTTTTTAATGCTGCTCTAGATCATTCCTCCTGCCAAGTTCAAGTACCTTTTCTGAATGTGGTCCTCGGCTGTGTTGAGCTTTGGGTACAAGCCATAAAGTTTAGGTGCTGGATGTCTAGGTTGGGCCCCTCTGTGTATGTTACAAGGGTTCCAATTTCAAAGGCTTGTGAGGGAAACGGCCTTTGGTTCTCTGTTGTGCAATGACAGTACAATGAGCCTCAGTGAGTCTCTGTTCTCCTATCAGGAGAGTTATTCATACAATTTGCCCGTCGTGTTCTCATACGTTTCTCAACAAGAAAATTAGTGCCTTCAATAAAATGCACGTGGAGCAGACACATTCTAAATTTATTCACCCCTTGAATGGCCACTGAGACAGAAGTAAAGTTTCCCTATTAATCCCACCAATTAAGTGGAGTTGTTCAGATTAACCCTCAGTGACGGGCAGTGTGTAAAAGCCTCAGGGAAGTTAGATAGATCCTGAAGTCTCGATTCAGTTTTCAGGCAGGCCTGACCCAGGCAAAGCTCCGAGCGGCTTCCATGGGAGTTCTCTCAAGTAAAATCTCAGCAAGGGCCTCCTGACCTTTCCATCACTGCAGGAATTGCCATCCCAGAGAGACTAAAGGGTGCAGACACCAGCAGCTTCTTGCCTCTAACTTAGCCTCGGGCAGCCTTCCTACCCCATGTCCTGGTTTCCACAGAGCATGTGCCTTCCCTTTGAAGACCTCTACTATGGCAAAGACAAGCAGCTTTCGCTTTTTTATGCACTGCTACTGTTGACCCCAGCGCCATCAGGACTGGAGTTTGGATATAGAGCACTTTTCAGGTGGACCTTCCCTGGTGCGAAGTTATCTCAGAGACATAACCTAAAGAAAGGCTCAGGTGTACAGCAGCACAACATCTCAACTGACTTTATGTAAGAAAAAAGAACGACTGGGCATGAGATGCACCAGTTAATAAACTAAGATAAATACAAAGAGAATAACTAACAGTGTGAAATGCAACTTTGCTGCAGGTAACACTTCCATGAACAAGTCCATATACTTCTCCTACCACATACTTCCATTCTTACCTCAGTGACTAGCATCAGGCCAAGCAGGTAGCATATGATGGAAATGGCCAGGATCAGCAGCTCCCGGTGCCCTTTCTTCTGGAAAACTTCTGGGTACATGTCGACAATGGCTGTTACCAGGCTCTCAACACAGACAAACTGCAGAATAGTTCATGCTAAGAAATCAAGGACCCAAAGTTTCTCCTTCCCTACCCATCTTCTTTCTGAATTCCATTCTTCCTTTCAGTCAGCCTCTCTCTTCTTTTTCATACATCTGGAGTATGAACTGCTTAAAAACAGGGAGATGTAGATGTGTCTGAAACTGCTCAGAACCATGGGCAGGTCTACAAAATGGGGAAAAGCCTACCGAAGCTACACAATTTGAGTTACATTGGTTTTGTAACTCAAATCGATGTAGCTTGCAGCTATTTACCATGGGGTCTACTCCAAGGTTCCCTCTAATTTTCCTTCCATGGGCAGAATAAATTTTATGTGCACCAAGTCACGCGTGGAGGGGTACCTCCAACAGAAACACATGCTGCCTGCTGTGGGTGGTTGTGGATGCTCTGCTAATCAGCTGGATGGCACCTGAATCTCTCCTGGGTGGCTGCCCAAGGGCTCAGCTTTCAGGGAACACTGATCTAAACCATGCTGGAACAACAGGAGAAACTCTCCCATCGACTACTCTTCTTATTCCAGTGGACTACCAGAATCAACAGGAGAGCAATCTAGCATTTGATTTAGTAAGTCTTTTCTTGACCCACTAAATTGACTCTTGGTGGATCGACTGCCACATCGGTGATCCACCAGATAGCAGTGACAAACTGTAAGTGAAGTGGAGTTACTATGCATGCAACTTCAGGAACTGATTGCACATGAGAAGGGACTGGAGCTGCATTTGGAGGTGAGTGAGATTATCACAAGCCCTTCAGCTGAAATAATGAGGATGTCGAGATACACAGCACACACAGACATTTCACTGCAAGGGGCAATCAAGGAACAAATTATCTATTACAAGGAAACTCTGTGCTAGAGAAGAGATTACTGACAGGAGACAGTGAGGATACTG
The DNA here is from genome assembly GCF_033958435.1 of Carettochelys insculpta. Lineage (NCBI taxonomy): Eukaryota > Metazoa > Chordata > Testudines > Carettochelyidae > Carettochelys > Carettochelys insculpta. The sequence continues at coordinate 263,599,440 of NC_134137.1, read as the reverse complement.
CAGGTCACAAGTCACAAACACTCAAAAACACTCACAGTACAGTCAACGCTGCCATCAAACTACTGCAAAAGGCGTCCTAGTGAACTGAGAGGCGACTGACACAAAATGTGTAGTAAAGTGCCCGGTTCATTGGGAACAATTGCTGCCCCCTAAGAGCAGACTTGGTGGGAAGGCCAAAGACATCTGGCTGATGATTGTCAGAGACTGATGCTGGAAGGTCCAGGTGCTGAAGGTCACTGTTAAGGAGCAATAACCAGCACCAGCTGACTGCTGGGACATACTGGTCATCTCTAACACACTGACATAGATGTGTGACAAGTGTGTCAGGTGGTTGAGAGATACACAACCATGTCCAGCCCACGAGTCATGATCTACACCAAACTCTCAAACATGTGGCAAACACCGTGGAGCTATAGGGAAAGAGGAAGGATGTTTCTGTACCTGGCTGTCCAGTCCCAGGAAGATCAGCATAAGGAAGAACAAGCAGGACCAGAGTTGAGACACGGGCATCATTGTTACAGCCTTTGGATACGCAATGAATGCTAGGCCAGGACCTGCCAATCAGATGTCCGAGTAAGGGTGACGTTTCCGCAACAATACAACCCAGCAACACACAAATCAGTTTAATATGTTGAAAAACAGCCTGCCAAGACCACAGTTCCCCAGAACATACCCTGCAGCGGTCATGGACACACAGACTAATGACTGCTGACACGGGCTGAGTGGCTGGTTTTTGGAATGAAGTGTCAAGGATTTCAAAACAGCAGGGAATGAAGCTGTGATTATGGACAGTGGAACAAAGTCCATCAGGAAAACAGACAATGCTGCAGTGCAGGGGTTGGCAACCTGTGGCTCTGGAGCTGCATGTAGCTCTCTAAGGAGCCATTTGCAGCTCTGGATGTTGCTGATGCTGACTCCTCTGTGGCTGTGTACTACATGTCCCTCCCCTGCCCCGACAAGAGCCCCCCAGGCAAGGCCTGGCCACAGAGCTCACCTCAGGAGGGGGTCCCTGCTCTGCTGGCAGGTTGCCAGCCCCTGGACAAGAGACAAGTCTTTGGGGGGTGGGGATGCAAGTCTGAGCCGCATGCAGCTCTTGAGCAATAAAATGCCGAGAGCTGCAGGAGCGCTGTGCATCACTCTGCACCTGTGTCCTTCCCCCGCATTTTGAGGGAGAAGCGTGTGGCAGCAGCAATGGCAGTGGTGGCGGTGGCTCCAGTGGGTCACCCTCATTAGATTAAAGTGGAGGGTGGGAGGGAGGTAGGGCTGCCTGGCCCTGGAGGAGGGGAGGGGGGATTGGGTTAAGGTGGGGAAGGGGGCTGGGAGTGCCTGATTCCAGAGGAGGCAGGGGGGGATTGGGTTAAAGCGGGGGAGAAGGGTGTGGAGCTGGGAGTGCCTGGCTCTGGAGGAGGGGAGGGAGGATTGGGTTAAAGCTGGGGGCTGGGGATCTGGGAATACTTATGATTTTTAAAGGGGTACTTTATAGAGACAAAAAGGATGAGAAACACTGGTGTGGAGGGTTGATGGGAACATTGCTCCTTCCTGCTTAAGCGCCTATCCCCAGGCACAGTGTTTTCCTTGTCCTCATTTGCTCTACAACCCAAGGGTGAAAGTAACTTCAGCTTTCTAACTGGCACACATCATTGTGCGTGTGCTGTGCTTAGAGCAGGGGTTACAAAAATCATGGTTGGACATTACTGATTAGGGCCTGTCTCTTATTCGCGTGCACTGGGGCTCTTGACGTATTAATTTTGTAACCGAATTTGAAAAAAATATCTCTTCTCGCCATTTCGGTTGCAGACCCCTGAGCTAGTAACTCTGGACAGCAGAAGCCAGAGCCTCTGGGACCACAGAATAAGTTGAGGTTGTTCTGGGCAACTGGACTAGGGATACTAGCAATTACCAGGGATGTAAACGTGGTCCAAGGTAGCAGCACTGACACCCTCATGGGCTCATATTCAAAAGCTGTTAACTCACAGAGCATGGGCGGACTTGTTCAGTTTGGCTGTTGGCCCTGCCACAGAGAGAAAGCACCTACCTGACTCGGCCACTTCGGCAATGGGCACGCCCTGCTCTTGTGCCATGAAGCCCAGCACAGAGAAGATAGCAAAGCCAGCCACAAAGCTGGTGATGCTATTCAGGAAACACAGCATGAAGCAGTCCCTGTTGGAGGACAACCAAAGAGAGATACAGAGACAGCACTTTGGGCAACTGCTTTTATGCGCAGCTTTCTGACTGGGAGGCGACTCCATGCACTTGGCTACAGTAACGCGAGTCTGAGACGCCGCCAGAGGCCAGCAGCCTGAAACAGAATTCAGCAGCCTTCAACCTTGAGCCAGGGCACAGCGAGCACTATATGATTACACCTGGCCAAAAAAAAATGACCAACGGCTTCAGTTTTACACTCTAAGCAGGATGTCCCAGTGAAGTCAACAGGGTCCTGGCACAACAAGGGGCAACAGGAACAGAACCACCACTGAGAGAAAAAGAACCCTTAAACTAAGAAGAGACCTGGTCCAAAGCCCTCTGGAAAAAGACTGCTGTTGACTTGAATGGGGATCTGGCCTGATGGAAAAAGGAACTAGAAGCAATAAGCACAGGACAAAATGCACCCGTTATGCCAGGCAAACCAGATGCTCTTTCTGATTAAAACACGCAGAGGACGCCCAAAAGAAACTGTAAAGAGAGTTTTATTAAGGCTATATCTATACTAGACCAAGAAAGTCAACCACAGATATGCAATTCTAGCTATGCCAATTTGCATAGCTAAAATTGATGTATCTGTGCTCAGCTGACTTGGCTGTCCACAAAGGGGAAGGTCAATGGGAGAGGTTCTCCCTTAGGCCTCAGCTTACTCCTCGAATCTTGCAAGGAGTACAAGGGTCAGCTGTGACCCCTGAGAGCTCGATTTCATGTGCCCATACTAGACACACAAAAATCGAACCCCAGAAGATCAACCCTGAGTGGGTCAATTTTCCATGGTCGTGTAGATGAACCCTATTGCACTCGACACTGTGGACTAGATTCTGCTCTTCTTTACACCACTGTGAATCTGGAGTAATTCCCCTGAAATCAGATGCAGGTAACTGATCGGAATTTGGCCACATGACCCATTAAATCTTATTTCTATATCATGTCTCATTTCACAAGACCCATATCAACTCAACAAAGGCACCTGCTGGAGCACTGTGCCCCCTCTCACTGCCCCGATGGAAAAGTGCCATCTACTGATCCCTGTAATTTCTTGTGGCACCTGGCTTTTCCTGGGTAGTCTCCTATCCAGTTGCCAAGCCCTGCGTAGCTGGTAAGAGCTGACAAGAGCATAAGATGAAATCGCATGGCCCCCACGCTTGATTTCGAGGCAGTGTGTGCCATAGCTCCAACTCCATGCTGCTTGGCTGCCTACATGGTCCTCAGCTGAATGTGAGAAGGAGAGAAGGACGCAGGCTGCTCCTACCTGTAACAGTTGTTATTGTACTTGTTGTAGCTGCCCAAAGCTGTCAGGCACCCCTGGCAGATAGCATAAGAGAAGAAGATCTGAGTGCCTGCGTCCATCCATACCTGGAACAGAAAAGAGCAGTGATTTGCAGCCATGGCCAAGGAAATAAATGGTTAAGTCTTGTCAAGGTACACGCACCGGTGGGCAGCAGCCTGTCAGATACAGAGAAATCCAAAACAGTCAGAGAAGTGGGGAATCCGTACAGGCTGTGACATGTCTCTGAGAAAACCAAGTTGATGGCCCCAGCTGTGGGAACTAAAATTTTACCATTCAAGAAGAGGATTTTCCTTCTGGACCTCAATGGTTTCTCAAGTAGTCGAAGGTAAAATGGATTTGAGTGGAGAAGGGTAAATGACCTTTAAGCCCTGGGGTATCTATTGCTTCCCCAGCTACCCTGACTGAGAGTGGATTCCAAGCAGGCTATTATCCATCCATATTACTGAGGCAGAGATTCAGGGGCTAGGCAATCCCAAATGCCATCCATTTTTTGTAAGCTAATGTGCCTGCAGAATGTATGGAGAAGGAGCATGGGGGTGTGGCACGGTAGAAGACTGTAACAGCACAAACCGGGGAGTAACTCACTGCCTGGGAGTGACAAAGCTATGAGTGTCTTACACAATCATCCCAAACAAGTGCTAATAAAACCTTTGTATGACACTGCACCACACAGTATTTCCTGCACCTCGGAATAGAGGAAGATAAGGAGCAGCCAGGAGATGTGTTTCTAGTCTCTCATGACCGCCACAGTTTTCATTAATTCACTTTCCTCTTCCATCTTCGCCTGCACTGAATCCATTGTTTATTTCTGCCCTCAGCCTTTGGCCCCTCCCCCACATTTCTGTGTTGATAACACTTTCTCTCACACAATGTGAGGCTAATATACAGAGACACAAAGATGGGCTGTGGTGCCCAGAATCTTCCATGCAGCCAAGGAAGGACCTTGGTAAAAGTTAATGGCCAGGTAGGAAAACCCTGTCCGGTATCCTTGGTATCCCCGTAACAACACCCAGTAGGCTTCCAAGTGATTACACAATGGCAGGCTTCAAATACATACACCCAGCCAGCCACTATTGTTTAAATTAACTGAGATCTCTCCTGGATCCAGACTACAAATTCAGAGGGGAAGCTCTTGCGCAACCACCCCATTGAAATCAAGGTCCCACCTTATCCACAAGCTGGACCCAAATTCTGCCACACTGTGTCTGATTCCTACAGAATTCCCATGAGGTAGACTAGAAATTCTATATCAGCTTCATTTACATTAGAAAATGGAGGTTTTTAATGAATTAACTGATTATAAATAAAACACTTTTTCTGTGTTGCTTTGTAGTGAGGCAGCTGCCCCTCTCCAACTGGGAGAGATTAAAGTAAGCTAGAGAAGGCCTGTGCTGAGGCCCAGACAACCACGGGAAGGCTCACTGGTGGCCAGTCAGAGGACATTTTGCTGGGGAAGCCTTGCTTATAAGTTGTTGCTCAGCAAAGCTGTGGGCCATTGCGTCCTGATCAGAGATGGTGAAGGACTGGTTCCAAGGGAGAAGTGCCTTCTGTCAAGCAGTGCTGGGCAGGCTCAGGGGAGTAGACAGAGGTTCTGAACTGATACCTGCCAGGTTGCATCCTTGACACAAGGTCCATGAGGCTGCAAGGTTCAGGGGAAGTGTTCCAGGGAGAGTGAGCAGTGAAGGAGGGCAGGACAAAACTGCCACCCCACGGTCTCTGGGTTGGGACCCAGAGTAGTAGAAGGGCCCGGGTCATTTCCCACCTCCCTCCCCCCGGCACTCTCTTGCACTGCATCTAACCACCACAGAGCATGGCCTTTATTGACTGTGGCTTGCCCCTGAGGTGAGGGGCTAGACCTTGGCTGCAGTTGTCCATGATGACAGGTGCAAGACTGAGGACTGTTGATATCAGCAGAAAGAGGGAGAATGGAGCGGTGGGCACTACCAGAGGACAGTAACCTGAAGAGGATGCTGCAGTTCAGGGAGCAATGCTGGTCCAGTTAATGAAGACATCATAGCAGAGACAATCACAGGTGAGACGCTGGCTAGAAGAGACTGTCCTGGTGAGGAACAAAATTAATTCCTGGTGTCACCAGCAGGGGGCACATCAGTGGTGACTCAACCCTAGCATATGGTTATTTTGATAGTAAACCTGAATTTATTTTAAGATGCCCCCGTTTTCAGCATCATCGTCATCATTATCACCAACAATCATGGGCTCAGCACCCGTTGGTGTCCGATGCCTCCCTCACTATTTCCATCCATCTTTCCAGCGTGGAGTGGCTTAGTTTCTGTAGACTAGCTCCACACCAGTCTACTGTACCATCTCCCCATTCTCAGTGGGGTCTGCCTTGCCTATTCGAACCGTCCATTATGCTGAATATCAGGGTCTTGACTTTTCACTCATCGTTCATTCTGCAGATATGCCTGAACAGCTGTAACTTCTGTTGTATAACTTCTGCAGCAGGTTCTCTTTCAGCTGTATCTTTCTATATAATTCGTCATTGGTGACCTTCTGCATCCAACCTATTCTCAGGATCTTTCTACAGCAACTCCTCTCATATGCCACTGTCCTTCTCTTCAAATCTTTCATTACCATCCATGTCTCACATCCATACAACATGCTGCTAAATACACACATTTTCAAGACACTCATCTTTGTTCCTAAGCTAACCACTTTGGTTTTCCAAATCTTAGCCATCTTCAAACTCCCTCTTGCTTACGCTATTCTAGTTGCTATTTCCTTCTTACAGTCTACATCATACATCATGTTGCTCCCCAGATACATGAACTTCTCTGTGTTCTCTAGTTCGATCCCATCTGCACTGATCTTCCTTTTTAATTCCTTATCTACAAATACCATTGTTTTCATTTTATCAATGTTCATAACCAGTCTGTACTGCTTCCCTTCCTTATTTAGCATCTACACCATTCTCACTAGCTTCTCTTCATCTTCGTCAATCATAACTATATCATCTGCAAACCTCAGGTTAATTCTCATCTCATGCACCAATATCCCTTCTATCTCTTCCTTGATCTTGTTCATCACTCTCTCTAGGTGTGTAATGAAGATATTTGGCGATATCGGATCTCCTTGTCTCGTACCTATACATGTTCTAAACCACATTCCCAACTCCCTGCCTGTTTTCAGTGCTGCCTCTGTATTGTTGTTGATGTCCTTCAACAACCATAACAGTCTGCTATCCACTCTGTCTGACTCCAGCACTGCCCAAGTCACTTTCTGATCTGTACTGTCAAATGCCTTCTGAAAAATCGACAAATCAATAGTAGCTATTCTTGTTCTTTCGTCGAGCTTTCTCTGCTGTCAATCTTAGTGCCAATATCTGCTCTATGGTACTTCTGTCTTTCCTGAATCCCTTGCTCTCCATCAGTATCAGCAGCAGCACCTTTCCTAGATGACTCATTAGGGCAATTGCGCTGTAGTTTTGCACTCCAATGCACTTCCTTTCTTGTGTATTGTCACTAGCACAGATCTTGTCCATCCCTTAGGTGCCTTCCCTTCTTTCCTTGCTATATTACATAGTCGGTGTATTTCCTGAATCATACTTTCTCTGCCGTACTTGATCATCTCTCCCTTGATCTTGTCGTTTCCAGGGCTCTTATTGTTCTTTACTCATTTCACTGTGCTTTCTACTTCCTTCTTTGAAATATCAGTCTTGCTCTTGATGCTTGGTGGAGATATCTCTTTAAGTTCTTCGATCAGTCTCTCTGAGACACTCAGGTTCAGCTATGCTTTGTATAGATCGGTGCAATATCTCTTCCATTGTGCACAATTTTCTCCTTGTTCATGAGCGCCTCATCATTTTTGTCTTTGATTGCCATATGCTTTGGCTGCCAGTTCCTATATATTCCTAATCATTTTATACATTTCCTTGGTCTTACACCCACTGTAATACCTCTCTATATCTTCAACTGCTTGTCTAACCATTTTGCCTTATCTGTTCTGACTGCTTTCCTTACCTGTTTGCATTTCAGTCTATATTGCTGTTCTGCCCTCTTAGAAACATCCCTTCTGATCTTCAACACTCTGTTCTCTTGGACCAACTTCAGTGTCTCCTGTGTAATCCACTTCTTATTGCTCTTCTCTTCTTCCAGAACCATCTACTCAGTTGTCTCTTCTATCACTGTGGCTGTCTCTTCAACTCTTTTATCTAGGTCTTTCTCTGTGCCCACATTCCTGATCATGTCTTCGAGTGCTGCTCTGTATGCATTCCCTTCTTCTTCCTTGCCTCGCCTTGCCACATCTCTTCATTTCCTGAATTGTGTCTTATACTTTCTCCTGAGTTTTGTCTTGATGTTCGTGATCACTCGACTGTGGTCTGAGTCTGTATCCACTCCTTGGAAAGTTCAGCACTGCTGTACTGATGTTACCCATCTTCTTATCAAGATCCTATCTATCATGTTTTTGGACTTCCCATCCTTTGATCGCCATGTCCACTTCCTACACTCCTTTTTTGGATTCTCATATTGCAGATCGCCCTCTCGTGTTCCATAGCAAACTCTAGTAGTTACTCGCCTCATTTGTTTCTTTCTCCATATCTAAACCTTCCCATGACTCTCTCCCAACCTTTGTTATGTGTTCCAATTGCCTCTGATGATCAATGTATCACTCTTCAGTATCTCCTCCAGTGTCTTTATTAAGTCTTTATAGAATAGCTCAATCTCTTCCTCTGTACTGTCCAACGTGGGTGCACACACCTGAACAACTGAGAAGTTGAACAGTTTTGCTTCAAATCTTGCTACCATCATTCTTGCAGTCACCAGTTTGTATCCTTAACCATGTTCCTCTAGCTCTTTTGCTAAGAAGAAATCCGACTCCTGCCTCATGCTTTATTTCATTCCCTGACCAAATGACTTTGCAATCGCACATCTCTCCAGACACCGTCCAACGCATCTCTGCCAGTCCAAGTATATCGCATCGGGATCTCTCCATCTCCTTTCAAAGAAGCTCTAACCTTCCAGTCACCCATGGTGTTGGGATGTTCCACATTCCAATAGTTAGTATACGCGTTAGCTGTAATTTTCTTTTGGTAGCTAATGTATCGACCCAACCCTGATCTCTTGATTGGTATTGTGGACTTTGTTCATCCAGGTGAAGTGTGAGATGGCATCTTTTATAGGTTAGTCATAATGGCATCAGATTTCATTCAAGTTGTTGTTTTACAATCAGCACTTCATCACTCATCTGATCAACCCTCCTCCTTTATCCAGGCTTGGGACTGGCATGGAATCCCTAGAGGCTTCATGCCAGAGTTTTCAGCATGCTATAGATTATAGACAACACAGCTACCTCTGAAAGTCATCAGGAAAAGCTGGAAGTGGTTTGTTTGTTTGTTTGTTTGTTTGTTTGTTTGTTTAAGTGAAGCAGAGATTCTGGTGCACAATTCGGCAAGAAAGTGAAAATCTCAGAACAAATGCCAGAGATGCAGAATCTCAGAACAATTTTGTTTAATAAAACTGACCACTTGTAGCTCCTGTAGTTACCTACACTTCCTACTGCAGTTTTTTGCACACTAGGAAGTTGGCCTCCCTGAGGAAGCATCAGACTCTTCCAAGAGAAGCTGAAGCCAGGCCAGAGACAAATGGAGAGGTTCCCCGCCCCTTTTGTTAATCCTCATTTCACTTAAGACTCAACCAAACCATATGTCATATACTGAATGTTTAATAGATGCTTCGGCATTTGCCAAGCCCTTAAATGGAAATGACCTAACACATCCATGTGTTTCAAGCACACTAGCAAAAAGGCTACGTTTGTGTTGGAATGAGATTTTCCCCTCTGTAGGGTGACCATATCCTCCTATCCCAAATATAGGGGGGACCTCCCCAGCTGCCCCACGCCCCGGGGTGCCAGGAACGGGCGCGGTCCCAGCTTCCCCATGCATAGGGAAGCCAAGAGCTGGGGCTTCCCCGAGCCTCAGGGAGCCGGGAAGGAAGCAGCAGCCATGCTGGTGAACTCCCTGCTCCCTGCACCTCAGGGAGCCGGGAAGGAGGAGGCAGCCATACCCCGTGTCCCAGCATACCCCTCACTCTGCAGAGCCCCCTGCTGGCTCCCTCGGGTGTGGCTGAAAAGCACACGAGTACCTGCACTCCACATGCTCTCCAGCCAGCAGTTGTGCCTGCGCACCAGCAGGGGGCCAAATATGGAGCAAATAGCCCCTTTGTTAAAATAAGTCAGGATGCCTTTCTGGCACCGGAAATACGGGGCTGTCCTGCCAAAGCAGGATGGATGGTCACCCTACCCTCAGCCCTTTTAAAGAGGCCTCAATATTGTGTCAGTCTCTTAGGACTTGTCTACTCTTCCATGAAGATTGACCCAGAGTTCAATTTCGCGCATCTGGTAAAGACACGTAAAATTGATCTCTCTGGGGTCAGCAGTCAACCCTTGTACTCCGCACTATCGCAAGGCGTAAGGGAGGTTGATGGGAGAAATGTTAGACCACCACCACCACCGTCTATTTCCGACACGTCGATTCTAGGTTTGCAATTGCCATAGCTAGAACTGTGTATCTGAAATCTAGTGCAGACCTGCTCTGAGGGGTGGGAAATCCAACCTGAGCTAGATAGCAGTCGAGTAAAGCCTCAGCCTGCAAGGTGCTGAACTCCTGCTTTTCCCATACCTGTGTTGTTGGAGTCTCATCACACCTCACTATATCAGGCTGTATTCACCCACCTGTGGATCTGCAAGCCTGGAAAGGTCTGGCTTCAGGTAGAATATGATCCCTTCCACAGCACCAGGCAAGGTGGCCCCTCGAATCAGCAAGATAAAAAGCATCAAGTAGGGAAACGTAGCGGTGAAGTAAACAACCTAGAAGCAGAGAGAATGATTACAAGGGATGTTGTGTCAACCTATAAATTACACATACAAAGAAAATCCCCTAACTCTGTTATTAACAACACCTGAATCTTTAAATCCCCAAAGCTTCTGATTTCATTAAATTCTAATGTAAAGGTCATGAAAACATTTCTATTCGTGGCCAAGATTTTCTAAAGTGAGCAGTGAATCTGAAGGGGGCAGGGCAGCAACCTGAGACACCTTAGAGTGGCCTGATTTTCAAAGAGCAATTGTTCAGCACACCAAGAAGTAGTGGCCAAGGCTCTTCAAGGCATCTCAGCTTGAATCTGAGGACCCCCAAAATCCTGATGCGTTTTTGAAAGCCTTGACCGCATGGTTTGCAAAACCCTCCTGCCTTCTCTTTTGTGTGGGAAACTAAATGGGGTCATTAAGGAGCTGTTAGAGCAGAATGAATCATTAACTAAATATTTTAGCCCCTTGTGGAACTGAATATCAGTGAGAAAGCTACAATTTCCTTCAATGTATTCATTATTCAGATTCATTCAAATAATGTCCTTTGGGATTTTTATTCACACTATGAGGTAATGGCAAATATTCAAACTTCAAGTAATTTGTATTATTTGCCTGTAATTGGTCAAATAAGGAACATAGCATTGTTTGTGGTCCCTGATTGGATGAGCACACAAGTACTGCTGGCACTGAAATTTGTTTCTAAAATTCACTTTGCATAAATAAATCTAGTTTACTAGCATAAATGTTCAAAGTATGAGAAAGGGCAACACAAAAGGAACAGAAATGTGGCCAAAGTCAAGTGGTTTTAAAAAATACTCATTCAAACTTTTCATAAAAATTATTCTCCCCCCAGCTATAGTATCCATTGAGATACTGATACTTTGCCTTTAACAACTTACTATTAAACCTGAACTTTCAGGTTAACTTTAATCAAGAGTTAACTTCCTGTTGATTAAAAAGTTCTACAAATAATCTCATACCACTGCAAATATTAAACCAAGATGCATATGTTTTAGAGATTCTGTAAGCTCTCTCCTGCTTTTTCATAATATGCCAAATCCTAGCTTTTTAGGGGTGTAAGAAACAAAGCAGAATGTTTAAATTACTTGACCCTACACCATAAGATTCGTACATTTTAAAACAGAAGAGACCATTACAACCATCTAGTCTGACTCCATGTATAACAGAGGTCATAGAATTTCACACAGCAACTTCTGCATTAAGCCCATAACTTTGGACTGAGCTAGAACATTCATTCCAGAGAAACATATAGTCTTAATTTAAAGATTTTGAATCATAGGGAATCCACCACATAATTATATTAATCACTGGAGCAATTTAGTAAACTCACAGTCAATCATTTGCACCTTATTTTTAGTTTGAATTGATCAAGCTTCAGCTGCCAGCCATGGGATATTGTTATAACTTTGCTAAATCAAGGAGCCCTGTGCTGTCAGAGATATTCTACCCATATAAACATTTATGACCTATCAAGTTACCTTGAAACATTCTCATTATTGAAATAAATAGATTGAGGTTCTTTAATCTCTCATTATAAGAAGATAAGACTGGGAATTTTTTTTATGAAACTACTTTTGCCTACTAAATATACCAATTTGTCAGAACTAAAATTTTTAATAGCAAAGGGTCAGTTTAAACAAATATCAACTCAACATGTTCTTTGTATAAGTAGTTTCAAAACTGCCAACATGACAAATTCTGGCTTACCAGTTCCAAATGACTTTAGAGATAGAAAATTAAACTAATATAAGTTTAAAAAGTTAAAAAATTAGGATAGAAAGGAAACATTTCAAAACTGAAACTAAACATTTCACTTGACCCAAATGGATTTTCTTTATTTTCAGTTTGTGAAAAAAACCTAATATGTTGACCATTTTTCCTGATTCAGGATGGGAAAAGTTTTCTGAAACCTCAAACTTTAACAGGACAACAGTGAAACGTGTTTCCTGGCCAGCTTTAACCAGAATGCAGATTTTCCAGGCCTCAGATCAGTCTTGCAGCTTTTCTGAACTCTTTCCAAATTATTGTCATTTTAAAGTGGCTCTTTAACCCACCCCCCATGTTTATTCTTCCGTACTTAATTTCCGAAGTGCAAAGAAAGAAGAGTGGGGAGGAGACATGGATTTTATCGAGTTCTCTGTGTCTCCATATACATGTAGCAAGCAGGAGAGGGCAACTCAGTGCATTTCCATTAAAGGCAAAAAGTCTTGCAGGCGTCACACATTCCCATCTGAGAGCTGAGCCAAGGAGCACAGTACTAAAAAGCTTATAAATACGGGAGATGGAGACAGCCCTGTGGAGTCACCAGCTCCCTGACACAGGACTAAAGAGACATCTGGTTTTGAAGGAGGCCTGCCAGCACCTGTACCAGGAAAGGATGAGACTAGTGACGGGAGCTTTGTGGGTGGAAAGAGAGCAAATAGTGGGGAACACCTTTTTTGGGAGGAAGGGGAACTGAAGAAAACTGACCACTTACTCCTCAGTGATTGTCACACTTCCCCTGGATGTTTGCAAGACCAACCCTACATAAAAGACACCCGCTCCCTAGCTCGCTGCTACTCAGGGGATGATAGTCCAACCCTGGACCGTTAAAGCCCTGGTGGTTTATTTAAGCCGCCCATGTGAATTACGTTATGCTAATCCCACCCAGAAATAGAAACAGTGACGTGACTTACGCAATGGCAACCAGCCAGCCCAGCTCAAATTTTCAATATCGAGTGTGGAATGCTCACAGCAGCGCTCTGTGTGTGCGCAAGCCATTGAGTTAAAGAAACATACACACACAGAGCAGCTACAAATAAAGAGGAGGTGGGAGGTAACCATGCTGGACCCCCTGAAGAGATTAATTCTAGTGGATTGTTCACTCAGCTCTGGTGTTTAATTATTGTTGGGGACTGGACATTTGACAATAAAAGAGGCTAACCTTGTGGGGGCTGCACATCAGCATCTGGATGCCTGTGTGTTGTTACCGGTGAAGCAGCAGGTTTCACAGGGTTACCATATTCGACCTTTTAAAAGAGAGGACACCCCATGACAGGGAGTATCTGTACCTGTACCTGTGCTGTCAGAGACATTCTACCCATATAAACATTTATGACCGATCAAGTCACCTTGAAACATTCTCATTATTGAAATAAATAGATTGAGTTTCTACCAACTCATATTGTGTTAATGTGCTATAGTGTGTGTGTGTGTGTAGTACATTATAGTTGAGTGTGAGTTGGTAGATACTGATACAGATACACTCCCTGTCATGAGGTGCCCTCTTTTTTACATGCTAACCCTGCTTTTCACAAGTTTTCCACCCATCACAGTGGGCAAAGCTGGCCTAGAAATTCACCAGTTCCTCTAAGCTTTCCCTTGTCTCCTGTCTGGCTATGTCTACACTAGCCCCCTCCCACCCTTTCGAAAGAGGGATGCTAATGAGATACTTTGGGATATGCTAATGAGTCACTGCATTCATTGCGGTGCCTCATCAGCATATCCCAAAGTGTCTCATTAGCATCCCCCTTTCGAAAGGGGGAGGCGCTAGTGTAGACATAGCCTCTCTGTTTGATTAGTTTTCTTTGTTCTTCAAACCGAGAGTAAGCAGGGACAGCTGCACTGCACTGCACTTGCACCCACCCACGCCATCCTGAGATTGGCCCCAGGTCTTCTGTGTCCCCCGCCTGCTTTCTTCCTCTTCTCTCTGTCTCACAGAGAAGGGAAAGGAGGCAGAGGGGAGACATAATGGCACCCAGGAGGAGGTTTAGGGACTAAGGGGACAGAGTTTGCTCTCACTTTGCCGGTGGACTTGACTCCTTTCCAGATGCAGAAGTAGCAGACGACCCAGGCAAGCAGAAGGCAGAGTGCCAGCTCCCAGCGCACAGTGCCCAGATTGTGAATGCCATCTGTGAGTCCCAGGGCTCGATTCCTGGCAGTGCAGCATGAGAGTGAAAGGTTAACATCCCAGACCTCTCTCCCAGCAGCCCCCTGCCCAGAGTTTTCATACACACCCCATAGCACAGCTGCCCAGTCCCTCCTCCTCCACCTCCAGGCACCCGAACTCTGGGAGACCTACTATATATACACTCTTGGTTGGCATAATGCAGAGGTTCTCAAACTGAGTGTTGTGACCCTTCCGGAGGGTCTCAAGGTTATTGCATGGGGGGGGGGCTTGAAAGCTGCCAACCTCCACCCCCTAATCCCGCTTCACCTCCAGCATTTGAAGGAGTAACAAATATTTAAAACTATTTTTAATCGGTAAGCATGGAGGGAGGTCACACTCAGAGGCTTGCTGTGTGAAAGGGATCACCACCAACCCGAAAGACGGCAGGTACTTGCAAAAATGCCTCTGGCCCCTCTGGGATCCCCTAGCAGCTTGGCCCTGCAGTTCCACCTCACCCTTCAGTCAACTGGGGCTTTCCAACTCTCCCTCAATAGCCCCAACGCCGTCTCCTAATCATTCTGGCCTTCACAGCATGGTCGCTCCCAGTCTCCCATCGCCGCAATCCCCTGAAGCCACATAAGTATCACCAATGGCTCCCAATCACCTGCTGGCTCTGCTGTTTCCTCCAGCCACCCCATGTTCTATGGCTCCTTCCGGGAACAATTATGGTTATATGGCTGTCCTGCAAGAGGATCCCTACGGGTTCTCCTCAGCACACAGGCTCCCTGTGGCTATGTCTATACTCAGAGCACAAGCGGTGGTCCCTTTGTGGGTGGAACAAATGTTGTTATGTGCACTGAGGCATGTGTGGACGTGCACCACCCCATGCTGCCCAGCGGGGGGGTGGCTGCGGGAGCTCTGCCACTCAGCTGGGCAGCACCTGAATCTCTCCTGGGCGGCCGGCCAAGCACCCAGCTTATAGGGACCACTGGCGAGGGTCTGCGTGGGAGAGTCCCACTTCACACAGCCATGCTCAGTCTCACGCTCAGCAGAGTTAGCGTGCTGAGTGCAGCAGTGCAGCCATGGTAGCCTGGGCGGAGTGGCTTGAGTTAGCAGCCCCCCCAAACACCCGTGGAGTTCAGGTGTGTTTGTACTCAGGGCAGCTAGCACAGTTCTGCCTCTGCCCCGGCTGCCGTGGCTACACTCCTATGCTAAGCTCAGAGAAGAGTTAGCACCAGTACGTCTACGAGAGCAGGGATCACGGCCCTCATTCACAGCACACCCGTAGCCTAACTGGGACCACGTGGGGGCTAACTGTAGCCCAGCTGGCTCTCCTGTAGCCTTTCACTACCCTAATATGTATGACAACTCTATGGAACCCCCCAATTCCCCCCAAACTCTAGTGGGCCCCTCGTAGGTGGCAGTGGTGTGCTGAAATCACAGCGGTTTTAGGAGCTACTAATGGATGGGGCCAGGAGCCCAGCAGTGAGGTGCCAGCTCTTCCTCTGACTGATCATGCAGCAAGTCCTTTCACCAACAGGGAAGCTGAGACCCAGCAAGGAAAGACCTGCTGCTGGCGCATGAGAGCCGACTTGGGCTCGTGGGGTTGTGCCACTGCAATTTAGACACCTGGGCTTGGGCTAGAACCAAGGCTCAGGGACCCTCCCTTTCTCCAGGGATCTACAACCCAGGCAGTAAAGCTTGACCGAAAAAGTTGCTTTCCTCTGACACTGAAAAAGGAACTCTACTAGAATAACAGGGAAGCTACTTTGCCTCTTCCTGCTTCACAGCACAGCGTCTTTGCAAAATCTCTTCCAGCCCTCTCCCACCTGGTCTCCTGCCCTAGAAAGATCTTCACACTTGGTGTGCATACACACATGCCCTCTAGATGTCTGTTGGGGGCGCAGGGGTGCTGCCAACATGTGTTCAGGCCTTGTGCATCCACAACCTGCTGGTGTGGAGTGTATCTGCCAGGTGAGAGCGTGTGTGTCCATGCATGTGTTCTCAATGAGGGTCAGCGTCTGACCTCTGGGACTGTGTGGTACATGTGGCAAGACAGCATGTGCCTTGGGAGTGCCCACATGCACCATGGGATGTCTGTCAGTCAGTCCGGCCAGCCACTATGCAAATTGGCGTGTGCAGTGAGTCTGCTCATGTGTCCCTAATGTGCGACGTGCCACAGGTCTGGGTTCTGAAATGCGGCACCTGCCCAATTTTTTTTACTCCATCTGGCACTTTCACATCACTGTGACCTCTTGAGGAGAGATAGTCTGAAACCAGGCTACGTACTCCCAGAACTCTGTAACTGGGGAGGTGGCATTAGTAGGCACTGTCCAGTTCTTCAAGCCAGAGCTGTTCAGAAAGTCCACACACTGGTCTACAAAAGAGAAAGCAAATCGGTGATCCCAGAGAATTCTCCTACTTCTCAGCCTTTGAGCCCCTGCCCACCTCCCGGCTCCAAGGTCACTCCAGTGTCCCACAAACACTTCCCCTTGCCCTGCAAACCCTCACTCTCCCGCCACACCCAGACTCCCAGCTCAGGAGCAGCCAATGGGATGAGGGAAGTGGCAGCTTCCACCCCATAGAACCCACAGGGCTGTAGAATGCAGCGTAGCATGGGACAGAAACTCTAATTACGCAGGATGCCTTCACACACTCTTCCCTGCCCTGTTCCCTGCACCAGCCATGCATGTATGCTTCCCCACACAGCCACAGACCATGACTGACTTGCGGCATGCCTAAAGTGCAAAAGGCAGAAATAGTACCACAGGCATCTCATAATACATTTAGCAAACAGTAAGGTAAACCACAGAGAGAGTCACCGAATGTTAAGAAAGAGTTCAGAGAGGAATTTTCCTGGCTTTACCCACAAATAAAGCTCTGTCTGGGGAGCTGCAAGAGTCAGATCCCCTTTGGGGAAGGCAGTGACCTCTATCAAGGGTACAGGGAGGGAAGGACTGTTAGCAGACTGAACATGGAGAGAGGAACTTTCATAGATCTGTAGATTCTATCACCAAAATGGACCATCGTGAGCTTCTGCTCTGACCTCCAGTGTAAGGCACACCAGAGACCTTTCCCAAAATAGCACAATTTTGCCAGTCCAAGCTGCAGCCACAGGAGACATACTTTGCCTATACAGCACACTCTTTCAGCTATATTGACAGGCAATTGTAGCATGACCTGGCCTGAGTAAGCCAAAGATTGAACATGCAATTCTCTGCACATGTAATGGGGCCTGGCCCAGACTCTTGAAGGCCTGAGGCGTGGGGAGCGGGTTGTGCTGTAGATACGGGACGTGGCAGATCCAAGGAAAAGCACCTTCCATGCCTTCGAGTAGGGTGAGGATTCCAGACTCAGGCAGATTCGAAAATGGGTGTTTTTTTCCTGCTGAAAAGTTTTAATTTCTGGGGGGACAAGAAAACCAAAACCTTTTGATTCAGAAATAGTGCCACCATGCCTCAGAGGAGTTGTCATTTGGGTGCCTCATACTCCTGCTGTAAGCTCAGTTGCCTGGTCAGATTACCTAACCCATGATGCACCATGGCCTCTCCTCATGTCAACAGCGAGCTGTCGCCTCCTTGCCAGGGTGCCTCATTGGAGTAGTCGTCTAGCTGAGGAGCTAAGCACATAGAGAAGAATTGACACCTGAGCAGGGCCGGGTTTTCCTTTAGGCAGAGTAGGCATGTGCTTAGAGGCATCGAAAAATGAAAATTTTGCTGCTCCCAGGTCCCAGCAGGGGCAGGGTTGGGGTCAGTTGAGGGGCAGATGGCCCCAGACAGCCCTGCTGGAGCAATCCTCATTCAGCCCAGTGGGCAGGGTCACCTCCCAGAGGAGCTGGTGAGCACAGCCAGAGAACAGAGCATAGGAGAGTGGGTCTCTGGGGGACTTCTGAGGGGGATCTGGGCTGTGAGGGTCCATGGAGGGTACTGGGCAGCGGGTTGGGGGACATGTGTGTGTGATGGAGTGCTGGGCAGTGGGGAGTCTGTGAGGAGGGGGAGACAGGGTAGCAGGACACCTAACAGTGGCAGTACCTCTGCCACTCACAGCAGGTAGGAGCTCCGAGTTGCTGTGGACATTGGGGGTTTCCTGCAGCTCCCATCTGCTGCTGGATGATGAGAGCACCAGAGGCAGATTAGGGGTTTGCAGGGCCTGGGCCAGAGCAGGTGAAGGTCCCTCTCCACTGCGTCCTCCTACAGCCGTGCTGGTGTGACGCGTGCAGAGGTGTGCACAGGATAAATCTGTGCATGAGGAAACCCTGCAGCATCCTCCAGGCTCATAACTGCATATCAGAATCAACCTCTCTGAGTATTCAGATGAACATTTCAATGAAAATTCAAAATTTTCCACAGAAACCAAACTGCAACCAAAAAAAAAAGTTGAACTAAATACCCAATTTTCTGTCCAAAAATATTGTTGATGGACAGTTATCAAACCCACTCCCTCTTTCTAGGAGCAAACTAGCTGAAGTTGTACCTGAGTTCCAACGGTTATTACAGGTAGCCCAGGGAAGCACAGCAGCAAAGGAGCTGAACAGGTAGAAGATAGCCCAGGCTAGGATGACAATGTAGTAGATATTCAGATAGGATTCAATGACTTGTGAGGCATATCCAATTCCTAGAAGAGAAAATGGGAGTGGTTAGGAAATGGCCCCTGACTAGCCCCAGCTATATCAGATTTTAACTTCTGATTGTGCCATGGGCCATCCCATGGGAGTTGGGGGCATGACAGATTAATGCACAATTTGTTGCACCAGAGTACCCCGGGACTTTCAGGTTGGGGGTGGAACATCCAGATATGTTTCAGCATTGTGGGAAAATCAAAAATAAAAGGGTTTTTGACTGCTAACTACATCCAATGCCCAAAGAATGGTGTCAGAGCAAAAACACACACTCCCACGTTAGCTTCTAATACTAGCTCTGCCGATATCCACAAGTGAGCAAATGCCAAAATGAAAAGAAAAATCACTTAATATTTCAGGGCATCCATTTTCTCCTCTGTGAAATGAGGATGATAAAATTTCAGGGGAGTTGTCATGTCAGTTCTCTGGGATTTTAAAGTAGAGCTATCTAGAAAACAAGAATTCAATTTAAAAAAGCGCAAAGTTTTACCTTTTGTTTTTATTCTGCTTCAGAACAAAAATTAGACCTCTTGTAATTTTCCACACAAAAGCCCAATGCACCACCTTTCTCTCTCCATAGTATTTTGACCAGAAATTCCACGGTGGACCCGAGGAACCCATTCCCTGGCTCACCTTCAAAGAGAGGGCAGAGCTTCCGCCAGGCAGTGATCCCTCCCTGGCTGGTGTACTGTCCTAGTGCTGTCTCCAGGAAGAACACTGGGATCCCGCAGGTGAAGAGGAAGATGAGATACGGAATTAAGAAGGCACCTACAGAGAGAGGGGGAGACAAATGCAGGAATCTTTACTACTCAGCGTTACCATAGCCACCAGGCGCACTAACTAGTGAGATGTACCATGAAGGCCCACGTAAACATCTCCAAATGTAGATGTTTATCTGAGCAAAATGGACCTTACAGGCCTGGAAAACTGCAGATCTTGCAAGAGAACAGCTTGTCGGCTTTCTTCCCTTTGTCGTGGCAATACCACAAGCACCGCTGTCCTCATCCAGTCATAGCCAGAACCTGGAAGAGCAGAATGGCAAGGGGGAAGGAAAAAAAAAACCAAACCCACACCACAAAAGATGAAAGTAGACTGTACTTTTCAAGACTTAGAACAGGTTTGGGGGCAGTCAGAGGAAACCTTACTGGATCCTTGTAGTGGACGCTTACGCTCAAGTCGGGGAGGGAGCTCACTCTGCCTCACTATGGTAGGCAGACTGTAAGTAACAGTTTTCAGGGGAAAATTCCAGAGGTAAAGCAGAAAAGTCTTTGGCCCACAGCCACCTGTGTGAGGCACACAGTAATTAACAGCCTGCCAGGGAGTTCTGACTCTGGGTGGGGCTGAGCCACACACGATTAGGGTTCTGGCCTATATTCACAGAAGAGCTGTAACAGCCTAGGTGTTCAGGCAGGGGGATGAGTGCCAAAGCGAGTCGGGGCTCAGGCAGCCATGTGAGCACCAACACAAGCCTCCTGATCTATTGTGGGGAGACTAACACCCCAGGGCTACGTCTACACGTGAAGCCAACATCGAAATAGCTTATTTCAATGTAGCAACATCGAAATAGGCTGTTTCGATGAATAACGTCTACACGTCCTCCAGGGCTGGCAACGTCGATGTTCAACTTTGACGTTGCGCGGCACCACATCGAAATAGGTGCTGCGAGGGTACGTCCACATGCCAAAGTAGCACACATTGAAATAAGGGTGCCAGGCACAGCTGCAGACAGGGTCACAGGGCGGACTCAACAGCAAGCCGCTCCCTTAAAGGGCCCCTCCCAGACACAGTTGCACTAAACAACACAAGATCCACAGAGCTGACAACTGGTTGCAGACCCTGTGCCTGCAGCATGGATCCCCAGCTGCCGCAGAAGCAGCCAAAAGCCCTGGGCTAAGGGCTGCTGCCCACGGTGACCATAGAGCCCCGCAGGGGCTGGAGAGAGAGCGTCTCTCAACCCCTCAGCTGATGGCCGCCATGGAGGACCCAGCAATTTCGACGTTGCGGGACGCGGATCGTCTACACGGTCCCTACTTCGACGTTGAACGTCGAAGTAGGGCGCTATTCCGATCCCCTCATGAGGTTAGTGACTTCGACGTCTCACCGCCTAACATCGAAGTTAACTTCGAAATAGTGCCCGACGCGTGTAGCCGCGACGGGCGCTATTTCGAAGTTAGTGCCGCTACTTCGAAGTAGCATGCACGTGTAGACACAGCTCAGGAGTGGGATGGTAGGGGTATGGGGATGCAGGGTATCCTCAAGTGGGAGCCCTTCAGAATCTGTTGGGTTGGAGAGCTGAGGTTTTAAGTCTGTTTCTAGAAAGGCCGGGGGTGATTAACAGCTCTTCTCATTCCTTCCATACATATCATTAAAAAGACTGACATGATAAAGCTGTCACTTTCTCTTCCCAGTGGGTTGCAATATTTCATAGGTGACTAGCCCTGCCCAGTGAAAAAACCCCCATCAGGCCCCTGTCACTGCGCCAGGAGTTTTGACTCCTCATAGTGTAACAAAAGGAGGAGCCTTTTCCCAGACCCAAAGGTTCTTTCTCAGGCACCCCAGTAAGTACGTTCCTAAGCCGCTTGGGTATTCCGAAGGTTTTCCTTCACAAGATCTTCTGCCTGTGCCAACTGCCCCTGGAGTTTCTGGATGCACTGTAGGAGACCTTGAGATGGTGATGATATCTGTTCCCAGTTCTCTAACATGAAGTCTAATACTCCCAGGGTTGCTGCCACACAACAGTTTAAACAGGGAAAGCTTGGTTGATGACTGGGGAACTTCTCTAATAGCTAGTAACTAGAGCACAATGAGCTGGTCCCACTGATAAAGATCTTCTGGGGAAAACTTCCTTAACATCCCTGTAGAAGCTTAGTTACAACATTTCATCAACCCACCAGTCTGTAACTTTTTTATTCCTAACAGGTCACAGACCTGTTGGAACAGCTTTGAAGTGAAATTGGTGCCTTGGATTTTTAGGACTTCCTGTGGGAGATCTACCTGAGCAAAGATCCTCCAGAGCTCTGTAGGTACCATTTTTGATGTGATGTTTCGAAGAGGATGCCCTCTGAGAACCAGGTGAGCATAGGCCAGGACAACCAGGATATATTGAAACCCTGTGGTACTCTGCCCCTTCAAGAAGCTCTCCCTAGAGGACCACCGCCTGGGGCCATAGAGATTTAAGGCACATAAGACCTCTGCAAAGACACTGCAGTCTTGCCCTAAAGTGACAGGGCAGGCCAACCTTGAGACATAACCCTCATATCTCCCCTCGCAGTCAGCGTGGCTCAGGCTTAAGAATAGGCTTTCATGTCCTCACCAATGCACTGCAGCCAAATCACCCCCCAGCTGCAGGTCTGGGGATTTGATAAGGTCCTCACATATCAGAGTCTGTCTACAACCAGGGTCAACAAGGCCAGAGACACAAATTCCATCTACATGTATTGGGGTTGTCCCCTGGCCTAGGGGCCACTTATGTGCCCAAGAATCTCGACTCTAGCTTTGGCTGAAATTGAGGAAGGCCTCTGGGTCATTCTCAGGCTGGGACTATAACAGCATTTAAAAAAGAGCTAGATAAATTCATGGAGGTTAGGACCATTAATGGTTATTAGCCAGGATGGGTAGGAACGGTGTCCCTAGCCGCTGTTTGTTAGAAGCTGGAGATGGATGGCAGGAGAGAGCTTGCTTGATCGATACCTATTCGGTCCACCCCCTCTGGGGCACCTGGTATTGGCCACTGTCAGCAGACAGGGTACTGGGCTAGATGGACCTTTGGTCTGACCCAGTATGGCCGTTCTTATGTTCTTATGTTAAGGACGTGGCTTTGTCAAGTGCACGGGCCCCACAGCCTTGAGGAGAGTCGAGTTGCTGCCTTCACAGGGTTGGGACTGCTAAATGTTAGTACTAGCCCAACCAGCTATTGCAAGTGCTGCCGCTGTCGCTGGGCTGCCAGCTATTGGATCAGTTGCTGTTTCTGGTACCCAAGCTGTTGAAGGAGCTGCAGCTGCACTAGAAGCTGCTGCTGTTGGCTCTTGGCAAGCCACTGGATGAGCTTCTCAGTCTCCCCCCTTCCTGGTTGGGGAAGTTCACTGTCTTATCCAGCAAAGGAGGGACTTGATCCGCTGTTGGTCCTTGGGTGGGATGCTGCCGGCTTTCTTCACCAACTGTTGTAGTCCCTCACCTTCAAGTGCAGGAGGGAAGCCACTTTGCCTCACTACAGACAGGCAAAGTAGCCACTTGTGAGGTAGCTCTGGCTTTCTGGGCAGGATGGAACACAACTGTCTTTAGCCCACTGCCATTTGGCTGGAGCGCACAGCTATTCATAGTCTATCAGGGAGCTCTGGCTCCTGCTGGGTGGAGCCAGGCCACAAAGAAGCTGAAGTCCTAATTGTATTCAAGGGTGAACTGTAACAGTCTCGGGTCTCAGGCAGAGGGGTGAGCGCCCAAGTAGTCTAGGGGATTGGACAGGGGTGAGTGCAAAACAGGCCTCCTAGCCGATCATGGGGAAGCTGCCAACCCAGGAGTAGTGTGGTAGGAGGTAGGGGAACACAGGCCCACCTGACTTCTCTGTGTCCCAGCCACGGCTCTAACAGGTCAGGATGATTTGCAAGGGAGTCAGCAGGGATTGTAGCTGTAAAATACTGACTGAGGCTCCAGCACCAGGATTGGACTAGACTCTGGTCCCCTTGGGGTATTTCCTACCACAGTATGGGAATAGGCTACCATGCTCTAAAAGTCTCCTGGGGATACTTGGGTGCAGGTATGTCTGGAAGCTCCTAGGGAAAAGACTGGACATACAGAGGTAGACACTGTGCCAGAGCCCAGCCCCGGAGTGAGCCTTGCAACCCTTCGCACTACAGTCCATTCAGACACAGTGCAGTCCTCTTTACCCATCAATAACAGGACAGCTCCCTCCAATCAATTCTACACTGCTGCATCTTGGCTTGCTCTCCAGCCTTCCCTTCTCCCAGCCCCTAATATGCCTTTCCAAAGAGACCATCTGGGTTTCACTCTTCAGCTGAAGACCGAGGCCCCAGTCTGTAGGGCACACACCCCTAGGGGGGCGTGGTTGGAGGGCAGGCCAGGTCCCACGGAGGGGGAAGGGAAGGAGCACAGCTCAGCTCAAGTCGTGATCCTGGCTACCAGCCCTCCTCCTGAGGATCCTCCTCTAGCTGTGGCTGCCAGCCCTGTGCCTAGGAATACAGCTGCTGGTCTCAGTCCCTGGCCAAGGTTTTGCTCCCATCTCCATCTCTAGCTATGGACCCCGCCTCAACCCCTCTCCCTGTCCATGTTCCCCCCCACCTCCCAGAGCCATGGCCCCACTCCAGGCTCCAGTTCCCAGGGGCAGGGGCAGAGATATAGGTAAGGAGGAGCGTGAGGTAAAAAGTTGAGGGACCTCTTGTCCAACGGCAGACAAATGCCAATATCTTCCTAGTTAAAACAACAGCTCTCAGGGCCTCATCAGACACAGGGAATAAATGATATGTGAATACATTCCCATTCTTCGCCCAGTTCTCTGATAAAAACACAGATGTTTGAAACAAAGATTTGGGCTCCTTTTCTCAAAAGAACCAGACTTGCCTTTTGTGTGTTTCTCTCTTCCTTGGCATAAAGCAGACCCACGTTGCTTCCCAGTGTGGTTAAGTAACAATTGGGTCTAAAGAAAGAACATTTAGCCTTGTTCTTATGTCAATAATGTTAAAATAAAAGGCAGTATCAAAATGTTCCCTAAACACAGGTGTATTTTAGCTGCAGTGGACCTAGGGCCAGAAGACACTTCACATCCAGACAGTCCAGGTTCATGAAGTAGGGAACGTGGATCCTGTATATATCCAGCTAAAGGCAGCTGCTCCTTTCACTGCCACACAAAAGAATTTCAGTCAGCGTTCTTGTGAGACAACAGTATTATCCAGGATTTGATTGGATGTATCCTTAGGGACAGCCCATGCCCTGTTTTCTAATTCTGTTTGTCCCAGGGGCCGATCAATGTAATCGATAAAAATCATTTATAAAAGTGCTTCCTTACTTTTCTAAAACCTCCTTCCTTTCTCAAATTTCCAAAGTGCTAGTCAGGATACCAGTGTCTTAACATCTATTTTCTTCAAAAAGTCACATGGAAGCTTTCTACCACAGGCAAACCTAGAAAACAGGGAGCCTATTGAAACTGAATTGCTCCCCTCCGTCTCGCAGAACTTCTCTGAGCGCCCACCTGTGGCGCAAGATTTGTCTCACACTGCTCAGCTTACCCTCTCTGTGCGACTGCTTCGCTGGAGGTCTGTGTGTGTGTGTATGTGGGTGGGGGTGTCGCTACCTACAGGTTTGTATATATGAATAGGTGAAGGTGCCTGATCTGGTACTCATATTCCTGTTCCAACGTCTCACATAACCTGCACTTTTATGGACTTACCGCCTCCATTTTTATAACAGAGATAAGGGAATCGCCAGATATTGCCCAGGCCGATGATCTCCCCAGCCACAGATAGCATAAACTCCACTTTATTACTCCACTGGCCCCTTGCCTCCATTTCTGTCTTCTCCTTCTCAAGGACCACCATGCCCCCAGCAGACTCAGCCTCCATAGCTGCTTTTTCCTCCATGGTCCAACGGAGCAGGGGAAACTGGGAAGAAAAGAATAGAAGCAATAAGAAGTTGTTACAGAAGACACAGGTGAAATGAATGGAGAAGGGACTCAGTTGTTACAGAAGACACAGGTGAAATGAATGGGGAAGGGACTCAGTTGTTACAGAAGACACAGGTGAAATGAATGGGGAAGGGACTCAGTCATCCAACTGAATTCATTTGTACTGTGACAGAAGCCTTAGGGCAGTTCCCAGTGTAGTCCATGGAAACTCCATCTAAGAACTAGCTGCACCATGCGACGAGATGTATCTAAAAAGATGGTAGCAAATTGATTCATCATATGAAATAGAGTCCTGGTTCCACTTTCATTTCACCTCCCTTTGATCAGCTCCACTTCCTGCCCACGTTCGTATTCCCAATTGCTGCCCTATTGCTGATGACGAAACCGTTCTGAAAGGTCTACTTATGATTTTATGATCAGAAATTCCAGGAAAGGGAAAAACGATCAAAGTTAATGCTGTGGGGAGATAGAGTGATCAATGCATCTGGTGCGATCAGGAAGTGTCTCCCATTACCCACCACCCTTGCAGAGTGTGAAATATTGTAAAATGTGACCTGAGGTAACTACAGAATATCCACAATCTTCCTGAAAACACCATTCTCACCACCGTGGATGTAGAAGCTATTTACACCAGTATTCCACATGAGGATGGACTACAAGCCATCAAGAACACCCTTGCCAATGATGCCATGGCACATCTTGTGGCTGAGCTATGTGACTTTGTCCTCACCCACAACTATATCCAATTTGGGGACAATTTATACCTTCAAGTCAGCAGCATTACTGTGGGCACCCACATGGCATTGCAACATGCCAACATTTTTATGGCTGACCTAGAACAAAGTTATCTCAGCTCACATCTCCTAGAATCCATCCTCTACTTATGCTATATTGATGACATCTTCATTCTATAGACCATGGTTAGGAGACCCTTGAAAAATTCTGCAGGGATTTCAACAATTTCCAAACCACTATCAATCTCAGACCATTCCATACAAGAGATCCATTTCCTGGATACTACAACACAAATCAATGAAAGTCACATTAATACCACTCTGTACTTGAACCCCACAGGCAACTGTTCTTATCTACGTGCCTCCAGCTTCCATCCAAGACACATCACACAATCCGTTGTTTACAGCCAGACCCTAAGACACAAGAATCTGCTCCAGTCCCACCCACTGACAGATAAAAAAAAAACTACAAGATCTTTACCAAACGTGTTGTAAAACTTAATTATCCGTCTGGGGACGTAAAGAAACAGATTGCCAGAGCCAGATGAGCACTCAGAAGTCACCTACTTCAGGGTAGGCCCAACAAGGAAAATAACAGAGCACCATTTGTCATTAGCTATAGCCCTCCGCTTACCCCCCGCCCTCGCCAGCAAATCATTGACAACTTGCATCGTATTCTGGAACACGATCACTCACTATCCTAGGCCTTGGGTGACAGCCCAGTTCTCTCCTACAGCCAGTCACCCAAACTCAAGAAAATACTCACCTGCAGCCACACACCATACCACAAACATTAACCCAGAAACCTACCCCTGCAACAAACCCTGTTGCCAGCTCCACCCGCACATCTATACTAGCAACACTATCATTGGACCTAACCACATCACCCACACCATCAGGTGCTCATCCACTTGCACATCTACTACTGTGACATATGCCATCAGGTGCCAGCCATGCCCCTCTGCCATGTACATTGGACAAGCCAAATAGTCTCTGTGCCAAAGGATGAATGGACATAAATCCGACATCAGGAACTGGACCACACATAAACCTAGAGGGGAACACTAACCTCCCTGGGCATTCAGTAATGGATTTAAAAGTAGACATTCTTCTACAAGAGTTTTATCACAATGTTACAGAGGGAGACATCTGAATTGGATTTCATTTGCAAATTTGACACATTTAAATTAGGCTTTAACAGAGATCTCAACTATCTTATGCATTACAAGAGTAATTTCCACACCTTTAATATTTACAGTAATGGCACACATCCTGTCCTATTTAACTTAATTTGCTTCATCTGCTGGTCCTACTAGTGACAAGTAACCCCTTCTTCTTCCTTCTTTCCTCCCCACCCACTACCCCTCTGGCTATATAAACCCTAGATTCTAATTATCTACTCCAAAAAGTCTGCAGAAGTGGGCATGACCCAGGAAAGACCATGACCTAAGCACTTTTTTAGTCTTTAAAGTGCTATAGGACTGCTCATCCCTTGACCTGTGTATCCCTCAATAACAAAAGAAACACATTTTCACACCAGAACCTAACCCAAGCAAACAGAAAAGTCAAAAAAACACAAAATCTCTGAAAAGAGAGGGAGACAGAAATATTTACAGATACTTCTTGAAATGTGTGAAGTTCTCAGATATTTTAATGATGGGCAGGATATAATAGAATTAGACAGATAGGGTATGTCTGAACGCAATTGAACACAAACAACTGGCTCACGTCAACTGACTCAAGACTGAAGGGTTCAAGCTACAGGGATGAAAAATTGTGATATAGATATTTGCGCCCAGGATTTTCAATTCAGGAGACAAGAGAGAAAATCTGGAGAAAAAAATGGGTTGTTTCTAACTAAAACAATTTGCTGCCCTACTGAAATGTGGGGAAAAATAGTTTCAACTTGAAATGATTTGTGAGAGAGAGCTCTTTTCAGGTGACTCCCAGGTTCTCTTTTTTTGTGTGTATTTATTTAGCTAAACTTCCAAATGAAATATTTTAAAATGGAAAGTCAAAAACAAAACATTTCAAAATGGACAAAATGTTTAATTTGGAAACATAAAGTTGAAACATTTGATTCTGAAAGTGAAAAGGGGTTGTTTTGATTTTTTTTAAATCTATATTTATTGGTCAAAACTATTTGTCAAATTTGACTCAGATTCACTTAAAGTTTCAGTGCCCCGCACAAATGCAAATTTCAGCAAATTTACTATTTGCTGAAAAAAATTCACCCAGCTTTGCAAATAATGACCAGCTAACCAGTTTTAAGCACAATTTCCTGCGCTCTATGCTATATCCGAATTTGTTCTTAACATTGTATTAGTTATAACATATTAGAAAATACTCTCTTGAAGTGTTTCCCCAGCATACACATGATCTTTTTGAGTGCCAAATGTTTAAACCTAGCCCAAACTCATATGAATGAGTCCCATTAACATCAACACCATCCCACTGGCTGCTGCTATTTGAGATTGGTAAAGACAAGCCAGGTCTAAGGTAGAAAGCCATTATTTTCCAGAGGGTTCCATCTTAACCTGTACAGAAGAAAATGCCTGTGGGCAGTGGGGTGTTGGGGTAGGGGTCCTTAGCTGTCTTGCATTAAGCACAGATCTCTAGACAGAGGTTCACTTGAGACTGGTTCGTGTGAAAAGTGTTAGCTAATCAATTATTGCAGTAAAATCCTGGTTGTTTGTGGAACCATAGAATAGACTTTGACCATAGCCCTAGTCTCTGAGCGGGTGACCATATTTCCCTATGCTGAATGCAGGACACCCGGTAAAATTATTTATATTCAAGTGAGTTCAACAACACTCAGTCATAACTTGGCCTGCTATAAAAAAGGAACACTGAGCAGCTGGAGTCTTTTTAATTACCGTCTTATCTTTAAGGTTCACACAGGGATACATATACACACACACTCCGTACATCTCTTACAGACTGGGTGACTTACCTGCCTGAACGGACCCTCCCTGCCTGCCTCTCCTGGCACCTGTCATGGGATCTTCCTGGCACAACACAAGTGGGATGGGGGCACACAGGATCACATGCCCACCCCAGATTGCTGCCAGAATGTGACCAGCAGTAGCCTTCTGGTACTGAGCAGGAGGGAAGGGATGGGAAATGCTTCCAGCTGCAATGGGGTGCGGGGGGAGGATGATCTGGTCATTATCTTTGCAGAGCTCATCTTTCCACCCTCATCCCACTCCCAGCCCCTGTGTAGGGAAACAGCTTGTCCCATCCTGCCCAAACAGTGCTGTAAGACAGGTAACCCATCCAGGCTGCTGCTGCTGCTGGCCATGGACATAATGCAGTTGCCTCCTGTGTGCTAGTTAGGGTGCAGACAGGAAGAAGTTAAGTCCTAAGGGTGCATTGTGCACCAAAGCCCTACAAACCTGACTCCAGGGGCCTCCTCCTGGACAGCACCCTAGGCCAGAGGGCCTTTGGCTTTCCTGTGATGCTGGCTCAGACAGCAGCAATGGGAAAAACAAGGAGCCTAACTGTTAGGCAGCTGAGTGCTCCGGCCAGGGGCTGGTCCACTACCAGAGGTGACAGTGGGCTGGTAGGTGCTGTTATGCTCCACTGGAAAGAACCAGATGCTGGCACTGGCCCAGACATGGCTGACGTTAAACTGTTGCCATGGCAGTGTTATAATGTCACTTCACCTTTTGCTCTTGCCTTGGCGATAGCTCTGCCAGCAGGGTCTGACTCCCACAGTGCTGCCTGACCCTATCTGCCGGGCTGCCAAAGGGGGTAGAACAAAGGGGGCAGCTGCACAGAGGTTGGTGATTTAAAAAGCTCTGGGGCTCCTGTCCACTGCCACCACATCAGCAACCAGGAGTCCCGGGCTATTCAAATTTCTGCCAGAGCCCTGGAACTCGCAGCCACTATAGCAACAGTGGCCATGAAGGGCTGGCTGGGGGACTTTGGCCTCCCAGCTTCACCCCTTCCTCCCAAGGCTGCACTCCTTCCAGGGGCTGGGAGCTACCCCACACCTTGCCAAGGATCTCCCTGTACCGATAGGTTCTGGCAATTACTTTTACCCCTTTTCTCCACACAGTGCAAGGAGCAGGACATGCCCCATGTAATAGGATGGGGTTTCTGGGCACAGCTAGAGAAATCAATGCAGGGTACCTTTGCTTCAAATCTGGGCCACGTACAGCCCCAGGCTGGGATTTCCTAACATAAACCTTATGCTTTTTCTTAGGCAGATGTTAACCTGATCCTTCGCTTCAACTTGCTTCAAGGAAACTTTCGCCTGCTCCCTGCACTTTTCCTGTCACTGATCTCCTCCCAGAGCCCTTTCTAAGCATTCAGACTCAATGCAGGGGTTGCATGTAGAGACACACCGCTTTTCTGCATAGACAAGCAGCTAAATGCTTCAAACCCGCAGCCAGAGAAACTTTTTCTCTGGCTATAACAATATAGCTTAGTTACAGAGCATTTCTCAGAGCTACATGCATCCCCTTTACCAATCTCGCTGTTCCATACAGGCAACACATATACAGCAGAGTTACATAGATACCCATTTTCAGGCATATCCAATGTGTTACAATCAGTCCATACCAGAATAGTTACACACTGGAGTTCCAGGGGACTGCTGCTCTTGCTTCTTCCACAATGGCTTTGACTGTGATTTCAGGGCTCAGAGTTCGGCTTCCTTCTCCTTTAAACGTAGCTTCTTAGTTTCCCCTGATATTCCAACTCCACTTTTCTTCTTTCAACTTGATCGATCCTTCATTGCGCATTGAACCTGCAAGGCACCACACCCACAACACAGAACAAAGTTCACCTCCTGTAGCTGCCTTGCTAAATGAGATATTTCCTTCAGAGCACCTCTCTCCCAGGAATTTCCTTTCAAGGCTCCCACACTGCTGCGACTCCATTGCAACTACACTTTAACCAAAACTCTCTCAAAACCCCAAACTCAAGTTTAGAACAGCTTGGGGTCCTGATCCCAAGCTCAGTTGATCAGGTTTTGTGGATCTAAGGATGAGTACACCACTGTGATAGGGCAGAGTTTCTGGGCACAGCTAGAGAAATCAATCCAGGGTACCTGTGCTTAAAATCCGAGCTACTTACAGCCCCAGGCTGGGATTTCCTTCTCACTAAGGCAAATCCAACCAGCTACAACAGCATCTCTGCCAGCCCCACTGCCCAGCCAGAAGCCACACAAGCAAACCCACAGTCTTCTCAGCTGCTGTACCAGCCCAGACCAGCAACCCCCAACTTAAGGTGAGAGGCTCTTAAGCCTGTTTTACCCAACACTGCACAGATTGTTCCAGACCCCATAGGGCCCAGCCCCAGACCCCAGTCTATATATATACTTGGATCTTACCCAAACAACATGCTTACCGATTCTTTAGATTGACTATCTAAAGATATATTAATAAAAGAGAAAGCAAGGTTAGTGAGAAGAATTGTTAAAGCAATACTTTACATACATCAGGCATAACTACTGATGCAGGCCAGCAATGTTGTTTGCTGATCCTTAAAAGTCTCTCAAAGTTCACTTCAGGTCACATAGATGCAGTTACCAAAGCTTTGTAGATCCTGCCCAAAAGCAGTTTCTCTGCTCTTGATGTTCACATCTCCACATTAGCTACTGATAATGGGCCACATCCTCCGTGACTGAACAGATCTGATTTCTCCACTCTTGATGTTCACAACTCCACCTTAACTGCTGCTAATGGGCCACCTCCTCCATGACTAAACTGACCTTGTCATCTCTGGCCTTCCTCTTTACTGAGACTCCCTCTTTAAACCCTCCTCTGGAACCCCCCACTCATGCATCTGATGAAATGGGTCTTGGCCCACAAAAGCTTACGCTCTAAAATATGTTAGTCTATAAGGTGCCACAGGACTTCCTGCTGTTTTTGAAGATACAGACTAACTTGGCTGCCCCTCTGATACTGGGGTCCACATGCTGGTACATGGACCCTTGGAGACCAAAAGACAAAGGATCCAGGATGGACACTGCTCAGTCCACAGCATGGCTCTCCTCTGTAGTTGTCTGTTCTCTTCTGTTCAGGGACACAGCCCCTTTTTCTTCCCATAGTCCCTTGAGGGTCCTCCCCTACCTGACTCAGGTGGGCAGTTGTGGCAAACTGCCATTGGATGACTCCCAGGAGACACTCTCCAATTTCTGAAATGGACGTGTTCCTTTGTTTCAATCCAGGTCACCTGACCAGTGGGCTGCATCCCATTGACTTGTCCCAAGCATCTGGAATGTGGAGCACCTGGTCTCCACTCTATAGTTCAGCCCAATGTCCTGACTGGAGCAGAATTTGCACCTCCGATCGTGAAGCTTAGCACTGACCCATTTTCTAAACACAGCTACGTAGCTAAAATCTATAACTTTACCTACCTACATGGCAGAGACACATAAGTAGCATACGCATATTCATGGCATTGTTAGCTGTTCTTAGACACATCACAGCGCCCCCCCGCCCCCCCGCACACACAATATTTGGGGCCCATAGCCACACTGGGCATTAAAATGGTTTCCAGATCCAGTATAAAAATCCTGTCATGTGACACCCCACCAGGGGGAACATGGAGGAGCAGTGGCCTGAGAATGGTGAAGGGGCAAAGCAGGGGGAAGACAGCCAGAAGAGGAACGTATAAATAGCTGATGAATGCACAGCAGAGGCAACACATAACTGGATGCTACCTGCCTGCGCTCACCAGCTACTGCAGGGAGTAGCCAATGCCCGCTAGAAACCAGACACCTGGCCCCACTCTGCAGCAGCAGAGATGGATCCCATTTGAAAGTTAGGATCAGGAATCAGATATAGGGTTTCCAATCTTGCCAGGCCAGCTCAAAAACTCAAGATTAGCATAAGAACAGGTTTCTTACAAAATAATCAATTTCAGCAAGTTTGTATATACTTTCTGATTTGTGAGTCTTTAAAGTGCATGCAGGTCACATTTTCGAACTGTTCCCCACCGTTATGATGACTAGTGAATGCCGGGAGAATAAAGTTCTCTTTCTTGCTCATGTTCATTTATTTTTTAAAATCACAACACCTCCAGGAGCATTAAGAAAACTTCTCAATATCATGTGACTTTGCAACGTGCTATAGTTTGGCCCATTAGAGAAAGGCCTGAGCCAGAAAACTCAAGAGCCATCGCTGGACCCCCAAGCCCCCAGAGTTAAGAGATGGTTAGTGGGAATCTCTGCTTTGTACCTATTTCCTGAGCTAAATCAAACTCTGGCTCAAGTTCTTGCTTACAGCAAGGCTGAATTTCACTCAAGGTCTTCATTACCCAGTAAGATTAATTATAGAGCACAACAGAGCACAGTGTAAGTGGGTAACTGTGGACTTCTTTCTCTTTTTTTTTTTTTTTTGTGGTATTTCTAGCGGATGGAGTCCTAATAGTGTGTGAACCCGGTGATTCTATGACCAGTCATTCTCCAAGCGGTTTTATGATGAAATGCACATGCTGGTGGAGGTGAAGCAGAATTTATCTCAGAGGGGGAAAGGAGGTGGGAGATGGGCAGGGGAAGCTGACAAATACTGTGCAGAAAACATTATCACCGTGTCTTGTTTGCTTCTGCAGGTTGCACAAAGCATTTATCAGATCACTTTATTTGCAAACTGTTTGTACAGAATAGGCCAACCAGCAGAAAAGAAGGGCACCGACACACAAGCAGGTAATTTTTATCAAAGTTTCATAACAAAGGTCTCAGTACTGGGGTAATGCATTTTTTTCTCTCCAGTTGAAACAAATAAAGACAGCACAGCATAAACTGTGGACTATATGCCTTCTCCTCTGGATATGCCCAGCAAACCAAGAACTGTGTTCTGTTCTGCAACTGGCTGGGAGCGAAAAGGTCCCATCCCGTTCCCTTTAATGGCAGTATGTATAACTCAGTGCAAAAGGGGATGAGGTCCTGAGCAAAGCAGCTGAAATTGCCTTTCGTAAAGCAGCTTGCAGCACCTAGAGTAAGAGCAGGGGTAGTGGAAGAGTTGAACAGAATTACCATTTACCATAGAACACTACAGGTGGCTTTAAAAGCCACTTACTGAGGCTCTCATCCCCTGTTCAATTCTAGAGTAATTTAGAATTTTTGCAGATTTCTACTGAGGTCTTTATGCTGCAAGGAGCTGAGTAAGGCACTTAAGTAGGTGCTTAACTTTCAGCTTGAGCCCAATCCTATTGATTTAGGTGCTATGCTGAATTGGGGCTTATATATCTCGCACAATACCTGAGCTGGTCACATATTTCTATGGAATAGTGTTGCCTAGTAGGCAGAGCACTAGGCTGGTACCCACAAGACCTGGTTTCCAATCCAGGCCAGTGAGCTGCTGGGTGATCTTGGGTAAGTCATTTCTAGACTTGTGTCTCAGTTTCCCCATCTGGGAAATGCGGATACTGATACCAACCTCCTTTGTAAAGAGCTTTGAGATCAGCTGGTGAGCAGTACTATACACAACTGAGGTATTCTTAGGCACAGACATCCCTTAAAGTTTTGTCCTCTACAGAAATTTCTAAATTGTCCCAGAATGTTGACTGCTGAAGCACAGGTGAGTTTCCCTGTGACTCAGCAGGGCAAGGAATCTTTTGGACCCACTTTGTCACCGTCAGTCAGGTCTCCTTCCCCCATGCCATTCTGAATTCGTCACTTCTGAAAGCTTTCTCCTGACAGCCTTTTCTAAGCTTCCCAACCCCGCAAGTGTGTTGCACTGTCATCTCATCTGAAGCAATAGGCCACCCAGCTATGGATTTTATTGTGATGCTTCTGCACAAAGGCAAGGCATGAGAGAGAGGTTAGATGCCTCACCATCCTTCTCATCCAGAAGAGCAGTGTTCTGTGTGCCGGCCAATGAAAACAGTACGCTTAGTGACGCTTGTTTGCTGGTGCAGTCTTTACTACGCTCCAATTTGCTGCAGCCCCAGTGCACATCATTATGCAGGATGATGTTTCCGTCTCTGCTTACTGGAGATGTTGTTAGATGCTGGAAGCAGATGTCTTAACTTTATTTATTTGAGATGGATCTGGGGCAAAACCATAGAGTCAACTCCCTTCTATTCATATCTCTTTGTACTATGTCAGCACCTATGGGACTTGATTTAAATGAAGGCCGCATTAATGCTAGGTGCTGCGCCAGAGTTGATTTTGAAATATGTTGTGAGGCTAGGAAGTGCCTACAGCTAACTCTCCAGCGGCAACCAGACAGGTGATCCTCACCCAGGCAAGCACTAAGTGACCATCACCAGGCATTGCCCAGCCACGGAATTATAAACAAGAGCTATACAGTTCAGTAAGTGACCCCTATGGAGGCCCCATACCATAGAGATTGCTCAACAGAGTCTGGGCCACCAGAAACGTTTCTGTACCAGTATCTTCCCTGGGACGTGAAGTGAGAATATAAAATAAGGGGCAGTGGCATCATCAGACCACCTCTCTCCTCCCCCGCTGGCATGGAAGGCAACAAAAATGCTGGAAAAACAAACACTTTGAAATAGGGAGATTGGTCTCAGGTCTGACAGAGAATTCAGTCTGTGAATTATGAACTAAAATCCGCCTGCAATTTCCAGTGGGTTGAGAGAAGCTACTTGATTCAAATCTTATTGAATCTGGTTATATTTTGGGTTTGGAATGTGTGTTTGTCTTTTCATTTCATATTCTTTATCTCTGACCTTTATGCCTCCCACTTATAATCACTTAAAACCAGGCCTGCTGGCAGGGAGCAAAGTTGCACGGTAGTCCAGTATTCAAAGGAGCCTGGAGCTCCAACCACCGCCACTGGGTCAGCAGAGGCAGCTGAAGCTCCAGGCCTCTTTGAA
The DNA here is from genome assembly GCF_033958435.1 of Carettochelys insculpta. Taxonomy (NCBI): domain Eukaryota; kingdom Metazoa; phylum Chordata; order Testudines; family Carettochelyidae; genus Carettochelys; species Carettochelys insculpta. The sequence goes on along the minus strand of NC_134137.1, from coordinate 263,563,452 downwards.
ATGCTGCAACAGTGCTGCTCCACATGGCCCTGGGGTGGGACAGTGTCATGGTCTGAGTGGCACTAATGGTAGGCTACCCTAGGCCCCATCCCTTCTGCTCTTGGTCCTACCCTTTTGGGGTTATGGAACCCTCCCACCTTGCCTGAAGCCTGTGGTAGCTATTAGCTATGCTGCTTAAAACCTATCTTTCTATAGTTAAATTTATTTCAATATTTTATTTTAATCAGTGAACTTGCACAAGCTAAAGACATGAGTAATATAAGATGGTACATTTCTGGGGTGCAAAGCTGGGGCTGGGAGGAATCTGCTGGATTTTCCCTGAGTATGATTCATGTACGGCTTAGAGAGCATTCATGCAATTAGTTGGATATATCCATTCATGTTGTTGACTAAATGATCACAGCACCTTGAGAAGCAAGCAAACCATTGGGAGAGACAGCCCAGGCTGGAGACTTCAGGGATCACAGTCCCAAGCTGCAGCCTGGGGGTCCCATCACAAACTCTTGTCTCAACTTTTCACACTTGCTGCCTGGTCACCCTAGTTCAGTTCTGGTTCAGATTCAGGAGGTAGGACAAAGTTATGGGTCAGGTTCAGTTCCAGTTCAATAAAAGCCGTGATTCAAAGTGGTACTCTGGTTTCAGCTAGTTCTGGTCTCACTAAAATAACCACGACCACCACAAGGTAGCTGTAAGCACAGGCTGAATCAGTCAGATCTTGACACTTCAATACAATGTTTCTTCTTCAAAGGCCAGTTCTAAAACGAGCTTTCTGTTCTCTCACTGGCTCCATTTTATTCTCTGTGTGCGCAATAATCCCTTGCACGGTGGGGCCCTGGTCTGTGGCACTATTGCAATAATTAAGATGAATAATGCTACACAGAATTAAACCAACCTTACCTCTCCCAGACCAAAAGACTCTAAGGTGCTTCTGAAAAGAACTAGGAAATTATTGCATGCATTTATTAAGGTTCCTGTTACTGTACCACTTGAGATCACACTATTTAACAAACCCTTCATTCAATTCACTCACAGGATAAAGGGGAAGTAGGAAAGTCGGTCACAAGCATCCCAAGACAAACCGAACAGAATATCTCTATAAACTTGCACCTGATTTTCCCCCTTTTTCTCCTCAATACATTTGTAAAGCTTTTCTATTTAGTTCAAGTACTCATGAAGTGGCTGTCCTGCCCCAGCAAGCTGTCACAAGAGGTTTGCAGAAGCATCAGGCATGTTGGGTAAAGCACAGGAAGAAAACATTACACAGGAGTGACCAGATTTGATGGAGTCAATAACAACAACAACAAAATTACTTGGTAGTTCCTTTCTGCATCAGTTTGTGATGATAGGCTGCAATTGGTGGGAAACTCAAATGATATATCAATACCCTGTGCTACTGATTTGGACTCAGGATTGCATCCCACGGAGCATGAATTTTTTTAATACCTTTAAAAATTGTCATTCCAAGTTATCCCTCTCAATATCTAATGTAGCATTCCATGCTTCAATTGCAAGATTAGTTTTCTGGATCATTTTTAGCAGCTTCATCCACACAGATGACATTAAAATGCATTCAAATTTTCACATATAATTCTGAATTAACTTAAGATCAGTACAAGTCAGTGCTGAGAGTAAGAGATTCAAGATCACTTAAAGCTTTTCTCACAGAGTCCAAATGCTATGCAACTGTTTTATTAATGCCATCAATTCATGCTGACTATCTTTGTCGACATGCCGTGAAGAGAAACAGACAGATGTTGCTAAAGAATTTCCCACTTGTGAGGACTGCTACTGAAGAGGTTATACAATTTCTGGAATTGTTCCAAAGCACTGGATTGCTGCCTTGTATGATTCAGCACAATCAACACTGACAAGATTTCGTATCAGCAACGAAGGGTCCTGTAGCACCTTATAGACTAACAGAAAAGTTTTGAGCATGAGCTTTCATGAGCACAGACTCACTTCATCAGATGCTGGTCATGGAAATCTGCAGGGCCAGGTATAAATAAGCCAGAGCAAGGGTGGGGATAACAAGGTTAGCTCAGTCAGGAAGGATGTGGCTTACTACCAGCAGTTGATCTGGAGGTGTGAACACCAAGGGGGGGAAGCTGATTTTGTATTTAGCCAGCCATTCACAGTCTTTGTTTAATCTTGAGCTGAGGGTGTCAAATTTGCAGATGAATTGTAGCTCAGCAATTTCTCTTTGGAGTCAGGTCTTGAAATTTCTTTGCTGTAGGATAGCTACTTTTAAGTCTGCTACTGTGTGGCCCAGGAGATTGAAGTGCTCTCCTACGGGTTTTTGTATATTGCCATTTCTGATATCTGATTTGGGTGCGTTTATTCTTTTATGTAGAGACTGTCCAGTTAGTCCGATGTATATAGCAGAGGGGCATTGCTGGCACATGATGGCACAAATTATATTGGTAGATGTGCAGCTGAATGAACCCACGATGGTGTGGTTGATCTGATTAGGCCCTGTAATGGTGTTGCTGGTGTGTATATGTGGGCAGAGCTGGCAACGAGGTTTGTTGCATTGATGGGTCCCTGAGTTAGAGTGACTGTGGTGTGGTGTATAGTTGCTGGTCAGGATTTGCTTCAGGCTGGCAGGTTGTCTGTGGGCAAGGACTGGTCTGCCTCCCAAGGCCTGTGAAAGTGGGGGATCATTGTCCAGGATGGGTTGTAAGTCCCTGATGATGCACTGTAGAGGTTTCAGCTGAGGACTGTAGGTGATGGCTAGTGGTGTTCTGTTGGTTTCTCTCTTGGGCTTGTCCTGTAGTAAGAGGCTTCGTGGCACACATCTGGCTCTGTTGATCTGCTTTTTCACCTCCTCAGGTGGGTATTGCAGTTTCAAGCATGCTTGGTAGAGATCCTGTAGGTGTTTGTCTCTGTCAGAGGGGTTGGAGCAAATGCGGTTATATCTTAGTGCTTGGCTGTAGACAATGGACCGTGTGGTGTGTCTGGGATGGAAGTTGGAGGCATGAAGGTTGGCGTAGCGGTCAGTGGGTTTATGGTACAGGGTGGTATTGTGGCCATCGCGTATTAGCACCATGGTGTCCAGGAAGTGGATCTTTTGTGTAGACTATTTCAGACTGAGGTTGATGTTGGGGTGAAAGTTGTTGAAGTCCTGGTGGAATTCCTCCAGAGTCTCCTTCCCATGGGTCCAGATGATGAAGATGTCATCAATGTAGCGTAAGTAGAGACGGGGTGTTAGTGGACAAGAACTAAGGAAGCGCTGTTCCAGGTCAGCCATGAAAATATTGGCATATTGAGGGGCCATGCGGGTACCCATAGCTGTGCCGCTGATTTGAAGGTACACATCACCGCCAAATCTGAAATAGTTGTGTGTGAGGATAAAGTTACAGAGCTCAACCATCAGATGTGCTGTAGCATCATCAGGCATACTGTTCCAGACAGCATTTATTCCATCTTTGTGTGGGATGTTGGTACAGAGAGCCTCTACATCCATGGTGGCTGGGATAGTGTTTTCTGGTAGGTCATCAATGTATTGCAGTTTTCTCAGGAAGTCAGTGGTGTCTCGGAGATAGCTGGGAGTTCTGGTGGCATAGGGTCTGAGGAGAGCAACTATACACTGCACCACAGTCACTCTAACTCAGGGACCCATCAATGCAACAAACCTCGTTGCCAGCTCTGCCCACATATCTACACCAGCAACACCATTACAGGGCCTAATCAGATCAACCACACCATCGTGGGTTCATTCAGCTGCACATCTACCAATATAATTTATGCCATCATGTGCCATCAATACCTCTCTGCTATATACATCGGACAAACTGGACGGTCTCTACATAAAAGAATAAACGCACCCAAATCAGATATCAGAAATGGCAATATACAAAAACCCATAGGAGAGCACTTCAATCTCCTGGGCCACACAGTAGCAGACTTAAAAGTAGCTATCCTACAGCAAAAAAATTTCAAGACCTGACTCCAAAGAGAATTGCTGAGCTACAATTCATCTGCAAATTTGACACCCTCAGCTCAAGATTAAACAAAGACTGTGAATGGCTGGCTAAATACAAAATCAGCTTCCCCTCCCTTGGTGTTCACACCTCCAGATCAACTGCTGGTAGTAAGCCACATCCTTCCTGACTGAGCTAACCTTGTTATCCCCACCCTTGCTCTGGCTTATTTATACCTGGCCCTGCAGATTTCCATAACCAGCGTCTGATGAAGTGAGTCTTTGCTCACAAAAGCTCATGCTCAAAACTTTTCTGTTAGTCTATAAGGTGCCACAGGACCCTTCGTTGCTGTTACAGATCCAGACTAACACGGCTACCCCTCTAAGATTTCGTATGTGGTTGCCACAACTGGAGAAAATATAGTTTGGATTTGGGTCAAGAAGGGCTGCTTGGACTCCCTTCTATTTCCCAGCCATACTGGAGCTATTGTCATGGGCTTGACCAATGCAGACTTGACAATTTAATTTGTAGCCTTCGGGAATTTCTAATACATGAGCACTGATTTCTTTTCCATTTTTCTATGAAATTATCGAGCAAAATGAATCATTCTTCAGTTGAAACCTTTGACCTTCCTGCAATTTTAACATATTGAACAACCAGGGTTGTCTGTTCTTTATGAGAACAGTGTGGAGTTACATCATAATAATTGAAAAGTACATCATGTGTCATATCTCTTCAAGACTGTTGGTTGCACAAATGCCCCACACAGCTCAAACTCATTTTGTATTCTGCAGACAGATAATGGACTTGCATGTATTTTCCCCTCTCTTCTGATTCACAAACACACTGAACCTGGCCTAATAAAAGTGAGCGGTACTTGCTAAGAAGCTCAAATATATCAACAAGTTTCTATTTTTAGGGTCACCTATATGTTGCCCGGAACCAAACAAAGCCAATATCCAATTCCCCAGAAAGAAAAGGAATGGCATTCAATTTGTGTTCCAAGAGTTTTTTCCAGTTATCGCTTTCTGCGTTCATTTCACTCAGGAGTAACTTTTCAGTCGAACTGTCGGCTACTGCTGCTCTACTAGCTGATTCCATGCAACATAGGTGTCTTAATGTGATAATGAATTTGTATGTGCAGGTATTTCAACTTCCTCCAACCACTACTGATGCTCCAACTGGATGGATCAGATAGTACTGATGCATTTGAACTATTACTGATAAAAATGAAACAGGGTACGCAGTAAAAAGCCTCTTTTCCATGCTCCAGCAAAGCCAGTCTCTTGTATAAATCTCTCCATTTGGAAGAGGTTTTGTCATCAAATGAGTGGGAAAAGCATGGTTTTCAGCATCTTTTGGTATATTACTCAGAATCCAAAACCAACTAACTTTGAGAAACAACTGCAGTTGACTTACCAAGAAGTCCAATGTCAGGTTCAGATGCCGCTGTTGGTACACAGTGTTCTGTACTAGTCATAAGGTTTTGCTCTGCAGCATCTTTGATGTTCTCATTTTCTCCTTACCACTGCCTCTAAACTGAGCACAGATTCCGCATCTATCACTAGTGTTGGAATTTCTGTCTTGATTAATGACCTCCTCATTGTGAGGCAGTGGCATTGAAATGTCATTTGTATGCACAACGTTTTCATGTCAGAACTGGAAGTATCACTGTCAGTATGGTTACCACCTACTGATTGAGAGGTCTTTTTAATTGGCTTTAAACTCTTAACTGCTGCTTTATGCTGTTACTTTTGTCATCTCTTATTTGCACTACTTTCAAATCTTCACTTAAGTTTGATAAAGGGTTCTTTTAAAACACAGTACCTCACAATAACTTAATTTGCTGAGGGCTGTTGGTTATACAAAATTGTGTTAGCATATACTGCACAGTGAGTACTATATAACAATAGTTCAGAGATGCTATTGACTATGGTTTTTATAGCCTTATTTCAAAATCTTGAAATTTGGCCTCTATCGTGTTCCCATTATTAAAATTCCTTTGATAACTGGAGCATTCTTATGAAAGTGAACACAATGAGATTGCCAGGTTAGATAAAAAGTTTATTAAACAACTAGAATTAAAAGTTTATTTTCACAAAAAAAGGCTTTAAAGATTAACCTAAAACTAGATGAAGAGGTAGCTTACAACTGAGCCTGATACAGTTATTGTACATGAATACACACAAGAAAAAACAGGAATACCAAAAAAACTATGCAATGATAAAAAGCTAATTTCAAGGTTAAATTCACTCACAGACCAAGCAAAACCACTTTACAGTAGTCAAATTGCAACTTTCAAAACCTCTAAATTATCTAAAGATTGCAAACCGTGTTTCACAACATAGAGTCACTAATCAGAGACTGTCACGCAGATGGAAACTTAGATGTGACTGAAAAATTGGAAAAGGTCCAAGATCCCACAATCATTTAAAATCAGTTTTACCCAGTGTATATATAACTTCTTTTGTTGTCTCTGTCATAACTGCAAGGTGTATGATAAGTGGAAATGATTCAGTAGAAAAATGGCAAAATTTGAGGTCCCTTTTTTTTCCTGAGGCCCAGGCCAATTGCTCTCCTAGGTCCCCGCTCTAATGGTGCCTAGCAGGGGTCACAGGTGTGAGAGACCTGTGGAAGCTAAGCTCCCCAAATGAGGCAAGAAGTGACAGCTGTGATGCTTCCCTTTGTTGTGCCATGCCAGCCCATTGCTTTTGGAGCACCACCTCTGGAAGCTTCTGAGAAGCAAATCGTCCTTTAGCAACAAGACAGTGGCTCCACCTCCCTTGGCCTCTTCCTCCATGGCGCCTCCTGCACTGACTCTGCCCTGACATCCTGGCCTGGCTCTGCCTCTCCCTGCCCCAGCTCTGCCCCCGTCCCTTAGGCTACCCTGCCTACTCTTCTCAGTCCCACCCCTGCCACGGCTGCCCAGCCCACTCCTCTCTGCTCTCCCTCTTTTAAGGCCTCCCCCACTCACTCCTCTCTCCCCACTGCCCCAAGGCCCCTCCCATCCACTCCTCTCTACCCCTCCCCCAAGGCCCTTCCCACCTGCCACAAGCTCTTCCCCACACTCATTCACTCCCCCCCCCCAATGCACGTTGCTCTCCCTTGAGGCAGGAAAAAAATTGGAAAGGTAAAAAAGGTGGAGAGTGGAAAAGAGCAAGTGGCAGGTAGGGGAGATGGGGAGTAGGGGGTGGCGAGGAGCAATCAGCAGTCAGGGTGGCCTCAGAGTGGTCCTGAGGGTGACACATGGGCAGGGCCTTGGGGGAAGGATGCCAAGCAAGAGAGGCCTCAGGCAGAGCAGAGACACAGTCCAGCCATTGGTGTCCCCTCCACTTCTAGAGATCTTCCCGCGCTCATACCCAGCCTCCCCAAACACAAGAATCACATGCCACCTATAGTGAATAAGGGCTCTATGTCCTCTAGGGCTCACCCCCGCTAAGCAGTACTCCTTGCCCCTCATTGTCCAAGCAGCACAAAAATACATTTCTCTTTGTTAAGGGGTTTTATCCCTACCCACTTATGCTTCATGTTGCAGACCTAGCTGATGGGAAGAATTCTCTTGCATGTCTGCTTCTCAGTGGGGGTGCTGAGTGCAGGCAAGGGCAATCAGTCACATTTCTTGTCTTCTGAAAGCACTCAATAAAGCCCAGACTCTAAGCACATGTTCATTAATCTAATACCAATCTGACAGGTGGTAACACCCAAGTTAGCCAGACAGGTTCTGGCTATGAATTTGTCAATGTTCCCCAGAGGTGTAGGGTCCTGGGCATAAGCTAGCACCTGACTGGCCAGCATCACAAGGGCAACAACAGTGGGGAGCAAAACCAGGAGAAGGAAATCCATAGACGGAGAAATTAAAAAACAGTATTATTAGGGCTGTACACGTTTTGCGCCACTGGCACTTTATTGATTTAGAAATGGGTATAGTCAAAGTGGTATAAAAGTGCCTCCACTGGTACTGTTTATTACTGCAAATTTACGGCAAGCCACAGCAATGGAAATGTCCTTCTACCATATAACTTAATCTATGGTAGAAGTACTAATACCGTTTTAAGTATATCTATTTCTAAAACAAATTCTTAAGAGCAGCACCAAGCTGTGTGTAGACCAGCAAAATGCTATGGAGGGAGGGGAAGGAAAAACCAAGCACTCCACATATTACCCCAGAGCATGCACTCAGAATTAGAGTGTCGTCTTGAATAGAGAAAATTATTTTTACCTACATTATAACTGACTCCTGAGACTTGCTGCTGCAGGACATTTCAAGGTGCATGTTCAGTGAGATTCATGGAGGCAAGACTGAGAAGCTGAGCAATGGACCAGATCCTGCCCTCGGAGTCACTGGAGTTAAACCAGCATAATGCTACTGAAATCAGTTTAGTGACTCTGGATTGACACATGGTAGGTGAGATCAGAATCTAGCTCGCCATCTGCAAGAGCGGTAGCTAAGATTTTAAATACAAAGATTATTGACTCTCATGCTCGAGGGAACAACCACCCAGCTGAGCTCAGGAGGGAACTTCTCCTCCCCTGCTCTTTTTGCTTCATTATTGCGCATTGGTCAGGCAAGGTGCACAAAGTGACTGTGGTACAGAGAGCCAGATCCTGCTCTCACGTAAACAAGTGTACATGAGGAGTAACTGGTGAAGCCACTAGTATTACACAGGTGTAAGCAAGACTAGAGTCAGCTCCCTCTGCCTGTGTATTAAGAAGAGTAACTGCTTTAGTCCAAGTTAAAGAAACAATTAGTCAGGCTCAGCTCCCAGGCTGGTTCTATCTGCTACCAGAGAACAAAGAGCTCCCAGCACATTCACAGTAAGAGGTAGCTGCACCTCACAAAAACATCCTAAGAACATAAGAACGGCCATACTGGGTCAGACCAAAGGTCCATCCAGCCCAGTATCCTGTCTGCCAACAGTAGCCAATGCCAGGTGTGCCAGAGGAGGTGACCCGAAGACAATGATCAAGCGATTTGTTTCCTGCCATCCATCTCCCGCCTTCGACAATAGGCTAGGCACCATACCTTACGCCTTGCTAATAGCCATCTATGGACCTAGCCTCCAAATATTTATCGAGCTCTTTTTTAAACTCTGTTAGAGTCCTGGCCTTCACAGCGTCCTCTGGTAAGGAGTTCCACAGGTTGACTGTGCGCTGTGTGAAGAAAAACTTTCTTTTATTAGTTTTGAACCTGCTATCGATTACTTTCATTTGGTGTCTTCTAGTTCTTATATTATAGGAACAATTAACTAACTTTTCTGTATTGACTTTCTCCACACCATTCATGATTTTATATACCTCTATCATATCGCCCCTGTCTCCTCTTTTCTAGACTGAAAAGTCCCAGTCTCTCTAGCCTCTCCTCATATGCGACCCATTCCAAACTCTTAATCATTTTAGTTGCCCTTTTCTGAGCCTTTTCTAACGCCAATATATCTTTTTTGAGGTGAGGAGACCACATCTGCATGAAATACTCAAGATGTGGGCGTACCATAGTTTTATATAGGGGAAGTAAGATATTCTTTGACTTATTTTCTATCCCTTTTTTAATTATTCCTAACATCCTATTTGCTTTACTGACTGCTGCTGCACACTGCGTGGATGTTTTCAGAGAACTATCCACTATAATTCCAAGATCCCTTTCCTGATCTGTTGTAGTGAAATTTGCCCCCATCGTATTGTATGTATAATTAGGGTTATTTTTCCCAATGTGCATTACCTTACACTTACCCACATTAAATTTCATTTGCCATTTTCCTGGCTCACATTATTCCAGGGAGTCAGGGCCAGGCCACATAAATTCACAGCTAGACTGGCCAATGGCCTGAACATCTCTATTCTTTGTCAAGAGCACGTACTTATGCTAGTGGCAGAATCCCACTGCAGGTCTACAGTATGCACAATCCCCCACCTTCATCCAGAGCCCTCTTGAGCTGCCCACAATTTAAGATTTCCTGAAGCCACAGAGCTGGACACACACAGTAAGAATCAGCCATGTGTTCTGGAAGGACTTGTGCAAAAATCAATAGGTGCAGTGTGGGGCAGGAAGAAGTAGGCAACATTTTCATAAGCCAGGAAAAGTGTTTGCCAGCTAGGGGGAGAATTGAGTCCCTGCCTTATCCCTTTACCTCCAGAAAATGTTTCAGCCTATGCAAGTGCACACACAGCAGCCACCAAAGGTGAGCCCTTGTCTCGCCAGCTGCACTGGTGCCCTGGGGGCCTTCTGCAGGGCTCTTAAGCAACCTCAGGCAGCGTTCACGGACACTCCGGGCAATATGTCCAGCAGTAGAAAGTGACTGCTGCCTGCTGTGTCCAGGAAGTCATTAACCTCACCCTTCTACGCCCACCAAGTGCCCTGACCCTGAAGTCCTGATCAGGCGCAGGGCAGATGCACTCCCTGCTGGCACAGTTCCATCTTCTGTTGGCAGGTCTGAAACACATACCTGCAAGAACAGAACAGTCATGGTCTTGGGCTCTGTGGGTGGCACAGATGAGGGTGCTACAAGGCCAGGACTGAGAAGCACTGGGAGAGATTTGCCTGGCCCCAGGCTGGATTGTCAAGGGGGTGTGACAATCACAATGAGCAGGGGAAGTCAGTGTGGCACTCACATAAGCAATGCTCAGCTCTGCCAAGATTACAGCTCGATCCACCTTCACAGGCTCTGAAATTCCCTTCCCAACAGGGAGAGCCCTGCACAGCCACAAAATGTGTATGTGCATCCATAGCTGCAAAAATGAGCTGCGGCTGTCCAGAGGCATGTACCCACCAGTATAAAGCAGATATCAGCAGATTTGCAGGGCTGCCAATAGACACACAAACCAACAGCAGCTTTTGATTGCAAGCTTCCCCCAGAGCATTTCCTTAGCCTGCCCCAGTTGGTTCAGAATGTGTGTCTGTCAGTTGAAGGAAATCTGGCTCTTTCGTGAGGCGATGCTAAAGTCCAAGGCCTACTCACGGGTCAGCAGCTGGCAACTGGGGAATTGGAGTAAAGAGGTTTCCAACAGGATTAACCAAATGGAGAGAGGAGGCAGAAGTTAGAGTACTTTGTGACTTTGATCACAGTGCGCTAACCGGGTACATTGAAGACCTACGTCTGGATTCCTGCTCTGGAGCAAAAATTTAAACCCAGCTCTCCCCCAAGTTCTGGAATTGAGATTTGTACCCAGCTCTGCCCTAACCAGCGAGTTCTTGGCTCTTCTGTGGTGGGTCTTTTCCTCTCCACCCCTCGCACCTGTTGGAATTCTTGTATTAGTCTTTGGGCCAGAAAATAACTCCACGCTCTGGGATTAGGGCACTCCCCTGGAGTGTGGGCCATCCAACTTCAGGTCCCCATGCCAATGGATATTTAAGACACTAAACACTGGCCTAAGGCAATGGGTACACTAGCGCCTTTGTGGTAAAGCTGTTGTCAGTCGGGCGGCAGGGGTTAAGAGGGATGTGTGGGAAAATAAAAAAACCCTGCACCCCTGCCTGACAGAGGATACAATGGCAGAAACATGGGTGCAGCCAATACTATGGTGGCAGAACAGCTTCTCCTGCTGACATAGCTGGAGCTGCTCATGGAGCTGGAGGGGAGGGAGGACTCTCTCCTGTCTGTCAGCATAGGGCGGCTGCTCCAGAGGTGACATAACAGTACAGCTCTGCCTCCAGTGTAGCCTAAAAGTTACAAGGGGGCCACTGCTTTCAGTCAACCCAACACAGACTTTTTCAATTCATAAAGATTTTCCACAAAGCTCAGATCTTGGCCAAATCAAATCTTTATATATTTTTTCCCTTCCAGCACCAGCAAAAAGTGCAGCTCTTCACACAATCCTGTTCACTGCACTCTACCCCTGTCCTTCCATCCATGTGTACACACCCACACACCCACACACACACACACACACACACACACACACAAAATCCCACCCCAGGAGACCACTACAGTTCTTCTCACTAAGTAGCAGCCTGCAAGTGCCCAGTATATCTCAGGACACCAATCTCGCCAGACAGACAGTATGCGAAGAAAAGAAATTTCTATCCCTTGCTTACAGTAAATGAAATTCCTGCAGCTTGTCCCCTGGGTCTTGCCTTGCAATCCCCCACACACTCTTTTGCTTTCCCTGCTCCCCTCAGTGCGTCCTCCTCAGAGCCTGTGACTGTCTCCCCCAGTCCCCTTTGCTACCTGGCCCAGGCATTCCCTAACAATATTACCTACTTATTGCCTGTCCCTCTCACAGCACGGTGCTCTCCACTCCCCAGCAATCCTTCGGTGTCTATTCCTTTGCTATGCATCCCTCTGCTCGTCTCTCTAGCATCTTTTGCTGTTATGTCCTCACACCCCATTTCCTTCTCTGGTGCCCATACGTTTTCCCCTCAGAATTTCCATTGGAACCCAACATGGAAAATTCCCTTCAGTTCGTCCCTCCAAATGAATTCCCTTGTTTTCTTCAAGCCCCGCTTCCTACCCTAACAGCAGCAGGGGCTTCTCTGACACACATTCCTTTGCCCACCCGTCAAAATGCTCCCTAGACACCAGCAACCAGTTCTCCTGAAACGTTCATGAAGACTGCAGGGTCACTGCCTCAGTGACAGCCAGGGGCTTGGGAGTTCCTGTGACCCCAGCACTGACGGTATGATGCACAGACTCGGACAGACACATGGATAGAACAATTACCCAGCTCACCTGAATCCAGCTCAGGTCTGCCCAGGCAGCACGGCACAGAATCACTGGGGCCAACGAGCAACCCACTGTCCACAAGAAGAGGTAAGTCAAGGTGTCTACGACTCAAGGGGAGAGAAGGGTAGGGGAAAAGATCCTTCCCTTTCTGCCCTTCTTCCCCTCCATCAGATCTCCCTGTCAAATTACCACCACGTTCCCTTGAGAGTGGAGTGGGAGAGGCAGAAGTGTGTGTGTGAGCAATGGAAATTTCTCCTCCCCTCCTTTCCAATTCTTCCCTTTCCAGACTTTGCACTGTACTAAGAGGTATTGGCAGAGCATGAGAGAAAGAAGCCATGCCAGGCAGAATTAAGGCCAGAAGTTTGCAGGCAGAAGTTACAACATTCCGTGGAACTAGTCCAAGTCCCTTTACACTCGATGGAATGAAGCAAGCTCTCTCTCACACACCATTTGATGAAGCCTAACCAGATTGTTTCATGTTCTCAGCTCTTTAAACAGTGGAATCCCCTTACACTGTCCTGGGTCATGGAATGAATTACCTCAAACTCCACCAGGGACAATCACGCTAAACCCGCTTCCGCTGGAGCTCAGCACGGACTAAGAATGAAAAATTCAGCTGTCCAACTGCAACATACAAGAGAGGAACTAGGAGCTGTGCAGGGAGAGAGAAGTATCTTTCTATTGCACTCAGAGCAACATACTGGAATGTCTGCATTCTGTTGTGCCCCCGCACCTACACCCAGTGACTTCATGGCTTGTGTCACAGTATTGTTGCTGGCCAGTATCAGCACAGCCCAAGCCTTTGTTTTGACAGATGCTGCCTTGGTTGTTTTCACACCATGCGGTTGTTTAAATGAACATTCCCAGTATATTTTCCACAAATGCTCAGATTTCCTCTTTAAAGCAACTTTTCTGTATCTGTATCACCAGCAGTTTTGGCAGGACTACTACACAGGAACCAGCGTGCCTCCAGCTTTCTCATTAGAATTCAGTATCTCCCCCTCTGCAACCCCCCCACTTGCTGACCCCACACCCCTGCAGACACTGACCCATGTGCTCAAAGTTAAGTGTTTGCAGGGCCTATGCATTCACAGACGGCTCCCACTGCATCTCCTGAGCCATGTATCTGGGTTCGACATGGTGGGGTGCTGAGCACCCACAATTGCCACCTGTGCAAACCCATCAGCTGGAAGCTGGGAGCATATGAGGAGCAGCAGGAACCACCCAGCCCCTGGCTCTGCTGGGCCTTCTGAGAAAGGTGGGAGGTTTATTGATATCATTTCCCAACAAAACCCTGCTTAGACTCTAAGAGTAGTGGTGAGGTCATATCTACAAATCCTCAATGAGTCCTGATGCAGACAGAGCCCTCAGTGGGCAGTGTTTAGAATGAACGGTTGACACCTCAGCATAAGACATAACACAGCCACTCAGGATTTTTTTTTTGAGGTAGTGGGGGAAAAGCCTATATTCAATTTGGGGTGCATTTATCTCCATACAACCACTGAACCAAAGGGCCAGAGCCCGAGTCGGTGAACCACCCCTTCAGGCTGTCAGAGCCACAGCATGAGACTTTGAAGCTGCTCTAATCAGGCTGCTGAGAATTCCTCCAGGGTGGGGGAAAGTTGCACACTGCCCTTTCCCAGCTCCGGTGCTCTCCGTAAAGGGGTCAGCTCCAGGCTGGAGCCAGAGGCCTGCTGTGCTCTTTTGATCTCTGGCTGGTGGAACAATCCCTTGACACTATTATAGCCAGTATAAATCGAAGAAGTCACACTGGATACCAAGTAGCCAACAGGGAGCACGAAATAGGGTTGCCATCTTCCTAATGGATGGAAACCAGACCACTGAGGCGCTGTCATTTCCCCTACCTCTACCCCTCCCAAAGCCTCTCCCCTCCCACCCCAAAGTCCCCACACCTGCACTCTACAAGCAGCAGAGGTGGGAAAAGTATGCCAAAAAGTTACTTGAGTGAAAGTACAGCTGCTTTGGGGAAGTGTAATTAAGTTAAAAAGTCAAAGTGCCCCCCTGGAAAACTACTTGGGTGTGTCTACACTTGCATTCCTCTTTCAAAAGAGGCATGCAAATGAGGGAAATTGAAAATGCAAATGAGGTGCAGATTCACATAGCTGGCACCTCATTTGCATATTCTTATTTCAAAATAGCTTCTTTCAAAAACAAAATGCCTCTTTCACAAGTAAACCCCATCTTCAAAAGAACACTTCTTCCCATAAAGAAAGGGAAGATGGATTCTTTTGACTATGGGGTTTACTTTCCAAAGAGCAGTGTCTACTCTGGCTTTCTTCTTTTGAAAGAGGAATATGTAGATGAGTTGCCGGATAGGTAAATCTGCACCTTGTTTGCATTTTCAATTTCCCTCACTTGCATGCCTCTTTCGAAAGAGGAATGCAAGTGTAGTCGCACGCTTTGAGTAAAAGGACAAAAGTCCTTTGACTTTTACAGAATTACATTTCCCCCCAGAGTAGCTGTACTTTTACTCTAGTAACTGTTAGGATACTTTTTCCACCTCTGACAAGCAGCGTGGCCCCACAGGCAGAAGCAACAGCTGCTGCTCTCCTGCTTAGGGTTGCCATAGATTTAAAAAAAGCAAACATCAGGGCTTGTCAAATGGCATCCAGATGCGCAAGCTGAAATCCTCTCTGGTCAAGTGAAAATGGGACAGATGGCAATGCCTAGCTCAGTGGTGCTGCTGTGGCCAAACAGAGCATGACCAGACCTAATGATCTGAGGCCTTGTTTCATCATTAAACACGAGCGTGCCAGCTACTGTCAAAGCACTTCACTTTATCAAGAGATGGGTTGATGCATCGGTAAGGGCCCCCCACCTGGGCACAGAAATAGGCTTATTCTTCTCTCACTTCTGACAAGACAGCCAGGCTCTATGGCTACGTCTACACCAGGGGCATGGCAATGAGCGAGGTCGGAACATGCTAATGAGGTGCTTACACAAATATGCACCACCTCATTAACATAATGATGGCTGCAGCAATTCAAAGGTGCTGCTTTCGAATCACATGCAGCCCGTGTGGATGCGGGCCTTTCAAAAGGACCCTCCCCAGATTCAAAACCCTTACTCCTATTTGGTTTAGGAAGAAGGGGCTTTCAAAGACTTGGGGGTCCTTTTGAAATGCCCCCGTCTACATGGGCAGCGCACAATTTGACAGCGTCACTTTTAAATTGCCGTGGCTGCCGTTATGCTAATGAGGTGCTGCATACTCATGGCAGCACCTCATTAGCATCCTCCAACCACGCTCATTACCATGTCCTTTTTGCCAGGAAGGGGCTAGTGTAAATACAGCTTATAAATCTCTAGTGGGACTAGACTGAAGCTCTAACAGGAATAAATCTGAATACTGAGGGTTTGTCCTAAAGATGTCCAGTTTCAAACCATGGTAATAAAGTTAAGTGTTACAGCCCACACATAGCATGGGTGCAGTTATACTGGTATAATTTTTATTTCATTTTTATTTTATTTTATTTTATTTTGGCATTGCTTATTTCTGTATGAGAAAGGGAATATGCCAAGATTTATAGAAATGGTAGAACGATGCGGTTAAAAGATGCCCAAACATTTTGAGGAAACGTTGATTTCATCACTTTTTTCCCAAGTGGAAAGTGATCAAAATGTTTAAATTGTATATACTGTGTAAACCAAAATGTGAGTTGAACCTCTTTAATGTGCACCATCTGTAACTGGTCTGATTTTAGTTAGCCAGATGACCTCTTATGGTAAGTGTTGCCAAGTGTCCTGTGCTCCCATAGTTTGTTTACAGCCACCAGTCCTGGCTCTCAGTGCTCTGTGCTGTTATTTAGCTGTCATTTACCCGAAACATCTTCTAAGCACCCAGAAAGCAGTGGAAGTGTTGGTAATGCTGCTAGACAATACTGACCTCCCATGAGCTAGCAAATTCTCTGGTTTGTCAGCAGTCACATCCCGAGGGCGCCTATATGAGTGCTGGTGGTGGCAGCGGTGGGCCTAGGATGCCTAAGATGCCACCCCGTAGAAGTCTGCCCAGATACATGAGACAAGGGAGGAACAGAAGTAAGCCCCACAGGCACAGAGCACCCCCTCGTCCACCATCCTCCTCCTAGTATGATGAAAAGCAGCTTTGGCAAGGGCCAGGAGGAGGTTGCCGAGGAGGCCTTGCGACTTTGTGGGACCATGGACGGGGTGTGCAAATATGAACAAATGTGGGGAAAAGTGCAGCCAAAACCTCAACAAGAGGTTCTGGAAGAGCCAGAATGGGGAGTGCAGCCTGATGTGTTCAAGGTAGGCGTGCGCAAGGTCTTCCCGCATGCCGCAAGAGGGCAGATATCCAGGATGGGGGTGAACTGCGCCAGGTTCATGCCAATGTTCATGGCCCCATGAAGGACCCACCAACTTATGTCCCCAGTGGCCCTTACAGGTGGAGTACAGGCTGGCCCACTAGGGCTCCTCACCCCCCTTAGGTGTTTAGTAGTCCTGCCGTTTGGTGTCAGGGTGGGATTGGAGGGTGAGAAAATGGAGAGTGTGGAACACAAGCCCACACAGATGTTCTCTAGGTGTGGTTCTAAAACTAGCCAGCTGCAGTTGGTACAGCCGGCTGGGATTATGAGGGGTGGGAGGCTGGGGCAGGGACTCGAGGCATTGGGGCCCCAAAACCAGTGCCGGAGAAGTTGCAGTGGGGGGAAGGGGCAAGACATGCCCTCTCACAATGAGCACTCCAGGAAGGTGAGCAAGAGTACGCGCAAGGGGGTACAAATGGTGGAGAGCCCCATGTGACATGCGAGCACTTGGAGATCCACCCAGCTACCCCGGCATAGTCCAGGACATCCCCAATGAGCGTGGTTGCTGCCAGAACCAACCCTCGGCACACCAAGGGAGACGCCGCCAGCTGCAGACAAAAGGGTAGACTGTGTAGCAGGGGCTCTGTGAGGAGGGCAGCCCCCTCGGTGGCTACAAAGGAAATGGTCACTGCAAAGAGCTTCCAAGTCTGGAGGAGGTCCTGGTCGAACTTCAGCAGCTCGGAGAGGTTTCATGGAAGGCCTCTTGGGCAGAGAAAAAAAGAGCTGCCAGTCATAAAGGAGCTCTTGGAAGCAGCAGTGGAAGGCGCGCACCAAGGTGCTCCATGCCAGACCACCTGCACCATAAAGGAGTCTCTGCAGGGCCTGCAGGCAGGTGTAGACCTGGCTGTGGATGCAGACCAGGCCCTGACCCCTCTCCTCTAAAGGTAGACTCAGAACCTCTGCAGAGACCCAGTGCAGTGCAGTTCTGGCCAGAACAACTCCAGAGCCATCTACTGGAGTCTGTCCAGGAGCTCCAGGGCAGGCTTCAGGGTGTTGAGCTGAAGCCAGAGCATGGACGGGACTAGCTGGTTCAGCACCAGCACCCTCCCACAAACAAAGAGGCACCAGGGAAGTCCTGTCCATCTCTGCAGCCACTCGCCCACCCTGGCCTCCAAACGCTGCCAGTTCTCCTGCAGAGAGGGACATGCGGCAGAGAGATAGACGCCCAGACAGAGCTGCGGACCTGTGCTCCACCAGCTGGCCAGAAGTGCAGGTAGGAGGAAGCTCAGCCAGCACCTGTCCCCGACCACCAAGCCAGAGCTCTAACTCAGTTGACCTGGGCAGAGGAAGCTGCTGAGTACACAGCTTGGCAGGCCTCCACCAAGGGTCCTGGACCATGTCGTCAGCATACATCAACAGGACCAGCCACAGCTACAATTCATGAAGCACCAACCCCATCAATTTCCAACGGAGGAGTCAGAGGAAGGGCTTGGTTCCCAGAGCGTACAGCTGGCCTGACAGTGGGCAGCCCTGACGTACTTCTCACCCAAAGCTGACCGGCTCAGTCAGGTCCAGTTGAGCCTGACCAGACAGCACCCGGAGAAACCCCACAAAAGTGGGCCCAAAGCTGAAAGCCTGCAGAGTGCCCAGGAGGTACCCATGGGTGTATGACAGGATGGACTTCTCCTGGCCTAGGGACAGGAGGGTGAATGACAAGCCATCCCTACACCTAAGCACCAAGAGATCCCAGACCAGGTACAAATCGTCAAAGACAGAATGGCCCAGGATGGTGCAGGTCTGGTCTCTACGGAGGACATCCGCCAGCACGGACTGCAGCGACAGGGAGATGGCTTTGGCGATGATTTTGTAGTCCAGACTGAGGAGAAGATGGGACACCAGCTCTTGAGGCTGCGAGGGTCCCCCTTCATGGGAAGTAAGATGAGCACCGCTCGCCTGCAAGAAAAAGGGAGGACCCCGCTCTGTAAGGACTTGGCCCACATCTGGCCATTCCTGGCTCTCGCAGTCAGGCGGGCTTCGCGGAACCTGCAGGTCTGCTGGTAGGCCACTGCGTCCTCCCACCCAGTCGGTCTCCCCTCCTGCTATAGGGCCTCGGTGGCCTGCGAAACACAATCCAAATCCCCCCAGTGCCGCAGGGTGATCCGCACCTTATCCTTGGTTCCTTGAGTTTCCTTGAGGAACCGGTGCAGCTCACCTGGTCGCACAGGTGAGGATGGGGTGAAACACTCATCACCCACCTCTGGCAGGGCCCCTGCGAGGCCCTTGCGGCCTGACCCCGGCACAGGATGGAGCAGCATGGGGAACATGGCAGCCCCTGTTGTGTCAGGGGTTGGGGAAGTGAAAAAAACACCTCCCGGGAGTCACCCAAGGAGAGCAGAAATACTAGGACCACAGAGTTGGCACTGGTGATGGTGGGGGAGGGTGGTCGAAAAACGAGGAGGGGGAGTGGGTGCGGGCAGATGGAGGGGGAGGGATAGGGCCGGGGGCAGGGCAGGGCTCAGGAGGAGGACAATGGGGGCCTGGGTAGGGGCAGGGGTGGTGACAGGCCCAGGGGTGGGGCTTGGGGCAGAAGTAGGAGCAGAGCTAGGGACTGCAGTAGGAGTGGGAGCTGGGGCATGGATGAGAGCGGTGGTGAGGGCAGGGTCCGGGGTGGAGAGCAACACCCAGGGTCAGGGTCCCTGGGGTGCAGCACCTCTCAGCTGGGAGCCAAAGGGGCTGGGACGAGAGGGGGGTCCTCGCTGATGCTGGGCATGGTGCTTCCAAGGCAGCCACAGTGTCAGCAGAGACAGAGACAGGTGCTGGACCCCCCGTGGGGAGATTGAGCAGCTGCTCCTCCTGAAGGGCAAATGGGGGGTCCACAAACCCACCACACAGCTGCTCTGTGTCAGCCACTGCCCCGAGGTGCTTGGGGGCCTAGGTGACATGCCAGCACGGCCAGATCTGCGGGCAGTGTCGGGGCTCCCCGAGGCTGGGGGTGGCCACTTGTGGGGGGCAGGGATGGGGGAAGAAGGGGGCAGCAGAACAGGGCCAGCACCCAGACCGAGGCCAACTGGCAGAGGGTTGTTCTCCCCCCGGCATGAGTGGGGTCAGACCGAGGGCCTAGATCTCCTCAAAGATGGAGCCAAAATCCTTCCCCTGAGCCCCCAGGACCTCCCTCCCGGTCCCTGAGGTGACAATCACCTCAGCGATGGCAGCGGGGGGGCACGGATGAAGTGGGGGCCGGATGGGGTTTGGACTCCGTGAGGCGGATGTTGGTATCGTCCCCCTCCACTGTTATGTCCACATGGGGGGGTTGCAGACGGTTGAACTCGACTGGGAGGAGCAGCTTCCTGGAGCAGCTCGCAGGGGTTCCCCTGGTCCTCCGTGTCAGAGGCAGGGGACTGGGCCCGCCAACCACAGGTCTTTTTCCTCCTGCAGACAAGTGCCCAGCCCTCTGAGGTGGAGGCAGAGATCTGAGCAGGGCCAGGAGCTGTCGACATCAGGCCCAGGGGACAAGAGGGCAGGAGGAAGCAACCTAGGAGGGGGGAGTCTGCCCATGGAACAGGCCCTCCCCTTCCCCTGGTGAAAACCACACCACCCTCTCCTCCACCTGCCCTTCGGTTCCCAGGCAGGGGTGGCAGCAGCAGGAGGAGGGGCAGCCACAGAAGCTGCCACCACTGGGCTGCTGGTGGTCACATCCCCAGTGCCATTCCAGGTCCCAGGAGGCCTGGATGCCTTGTCTGGCCAGGCCAGGGGGCAGTCCCTCCAGACTTGCCTCATCACCTGGCACAAGAAGCACTGGGTCTCTGACAAATAATGGACCTGGGATATGGCACCCTGGAAGGGCACCAGGAAGGACCCCTCCAAAGCCATTCTGTCAGGCACTCGCAGCTGTACCTGCCGGCAGAATGACAGGCTGTGACAGAGGGCGGGGTCCTGGCAGCCCAGTGGGAGGGGGCTGATGGTTGAGATCGACATACCAGGGTGGAGAGGGCAGGCAATAGGGCAGAGTTAGGCAGGAAGGGTGGGATGGAGGTGAGGACCACCTGCAAGCCCAGATCTTCTAGTGGCTCCAGGGGCACAAAGACAACCCCCGCTACTGCTATGCCCTTCTCCATCACCTCATGGGCGGTGGCTGCCGAGGCAAGAAAAAACACTACCTTACACACACCTTGGAGACTGCCACCACGGCTGCAGAACCCACCACCCTCGCCAACACCCACACATAGGTCTCTATGGCTACATCTACACGTGCCCCAAACTTCGAAATGGCCACGCAAATGGCCATTTCGAAGTTTACTAATGAAGCGCTGAAATGCATATTCAGCTCTTCGTTAGCATGCGGGCAGCAGCCGCGCTTCGAAATTGACGCGCCTGGCCGCCGCGCGGCTCGTCCCGACGGGGCTCCTTTTCAAAAGGACGCCGCCTACTTCGAAGTCCCCTTATTCCCATGAGCTGATGGTGCGTCAATTTCGAAGTGCCGCGGCCGCCCGCATGCTAATGAGACGCTGAATATGCATTTCAGCGCTTCATTAGTAAACTTCGAAATGGCCATTTGCGTGGCCATTTCGAAGTTTGGGGCACGTGTAGACATGGCCTATGTGGGGCAACGTGGGCACCGGGAGGCAATGGACCTCGTGCCTCCTGGTGAGGTTTGGGAAGGACCAGCAGCTGCTCAAGGTGGAGCTGGAGGAGGTGGTCAGGACAGATGGTTTGGTAGTTTCCAGGGGGGCAGTGGCCACCTGGGCATAGGCACAGGGGGCTGCAGGTGGCATGCTGGGAGAACTGGCAGAGGGGACAGTAGAAGTCGGGGGGGTGGAAGGGCCACAGCGGCAGGGGGGTTGGGAGGATGCTGGTGAGGGAGCAGCGGCTGGCCGGGGAGGGGACTCTGGGGTGTTGCTGACGCTGGTGGTGTTGGCAGTGCTGGGATCCCTTGTTCGGTCTGTTCCTCTGGGGGGTGCGGGCAGGCGGCCAGCCTCCCCCTTTGCAGCAGCAACAGCAGGGGGTGGTGGCAGTGGTAATGCAGCAGTCCAGGGAAGAGGGTCAGCAGCAGCAACAGGCGAGTAGCAGTGCAGCCAGGCAGGCAGCTGAGGGGGGGCAGGGGCGTCTCCTTCTCTGGGGCAGCAGCAGGCGGAAAAGCACACCCAGCTGTAGGAGGCAGAGCAAGCAGCCACTAAGCAGGAGGGGGAGGAAGCCTGCTGGGGGCCATTTTTGACTGAGCCTGGTCCCTCCCAGTTGGACCAGGGCTATAAAAGCCGAGCCTCCAGAGGAGCCAGAGATTGGCTGTGTGTTCGCTGCCTGGGAAGCTGAGGACCTGCTGAGAGTGGCGGTCTGGATCGGACCCCCCGGGACCCCACCCAACCCTGAATCTCAGGAAGATCCAGAAGACCAGCCCCTTGCACCTCCTAGGAACCGAGCTGAGTACTGGCCTCGGTCTGTACCGCAAGCGAGGCTGAGGCGGTGGGACCTACAGCCCACAGAAGCCTGGATCAGGCCACCTGGACCTGGAACTCTGTGAGCCCTGAGAGATTGACTGGACACTGGGTATGTGCCAAGGGGGAGACCGAGAGTGGGGCAGGGATAAGAGAGGACTGTGAAAGGACCTCGGGTCGGCATGTTGCCATGTGGATTCCCCGCTGACCCTCGCACCCAACTGTGCTGCTGTGACTAGGGGCCCTGGGCCGTGGCGCAGTGAAGTGGGTGGTCCTGTGTTCCCCCTGCCACCCACCTGCCGGGTGACTGTCTCCCCCTCTCCACCTGCACGGGTGAAGTATCTGTGCCTTTCTGAGGCTGGCTGTTGTCTGCCCTGCTCCAGGGCTTGGGCCCTCTAGAAACTGTTGTTTGCTGCCCCGCCCTGCACCAGAGCTCTTGTGAACTGTGTTTGCCACCCTGCCCTGAGCTAGGGCCTGGACCGTCAGCAAGATGTGACCTAATTGCCCCAGCTGAACAGTGTGTTTGCTGCCCTGCTCTGAGCTAGGGCCAGGGCTTGTGGTGAACTGATTTGCTGCCTGCCCTGAGCTAGAAACCAGTTTTTCCTGAGATTTCCTGGCTGCTGCCCTGCCCTGAACCCGGGCTGGGCCATCGTGAGGCTGTTGATTTGCCACCCTGCCCGGAGCTAGGGCCCAGGTGCATTGAGAGCATACGTGGACTGCCCTGACCTAGGGCGAGCCATGACTTGAGCTAATTTCCCCAGTGGCCGCCTGAAGCGAGGCCGGGCTTCTGAACTGTCGCCTCTCACCCACCCGAGGCAAGGTGGGAGTACAAGAACTATTGACTTGAGGGTCTGTTGTGGGACCTATGGCAGTGGGGTGGAGTGGCCGCCAACTGACCTGGAGGGGGAGGAATCCCTCCAGGAAGCCCAGAGGACTACAGTGTCAGACTAGAGAGGTTCAACTTATGCTTAAATAAGGGCTGAGCAAAAGATTTTGGAATATTTTGTTTTGCAAAAAAATCTGATATTTCTGCTTATCATTTTGATTCAGGCCAAAATGAAACCTCTAAGTCTCAGTCTCCCATGGGATGGGAATTTCATTTTTCCTTAGCTATACCAGCATGAGGAGCCTCTGTTCTGCTACCATTGCACCCACACATGAAGTGGTGCGGGTGTATACTATTTTGGTTTAAAAAATAAAAATCTCTCTCCTCACTCCCCACCCATCCCTCCCCCTCAGTCTTGAAAGAGCTAGAATAGTATCAACTGCTGTGTCTAGACCAGCTGGCCTTTAGCTTGTGGTAGAGTGCAGGGCCTTAGACCCTACACTTGCAGGTTCTGTTAGCAGCCAGCCATGAGGTTCACAGGAACTACTAGAATGTGGAAGGCAGAGAAAATAAAAGGGAATCTACCAGCATACAGGCAAGAAACAAGGGCAGGTAACAAACAAAAAAAAAAAAAGTGATTCATGCCAAAAAATAAATCCAAGCCTCTGGATTCATATCTTGATACACAGATTCTGATTCTTATTGTAACAGAAAGGAAGCCGTGCTAGTCTATACACTATCAAAACAAAAAGCAGTCAAGTAGCACTTTAAAGACTAGCAAAATAGTTTATTAGGTGAGCTTTCGTGGGACAGACCCACTTCTTATGGTCTGAAGAAGTGGGTCTGTCCCACGAAAGCTGACCTAATAAACTATTTTGCTAGTCTTTAAAGTGCTACTTGACTGCTTTTTGCTTTGATAGAGTCTGATTCTGTTTAGTTAGGGTTGTTCCTGCATAGGCAGGGACTGGACTCTATGACCTCCCTGAGGTCTCTTACAGCCCTAGGATTCTACATGTAAAGGGAGAAGCCTAGAAAGCAGCAATTTTGAAAGTGACGCTGGGGTTGGAGGTGCAAAGGGTAGGACGTGGTATTTTACAAACTTCACCCACTAAATAAACTCCACCCACCTGAGACACCAAAATGAGATACCACTCGCAGTAGACTATAGATGTTCAGTCCGTGATCAGGTGTCCCACTTCACTGGACTGCCTAATCTCCCTCTCCTTTCAGTACGCATAGGATTGATGACATCTTTGGGTCTTGCCGCTTGTGTTCGGTGTTGGGGGAGGGGGGGAGTGGGCAAGGAGAACACTGCTGGTATCTCCCAAATGCCACCTGCTTGTGACTGCAAAAAGAGACCAGTTGCACTGAATTGTGCACGGTGGCACTCTTCCCGCTTTCTTACACAAGTAATAAAATAGTCAACAATGTCAACATTAAAAGTGTCATCACTTCTCATCTTACGTTACCACCTCCCTGAAACGAGTGAGGATGTTCACGTGTCTGAGATGTTGTTCCAGGCATTCGTGACGACTCATTTGTATAACAGCAATACTCCATTCTCATTTTCAATTTTTAGCAGCGCCAATAGAGTGGATGTGAGCATACTGGCTGTTTTCGAGCCCTTGCTGAAAGCACCTAGCAGCTGGAATGGGAAATAAATAATGTGTGAGTTTATAATGACTTGGTAGCAAAATGAACCCAATGCCCTGTTGAGCTGTGTACATAAAAGTATCATGTTCTGATCTGGGGGTGATAAGGGGACCTGGGGAGGAGTGGTCCTTCAGCTGGTTCTGATGCAACCATCTCTGGCATATTAAAGTCCATTCTAGTCACTTCAGTGGGGTGTATTATCTTTCCCTCAGCATCGGGGCAGAGGCATGGCTTGGTCCCACTATAAAGGTTCATCTGCCCTTGCCACCATAGTGGTGTTTCCAATGATAATTTACAAATTGGTTTAGATGGGAGGAAGGATGCCCATCCTTTGGGAACAACTTTCCTGCACTATTAATGTCAGGAAGCACCAGGTCCCCTTTGTAGGCTGTCTCAGCAAAGACAACTGACTGAGCCACGTTAGCAGTGATCCCTCCTGGTCCAGCATGAAGCAAATGGAAAGAGCAGTTTGAGAAGCCCAGTGCTGTTGCTCTACCTAGTCTGTGGAGAGGCCTGTGAGCTGAGTGCCACACAGTGCCTTTCACACCAAGGTGCTGTCCTCTGCAGGGGGGTCTTGTCCATTTTTAGCCTTTCCTCAGCTTGCCAGGCACACAGTGTGCATGCCAGATATGAACCATGACCTCCCGCACTGCTTAGAGACCAGTGCTCAGCTTGGCAGGCTTATATTTAGTTTGTCCCTACAGCCCATGGATACCTATGTTATTTTCCACTGGCTGATGATGGGAACATTTTGTATTGTAACAGTGTTCTCCTCCTCCCAGCTCTCTATTCACTTCTTACCAGCTGGCCGGGCTCCTCTGCCTCCCATTCTCCCTGCCCCTTCTTTCTTCACGCAGGTGCATGTATTAGTCAACCCCCCTGGATTTATTTTCACCCCTTGGCCTCTCTGCTTAGTTATGACATGTCTTCCAAACAATCAGCTTTGAGCCTTTTCAGGAAACTCCCTTCCTGGCACACCAGTGAGACACTGTGGGTGTGGAAGGGAGGGGCTGCCTCCAGAAGGCATGCAGATCTTTCCCAGAATCATAGAATCCCAGGGATGGGAAAGACCTCAGGCAGTCATCGAGACCAGCCCCCTGCCCAAAGTGGAACCAACCCTAACTAAATGACCCCAGCCAGAACTTTGTCTAGCTGGGACTTTAAGCCTTTAGGGATGGTGATTCCACCACCTCTCTAGGTAACGCATTCCTGTGCTTCACAACCTTGCAGTGAACTAGTTTTTCACTAGTATCCATCCTAGACCTCCTACTCTGTCACTTGAGACCACTGCTCCTTGTTCTGCCATCTGTAACTATTGAGAACAGCCTCTCTCCATCCTCTTTAGAACCCCCCTTCAGGAAGTTGAAGGCTGCCATGAAATCACCCCTCACTTTTCTCTTCTGCAAACTAAATAAGCCCAAATCCATCAGCCTCTCCTCGAAGGTCATGTGCTGTAGTCCCCTAATCATTTTGGTTGCTCTGTGCTGGACCCTCTCCAGGGCATCCATATTCTTTCTCTACTGGGATGGCTCAGAACTGGACACTGTACTCCAGATGTGGCCTCACCAGGGCTGAACAAGAACAGAGACAATAGCAGTTCCCAAGATCCTTGTTCCTGGAACAGGAGAGCCATCTCAGCATGCCCACAGAGATGCTGCAGCCCCATCCCAGTGCCCACGCTCCCGGGAACCACTCTTTGCCCTCTGCAGGTGCCAACATTTTCATGCAGTGTTGTCATCTTGTGTGATTTTTAACACAAGTCTAATTGTTGCATTTTGCTGGAACTCCCAGCTCCCAGAATCATGGGGCTAGGGGAGACGCTTCAAGCATTCATTTAAAATGTTTCCAGCTCCACAGGGTGCACAGAAATCTTTAGCAGTGTGATCTGAGCGCACCTGAAGTGTTCAGAAACCAAAAGGCAAAGAAAAAGAACTCACACTTAGTTACTTCTAAAGTCTCATTATTTTCTGAAGGCTCATGGGGTGTGCTGCAGCCCACGTGTCTCAGTATGCCCATCCTATGAGCCTTCAGAAGTGCCACTGTGGGTGCACTCCACATTTAGTGTGATAGCTTGAGCGGAACCGGTTTGGTTTTTGTCTTCTCAAGCTGGAGTGTAGACATACCATTAAAGGGGCCTTCACACCACAACAAGTTGATCATAAGTCCATGTGGATAAACTGCCTCCAGAGAGTCCAGAGTGCCCGCTAAGGTCCTGGAAATAGGGTCCATTCCAGACAGCACCTCTCACCCCATAGTATTGTCACTCTTGATCCACCAACAGGGCAAACACTGGGGATGCAAACAGCGGCTCTCAAATACCTTTTATGCAGGCTAGGAAATTACTGCAGTCAAACAGCCAGTGTTGCTATAAGGGTATGTGTGGCCCAAGTGTTCTTTAGCACATGTACAGCCTCCTCCACAATCAAGTAGGGCTCTCACAGAACTGGAATGGACCTTGAGGTTATCAAGGCCAGTCCCCTGCCCTCATGGCTGCAATTTAAGCCCGTTGCTTTTTGTCCTATCACCAGAAGTTAAGGAAAACAATTTGTCTCCCTCCTTCTTGTAACAATCTTTTATCTACTTGGAAGTTATCATGTCCCCTCTCAGACTTCTCTTTTCCAGACTAAATAAACCCAGTTCTTTCAATCTTCCCTCGTAGGTTATGTTTTCTAAACCTTTCATCATTTGTGTTGCTCTTCTCTGGACCTTCTCCAGTTTGTCCAATCTATCCTGAATTGTGACACCCAGAGCAGGACACAGTACTGCAGCTGAGGCCAGCAGAGTAGGGTGGAATAATGACTACTTGCGCTCTGCTTACTATACTCTTGCTTTCACACCCCAGAATGAAGGTTTTCCTTCAGTACTGTCATATTAACTCACTTAGCTTGTGGTCCTTTCTGACTGCACCCCTCCCCCCCACGCCTTTCTGCAGTACTCCTTCTGATGGGGTAATTGTATTATTCCAGTGAAGTACTTTGCATTTGTCCTATTGAATTTCATATTGTTTATCTCCAGTTTGCCCATCCTTAATATCAAAATCTTAGAAGACTTTTATTAAATGCCCTCACGCACACAGGGCTTCCAAAGCTGATGGCTGCACAGTTGAGCGTTCCTGGTATCTCCATCCGGCTTGAATCAAGGGAAGCAAGAAAAAGTGAAATCTCAGTGAGATAGCATAGTGCAGGTCTCCTGTACAATATGCTACATCTTTGCTGCCATACAAAAGGCGGTTGTGCATTCAGACAAGCCGATGCCTTAAAAGTTCAACAGTGCAATAGAGTCACACAGTTACATCTCCAAAAATTCCATCTGGCTCAGTGCAGGTTTTTGGTTCCTTTTCCCAAGACATGCAACATCCCATTAGATGCAAATACGTCTGTCTGCTCTCGCCTCCCTCGGTCACCTCTCTTCATGAAACACTGCATCTGACCCGAATTCTTAATCAGGGAAAGGAGACTAATGACATCATCTCCTATCACTCCAATGCACCAATTTAAATAAAAAAATCCTAGCCAAAAATCATGGCAATGTCCCTCCAACCCTCACTTCCTAACAAAGTTGCAACTCAGGCTGTAGTATTGCTACTCGGGCCCCCATACTTCGGTTGAAAACTCGCTTAGTGTTTCTTTCCCGTTACACAGGGAAAACTGTGGTTGGATGTACTGTCCATGTCTTGTTGACGTCACAGATTTGTGGTAGATCCACATTTCTTATCCTAAGATTTCCATCTCTTCGAGGTTTTGTTTGGTTGTGGGGTTGGTTTTTTTGCTTGTGCGTATGTGTGTTCCCCATATGTTCCTCACCATATCCCAGAAGCTAGCTAAGTGACTGGCTCATGTGACCTATATGCCCTCGACAGCAACCATCCTGCATACTGGCCATGAGATGTCACAAAGTCCATAAAAAGATTCATGAGCTGGGACTTCACTCTAGTGCTTTACACCTTCGCAGCACATCGTTCCCAGCCCTTTGAGTGGAGAAGGTCTGTCAAGGTCTCTCCACTCCAGCATGGGAGTAATGTCATGAATCATCTATTGCACTGCACCAAAAAGTAGACACACAGACGGGTGGGAGAGGGCAGAAGGAGAATGTAAGGGACATGACTCACCACGCAGCACCTTCTGCTGGTTACATCTGAATTAGCTGTTCCAGTCTCCTACGCATGATGTCTCACCTGCTGTTGTCCATCACTTTGTTCTCCACCTTATATCTGGACCCATGTCCCCTCCGGCCACGGAGCCTTTTCCTCAGGCTACTGCCCCACTGCAGTAGCCTGCACGGGTCCTCTGCTCCCAGGGAACTCTCAGCCCCTTAGACCCACCTTGCCCCAGTGTCCCACTACCAGTCTTCACCTAGCCCCTTACGTCAGGGGAAAACTGCAGTCTGAAATGGCCACTCACCATTGGCAAAGAACTGGACTTTCTGCTTTTTGCTGCCCTGGCTGCCTCTCTGACGCCCTAGAACCCCCAGGCCTTGTCTCAGGCCCTGCAGCCTGGGGCTTGCCTGGCCAGAGCTCCCTTGGTTCACCCTGCTTTTCCACAGCACTGCTCTGCCCATGGTACCCAACTCAAACAGGCACCTAGGTCCCGCTCCCTCCAGGTCTGGAGCAAGAATGGGCTCATCCTAGCCAGCCATCTCTTTTATACAGCCCCCTGGGAGTTCATTGACGGCCCTCTTCCAGGGCTGTTTTTAACCCTCTCTCGACCAGTGCAGGGCAAACGCCCTGTCACAAGGACTCGTCATAAAGATCTCAGAGCTATCGGTAGAAAAGGTGTCTGTTTGGAGAGGTATGTAGGTTATGGAGACGTTGGCCGATTGTTGGCCTCTCTGTTCTACAACAGAGACAATGCGCTCCTAGAGACACTGGCAGAGAGGGCCCCAGAACAAAGAAAACAGCGGAATCTTGGCCATCTGTTCTCTCCATGCCAACCAGACTGTAGATGAAGCTGTTGGAAAAGAACCAATTCAGAAGACCAGCAAATAGCTGGACAACATAAGCTACGAGTGTGCAAAGAGCAATATGGATCTGGTGGGATGGGCAATCTGGGGTTGCTTGTGATACCTGCTGACAAAGCGGTGGGACTGTGGAGAAGTAAAGTGGAAAAAAGAAGAGGTGGAGATTCTGACACATGGTACAGCCCCTTCACGAGTAGTCATACCATAACTCTCTTAGACATGCTTCCCCCTCCTCACCAGAGCTGTTCCCAGCACTCCAAAAAGTAGCTGATATAGAGACTCTCCAGACTGCAGGACTTTGTCTGGGTTTTCAAACACCCATCATCATAATTTTCTTCACTGAAATGCTCATTCTCACAGGTATCTAAGCGAGAGTCATAACAACACTGCGGTGGGTCTGAGTCTGGCAAGATCCTGCAATGTTGCAGAGCCATTCTGCCTTACCCTCCTACTCAGCATTCTGCATTTTTAAAATTTCTTCATAGAGCCTCTGGCACTACCGGCCCACCCAGCATTTACCTTTCTCGCTATCTGATCCCACAGCCATAGGGATGTTCTGTGATCCTTTCCGCAACCTAAGCAAGCCTTGGAAAAAGAGGATCATATTTAGAGCAGCTAAAAAGAGCAGTCACTACTGGAAAAATCTCCCTCCTCAGGCCTAGATGCAGATCCGTCACAAACAGCAGAACTCCACTCAACAAAAACAAACAAAGAATCACTGAATGGGGTGTGGGGGGGCACAGGTAGTGTTCTCTCTTGTTTTCCATATGATATGATGACAAGGAAGTCCATGACCACAAACATGCTCTCTGATCAAGGATGGTGGCCCATTCTTACTGACGAGTGAGATTCATCACCACCGCCTCGTCTTCCCATTAGAAGTACAGTAATCCCTCACTTCACATGATTTCATGTTGCGCAAAGCTCGCTTTAATGTGAATTTCTCACAATGTGAAGCTACTGGGTTCTCAGGCTGCCTAACTTCCTGCAGCTGCAGGCAGCTAGGCAGGCTAAGAGCCCCTTCCCCTGGCCTTCCCAGAGCAGTGCTAAACACCCCTCTGGGAAGGTGGGGGAAAGGTTTTTAGCCCACATAGCTGCCTACCCCTGTGGGCAGCCTGGCGGACTAAAACCCCCTTCTCCCCATGTCCAGGAGCGGTGCCGCTTGACAGCAGAGCTGGTTCACCCGTCAAACCCCCTGCCAGCTCAACCCCCTGCCCCACCCCCACAGCCCTGGCTCACCTCCCCCAGCAGGGGGCTCTACCCGCACACCTGGGGCTCCCCTCCAACCCCCGTGCAGCCCTAGCTTACCCCCCCCACTGTGCGGCTGGCTCAGTGCACATGGGGCTCCAACCCCCCCCACTCAAGCACCCCACCCCAGTGCACCTCCATTCAACCCCTCCCGCACCTGGCTCAACACGCCCCCCAAGGCCCCAACTCACCCCAGCCGGGTGTGGGGCTCTGGCGTCAACCCACATGCAGGGCTCCAGAGCCCAGCCCCCAGTATGCTGCATGGGGCTCCAGCCCCTGCCCCCCCACTCAACCACCCCACCCTGGTGCATCCTCTGTTCAACCCTGGCTCCCCACCTTCCCCTGCACACGTGTGGGGGGCTCCGGCTATCAGCCGCCTCCAGTGTGCGTAGGGGCTCTAACTCCCCTGCTAGCTCAACCCCCCCCATCCCCAGCTCACCCCCCCCCCAGCACATGCTGGGCTCCCAGCCTCCGCGTGCACTGGACTGTCAGTCGCCAGCACATGCAGGGCTCCAGCTGTCAGTCACCGCACATGCATGAGTCTCTAACCCCCACCACCCAAGCCCCCGCAACCACCCCCCTGTGGCCCCAGCTCACAGCCCCCAGCATGCAGGGCTCTGGCTTCAACCTGTGCTCAGGGCTCACAACCCCCAGCACACATGCACGCAGGGCTCCAGTTCCAACCCCTGCTACCCACCAGCCCCGTGGCCCCAGCCTCCAACCCAAACCGCCTGGCCGGGCACCAAGCCTCTGCTGCCTGGGTCCAGCCCCCCGCATGCCCTGGCTCAGCTGCACCCTCCCACCTTCCCTAATCCACCCCACCCCAGCAGCCCTAATCCACCCCAGGCGTAACCCTCTGCCCCCTCCCAGGGCCCCAACCCATCCACCTAAGCCCTCCCTGACGTATGCAAAATTCAAGGTATGTGAGGGTTGCGTGGAACACAGCCCTCGTGTACCTTGAGGGATTACTGTTCTCCAAGCTTCTGCCCCAAGTATCACTGATGCAAGTGCCAGAGCTGGGGAGAGGGAGGGATCATAGTTTCCTTTTTTAGATCAGATGGAAAAGAAGGGTCTGACAGCTTTCCAGTGATGCTGAAGCAAGTCGCAATCTCATAAGCCTCTTAACTTTTTATGCAAGCTTCTAATTTTACAGCCCGCATAACACAGGCAATATGACTTCTTGCCATCTTCCCAAACTATTAGATTCACTTTTCAGGCTAGGTGGCAGATTTGGGACTTTATGAATCAGGTATGCAAAGTCTTTGCGTGCCTCTGAGCTAGTGTAAAATACGCGTCTCCCCAAGTGGAACAGGCAGGAGTCATGGTTAACTTTCCATTGATTTCAATGGTAGCAGAGCTGGGCAAGGTGCTTGCTTGAAAATTACACACACTAAATCCCCGTCAATATTCCTGCCCTGTTACAGCTGGGAGACTCATAAGTTGCTTCGGGCTGCATCTATACTACGTAGCTTTTAGTGACAAGGTGGTGTCCACACAAACCTAATCTAATGCACATGCCTTGCTTTACTGCTTTTTTTGTAACAGTCCCATAGATTAATTTCAGACCTGAGTCTTTATCAAGAGCGCTCACACAGTAAACTTACCTGCTGCATCATTGGTTTGTCTTCTGGGGGATTTAGAGCAACTAAGATATTGCACCCCACAAATGGGCTGGCATTGTCCAGGTGTCAGAGTCACTGGGCACAAGCCTATTTTGATTAAGCAGGCTGAACTAGAGCCCTTTCACAGGATCTCTGGACTCCCTCCTTGATTAAAGACAATGCACTGGATGTTACACATCAGTCATAATTGGAAGGGACGTCAGCTAATAAACAATAGTTTGAAGTAACTTGCACTGGAAAATCCCAAAGAGACTAATGGAAATGAAAATCTATTTTTTTTTGGGGGGGGGCAATACTATCAGTGGAGAATAGTATTCCTAGTAGCGCCTTCTTCAGCAGATGGGCAAAACGAACACACCCCCATCCCCCTTCGTTCCCTGCCCCCCACCCAAGAACCGTATGGAAAGGATTTCATTCTGTTCAAAACAAAAGAGCAGTCCAGTAGCACTTTAAAGACTAACAAAATAATTTATTAGGTGATGAGCTTTCATGGGACAGACCCACCTCTTCCCACGAAAACTCATCACCTAATAAATTATTTTGTTAGTCTTTAAAGTGCTACTTTACTGCTGTTTTGTTTTGATAGAATATAGACTAGCACGGCTTTCTCTCTGTTACGTTCTCTATTCAATTCCCTTAGTTCTCCAAATCATTTTATAGGTCTGCACTGACCTCCAATGGAATTCTATTTGTAATATCTCTATTAAAATCTGTGGAATTTTTCTATAAGGGCCTTTCCAAGGATTTCAAAGCACTTTCCAGGTAGGGAAGAATTACTCCCTACCATAAATGAGGGACACTAAGGCGCACTAACGTTACATGACTTGCTTGAGGCCACATGCTAAATCTGTGACAAAGCCAGGAACTGGATTTAGCTCACCAGCCTCCCAGGCCTGTGCGTGAACTCCCAGTCCAGACTTTCACCTGTATATGGGAAAAGTAGCAGAGTCTTTTCAGACTGTCACAGGATCAGTTGCGCCTGTCAATGGCACAATACAGTCTTGAACCCCCTCCTGCCAACCAGTCCCTCATCCCACACCCCAGAGTCCACAGCCCCAGTCACAGCTGTCACCCCCTCCTGCAGCCTAACCCCCAGCCCCAGCTCAGTGACAGTGAGGGGAGGGGCATGGGACAGGGAAGCGGGGTCTTGGGGAAGAGACAAAGGTGCCTGGCCATATGCCATTAGAGAAAGCTGGCAATGCTACTGGTGTTCTGCGTCCAACTGTGGCCCTTTGCTGATGCCTCAGTTATATATCAGGGGAAAATCTTTCAGGGCCCTGATAAGCGACCGTATGGCTGCCTAGAGCCATAGCTGACACTGCTCCAGGGGAAAGGATTTTAATTATTGCTCTGCCCACACCTTACAGCACCAGCTCTGCCCACAACAGACCCACGTTAACGTCTAATTCTTAATGTCTAATTCCCCCCACGGGTACCAGGGCCCTGCTGCAGTGGGAGGCTGGGAATGAGAATCGGAACACAAGCTGTGTGAGACTGTAGCGCCTTCTTGTACCAAAGCTGTGATTTCCAGGGTGTGAATCTGGCTGCCTTCGTGAACTGAGAGCTTCCCAAACCTGTGGCCTGCTTAGCTGCAAATTCATTCAAATGACATGTTTTTGCAACAGTTGCTCTATTAGGCGCAAGAGCTACAGTAGCAAGGCCATCTTGTGACTACCAGCTGCAATTACACCTTATCTGGTTTTGCTTTAAACAGCCAGCTGGGATACCCCACTCTGTCTTAGTGAGTTTCCCGTCATAGCTCAGGGGACTGAATCATGCAGCACCAAATACAACGATTCAGCTGCAATCCCAACACGGCTGAGAGAGCTTTGGCTCATTCAGTCAACTCCTTATGCATTCCCACTCGGGAACGAGTGACATGTCAAGCTTGGAAAAAAAGAAGAGCTAGAGCACATGCCCTCTGGAGCCAGGGAGCCATTATGATCCCCTGAATATTTATATGGCAACTTACTGCTTAAAGGTACAATCTAAACAATATTCACAAATCAGTATTACATTTAAATTGGGCTGCAGAGCCTTCCCTACTCTCCACATATACCAGTCACTAGCAGCGAGTCCCATGCAGATCTGCTAATGCACCTCCAGACTGGCCTGCACAACCCCTGCTACTCCAGTTCTCCCTCCCATGCCACCCCTGTTGTGCACCAGAGCTGCAGAAGCCTCCAGACATGCCCCAAATACCATAGTCCTGACCAGGGCCACTGACTTTCCACTTTAGACTAATTACCTCCATCCCCCATCATCAACAATGACTTGGGTTCTTGGGCTATCAAAGTACCCATTGTCCCTGCCCACAGAGGTGGCCCTTGAGCAGCTCTGGAAACAAGCAGCCCCTCTGGGAGCAATGACTGGTGGGTGGCAGGGACAGTTCCATTCTAAGGAAAGAACAAAAGACAAAACTGAGGCAGAACCACTCAGAAGAGAGAAGATAAAAGATTTAATGGAATGAATGAAGAGGTCCTCAAAATCCATGTTGGAGAAGAGCCTCTGTGACCTTTCACCATCTCCACTCCAGGCCTGAGTCTTCTCCTGTCCCACCCTCTGGAGTGTTGGGGACTCTCCGATATTTGAATGAGCTCCTGCATGTACTTCCCAGGAGATGATTAAGGTGCACTGTTGACTCCACACAGTGC
Source organism: Carettochelys insculpta (assembly GCF_033958435.1). Taxonomy (NCBI): domain Eukaryota; kingdom Metazoa; phylum Chordata; order Testudines; family Carettochelyidae; genus Carettochelys; species Carettochelys insculpta. The sequence continues at coordinate 263,528,207 of NC_134137.1, read as the reverse complement.
CTGGAGAGCCTTCTGTAGCAGCCCCTGTTGAGCCCATAAAATCCTCCAGGGGAGGCGCAATCAGCTCACAAGTCCAACTCCCCTCAGCAAGTGGAGAATCCTTCAGTCATCCAACAGCTACAAGGTGTGCATCAAACAATCCAGGGGGCTGTGGCGGCCCTAGGAATGGGACTCTAGTTCTGTCAGCATCAGCAGGCCTGACCTAGTGGAAGGAAGAGACTGCCGCACACCCAGACTGAAAGGCAAGTCCTCATCCGGGCAGACCAGCTGGCGGAATCTCTGAAAGACAAAGTCAGGTAAGGTGGTAGGGAAGGATCTGGTTCACCCACAGCCTCCTCCCTACACTGGGACCCACCCCAACCCCAGTCAAAGAGCCCCTCTCTAAGTAATTTTCCAGCAAGGGAAGGGAGAGGCAGGGAGGAGTTTGAGGTACTCCCATACAGATCTCAAAGTGAATGATTCCCAGCACTCAACACCACAGCCCCCCACAGCCGAGACATCAGCCCCTCAGGTCCAGACATGCCCTAGAATAGCCCCAATCCCCACAGCCAGATACGACAATTTAAACATTTGAAAACCACCTTAGCTGTTGGATGGCAGCTGGGAGCATCCAGGGCTTGCGTGGAACCCAGGGAAAATTCCCTTCCACATTCCTGACAAGGGCTGTGATGCTGCCAAAGCAAAGTCACATCCCGCATACTCACCCCAGCTTTTACACCTGAGCCATCCAGGATGTGAGTCAAATGCAGACCTTAGATCCCCGCAGTGCTTGAGAGCAGCAACACCAGCCACTGCTTCATTGCAGTTAGAGCTGGACAAGGCCAAAAGCCACTTCTGGGGGGGTGCAGACTCAGCAGGGGACCTAGAGGTCCTAGTATGCACCCCAGCCTGCAACATGCACTGGAATCCAGAGCGCCATGCCCGAGATGCAGGCAGCCCACAAACTATCTTGTAGACCTCCGTGCATTTGGCCTGGGGCCTGCACTTGGTCTCTTACCATAATCTCTCACAAAACAGTTTTCCTATGACATTTGACAAATGAGAGAGAGCGAGCCAAGAACTGCAAGACCCAGGAAAGCAGCTAGTTTTCTGTCCCCCTCCAGCTAGCTGGAATTCAATAAAGCCACTAATTCTTTACAGTAATAGACTGAGCTCCAGTGACTTAGTTCTAGGCTCCTGTTTATTAACCCACACCACAACAGTCACACCTCCATGGGCTGTCATTGCAACAGGCCAGTGACCTGTAAGTTCCTCATCAGCCTGGCTTTGGTCCATTCCCACTCCCAAAGCAGCAGCCTCACCTCTCTCAGGGAGCCCTTGATCATGGAGAGTTTGTAGACAATCCAGAGAGGGATGCAGACCATAGATGAGAGGGCCAGCAGCCAACCCAGGGCGTCTCCCCACCAAGGGTACACATACTTCTTGTTGTAGGTCAGAGGGGTATATTTAATCAGAGAAAACAGGAAGGTGCCCTGGGAAAGTGGAAGAAGCCAAGCACAGAAGAAGTGGGGAAGCAATGCCATTAGCCAACATGGATTTCCCTTCTGACTTCACACCCACAGCTGGACTTCCCTGGGACAGACAGACCCTGAAGGGCAACAATCAGAGCACCAATCAGCTCCACTTTAGTACTATTGCCCCTTCAGTTGGTATGTAATCCCAGCCAAACGCTCACCCTAGCAGCACTCCCTGGTGATCTGTTCCCTCCCCCAGTTGTTGTATCCCCACTCACAGCTGTCCACGGTGATCAGAGAGATCACACACAGCAGCAGGTTTAGAACTATTGGCCTCTAAGCCACAGGCCACTTGAGCTAAAGGAGCGTGCTCATGAGAGTGTTGTTTACACAGCCAGCAGAAACCTGCAGCAGCACATCTCAGAGCCCAGGTCTGCAGAGTCAGGCTCATTCTATGGCACTAGAAATAGCTGTGCAGATGTTCAGGCTCAGAGAGTAGCTCAGGTTCTGAGGCAGAGTCCGAGCTCCAGCCCAAATGATTACACAGCTTTTTCTAGTGCCATAGCATGAGCCTGGATCTGCAGACTTGGGCTCTGGGACTTGCTGCCATGAGTTTCTGCTGGCTGTGCAGACCTACCATAGCTGGCAGTAGCAGTAGACATCTTACCGTCTATGGATCAGTTGCTGGAGGACAACATGATGGCCATGCTCAGCAAGTGAACCATTACAACTTTTCCCATTCCATGGGAAAGTGCTCACTACCTATTCAGTATGGCCCCTAAATAGGGCTCCCAGAACTACCCATTTCTCCCACAACCTAAACCAGCCCCACTCTTCCCTGAGTCACATCTCTCTTGGACCCCCAAGACCAACAGCTTCCAAGATCTCACCAGACACACAGCTGGTGTGATGAAGAGCCAGCAGTATTTGATGATAGGCCATGGCCGGTAACCAATCATGTCTTCAACGTTATCATAGAAACGTTCGGCACCTGAGGAAGATGGGGAAGGAGACTCCCGTTAATAAAAAGGAACAATAGTAATAGCGTCTGCATGGGCCAGAGTGGTTACTGACTGATGGGGAGACCCACATGACGAGGAAGGAACTCAGAAAGGGGGCACTGTGGGTAATGCAGATAAGCACAAACAAGGGACTTCCTTGCTGCCATGAGGAAGCTTCTCTAGCCAGCACCCACTGGACACTGCTGGCAGGAAGCTCCCACCTTATTCCAGGGCCCTGAAGCAAGGGCACATTGTGTTACTGTTTGTAAAGGGCTCCAGTGTACCAGATTTACCAAGAATATCTATGGCCTAGTGCTCTCTGGAGTAACAGAGTCTCCACAGCGGGATTCGAAGTCAATGGCCACCAGGCCTGTACTCACCATACACCCAGCCAATACAAAACGTCTCAAAGATGGCAACAAAAAGCAGGCACATGCCGCTGGCAGCGTAGTAATCAAAGATCTGGAAGACATACATCCCACCCTAGCAGGGGCAAAGCAGGGAGAAAAGAGGGAGAAGAAATCTAACCAAGGTCAAGCTATTCAGCTGGAAAAAGAACCAGTTAATGTCTTCAGAACCTTTCACTTTGACCCTCTCCCAACAATCTGACGACGATCCTTCCCTTGTAAGCCCAACCTGGCCAAAACCCAGCTCAGCACTGGGGAGCCTCCATGGTAATCCTGACCTTCCCGCCTTCCTTCCCCACTGTCTCTGTGGTTTCTCCTTTCCAGGAAAGGAAAGTCACTGTCCAGAAGCTCAGGGTTATTTTTAGGACAGTCTGAAAAAAAACATGCCAAATAAAGGGAAATGGCAAAGGAGACCCCACACACCAAGACATCGACACATATGCCAAATTTGCACCCAGATATAACAGAGTACAATTTTGCAGGCACAGCTCACTGGGGGCCCACATTTTAGGTGACATAATTACAGGCACAGCTACAAATGCAATTCATTCCAGACACAAAACTGCAGGTGCAAATTCAGAAACAGCTTTTTAAAATCAGGCCCAAAGAGAGACAGAAAAGGACAAAGAGAGAGAAACCCACACTCAGGCATCACCCCTTCCCACTGCCAAAAAAGAACCCAGGCCCAAGTCTGATCTCGCACCAGTTTTTACCCCAGCGGAATTCTATTCACTTCCATGCAGATAATCCCAATTTACATGAATGAAGGTGAGGTCCCAGTCAGGCCCAGGTGCTCACTGCACACATAGTGCTCACAAGAGTTCTATCAATAGGGAGGAAAGTGATAAAGATGCTCTATTTGGCTTCAGATGAGACAGGGTAAGGCTTAGTTTGCATGATACTGTGAAAAGCCCTGAGGTCCTCTCTCAGGGCAGCACTGAGCAGCCTTGCACAAGAGCGTGGGACAGGCAATGAACGCTGAAGTAGTCCCGTGAAAGAATGGTTAGCAAGGCAGGACGTAGAACCCTGTGCTGGGATTTGGCCCCATCACTGCAGAGCAGCTCTTGGGAAATGCACCTTGCAGGGGGTCAGTGCTTCACTTTCAAATCTGCCCCAAAGCTGGCAACTCCGGCAGCCAAGTGCCTCCAGCCGCTGCGCTGAGGCACTGGATCTCTACCGGAATAAGAGGGCAGAGAACCAGCTGCTGAATCAGTAACACCGACGCTTGCCACACCAGGGAGTGCCCCTTAGCAGTGCCCCATCTGAGCACTGACCCAGCATTGCTTAGTTTATAAAAGCCCATTGACCGTGGTGGAATTACTGCAGCTGGCCTCCTGACAGCCACAGAGCCGGAAGCCCTCTTTCTGCCCAGAGGGCTTTCAGTCGGCCGTGACAAGAAAACCCCACAGACTGCGAACTACAGGAAGAAAGGGACTCCCGTCCCTGGGCTGTACCTCTGTGACCATAACCAGTCCCACAAGATAGGAGAAGATGGAGAGAAGCAGGATAAGGATCTCCCGGCAGTTTCGCTTCCGGAAGATGGTGGGATACATGTCAGCTATGGCTGTCACCAGGCTCTCCAGACAGACGAACTAGGAAGAAGAGAATGCACACACCCGTCTGCACGCTGTTCCTGTGTCAGCTTCCCAGGCTTCACTCCCCTATGGCCTCCTGCTCCCCTCTGCACTCAGGGCAGGTTTCTCTCAGCCAGGAGAGACCACACATGTTCAGCATTGAGAACGAGCCCCAACCATGCCAGGCCTGCCCCAGGAACTTTCATTGCTCTCTGTGCCTCAAAAGCACGCTGCTGGAAACCAGCACCGGGCCATTTCCCAACCCCCCACTCGGCACACTGCTGGAATCAGCTCACAGCCTTCCCTCCATGCTCCGGCAGCTGGCTTCCAACCCCCATAGCAGCGCCACGCCAAGAGCTCCCACTAGCGGGTGCTGCTTAAGCTGCACGCCTGTCTCCTGCAGGTATCGCTGCAAACCAGCATAAAGGTTTAAGGGCATCTGCTCAGATCCCTCCTTCCTACACAAGCACAGAATAAGCTCCAGCTCCTCCCTGTGCTGGATGGAAGGAAGAGGCTTGCAGTGCGCGTGACACTACTATTATCATCACACAGGGAGGCTCCCGCTGAGATTGTGGTCCCATAATGCCAGGCCCTGCACAAACACTTAGCAAGACAGCTCCTGTACCAGATGGTTTATGCTCTTCGCAAGCCAGGCAGGCAGTGAAGGCACAGAGATGGGAAGTGATTGGCCTAACACAGGGGTGTCTAACCTTTTTTCATCGGGGGCCACATGGCAATTTTTTACATGTTCCAGGGGCCAAACACAAAATAGACCCAAATCCAACCCCCCCCCAACATTCCCAGGTTTAACCCCTCGCAGCCCCAAATCACACACCCTCCCGCACCCAGCCTTAACCACCTCCCCACCCCCCACACACACAGCCACAAGCCACCCCCAGGCTTAACTCCCCACAGCCCCAAGCTGCCCCCAGGCTTAACCCCCCTCCACCTGCAGCCAGGCACCCTACACCCCAACCCCGGTGACTCACCAGAGCCATCACTAGAGCCACATTGCTGGAGCCCTGAGAGCCACACCCAGCCCCAAGAGCCACCCAAAGCACACTGGAGCCCCGAGAGCCGCATGGCACTGCTACCAGCTCCACGGGCCAGACTGAAAGGCTCCAAGGACCAGATTCTGTCCTATGGGCCACAAGTTGGACACTCCCGGCCTAACATCACACAGCAGGTGAGTGGCAGAGCTGGGAATAGAACCCAGCTCGCCTGAATCCCCATCAAAAGTGCCCTGTTCACTGGGCCTGTCCGTGTGTCTCAGCCCATCGGAGATTAAATGAGAGCTGACGGGCCGCAGGGGGCATTATTCTCTGCCCAGAGAGGGGAGTGTGCTTTGTTCTCTCAGAACTTGTACCTAGGTCTTTCCCTCACCACCTGGCCATTTATCAAGTGGGGTGTGTTGGCAGTCAGTTTGAAGGGAAGCTGGCAGTCTGTCTGCCAGACAAGAAGGAAGTACTTGTGTCCCATCCATACCTGGCTGTCCAGTCCCAGCAGAACCACCATCAGGAAGAAGAAGCAGGCCCAGAGCGGGGAGAAAGGCAACATGACAACAGCTCGAGGGTATGCAATAAATGCCAGGCCAGGCCCTGCGAGAAGAGGGTCATTTACAGTAGGTAGCAGCAGCCAAATCTAGAATCTATCAGCTGTACCATTGCCCTGCCAGGCAGTGAGGAAAATGTCACCAAAGCAGAATCAGGGAGACTAGCAGTTGAAAACAGGTCTATGGCACCCACCCCCTGAAAAACATCCCACCTTCCCCAATCTGTTCACTCCTGGCACTGGGAACCAGCCTTCAGGAAACAGTGGCTCCACTGCTGGGCGAGGAAGATCAGAAGGACCGGAGCAAGCTATGGCTGTACTGACAGGAGTGGGGCCAGGCAGGACCGGGCAGGCTGTGGGCTCCACCTCCATGGCTGGAACTTGAGGCTGGCAGATTCCTAATGCCCATACAGAGCAAACTCAGGAAGTCAGATCTTAAGGTTTCATGACAAAGATCTATGCACGCTTGCAGCCATGGGGCTAAGTTTATCTGCCTCAGAATAGCTGAACTGATCCTTCTGGGATTTGAACATGGGGTTGCAATTAATTTAGCTTGATCGTGGTCCATTATGCATCTCAGGGGGTCAGCACAGCAGCCTTGGGACACCCCTCCCTCTGTTCTCTGCACTGCTCTCATTACATGAGCTTTCCTCTCAGAGGCAATGCAGAAAAGGAGTCCAAGGTCAGGGCCAGGTGGCCAGAGATTGCCCCAACATACGCAATGGTTCATCCTATTCTGCATTCTGCTCTTCCTGCGCACCGAGCCTACTCACCTGACTCTGCTACCTCAGAAATAGGCACACCTTGTTCCTGTGCCATAAAGCCCAAGATGGAAAAGATTGCAAAGCCAGCTAAAAAACTCGTACCGCTGTTCAGAAAACACAGTGCGATGCAGTCCCTGGGAAGGAGAAAAGACGAGTATCAGCATGGGGGAAGCAGACAGCCAATCAGAGAAGAGCATCAGCGTGGCAGGTGAGGGGAAGAAGCTAATCCAAAACAAGTGGCAGCGAGGCACATCAGCCAATGGGTTGAAAGCATCCACATGGAGACATTCACATATGTCTGTGTTAATCATTTCTACACAGATGTTTGAGCAGATGTCTCGACAGTGTGAGGATGTGGATTCATCTGGAGATAAATATAGGACATGTGCATCTTCATATCACAATGCTGATGTTTCTTCTCCATACAACATACTGACAGCCTGATAACGTCATAAAGCCTAAAATAAATTCAGAACTCTTTACTTATTAACAACAACCTTTCTCTATCTCAGGTACAGCTAGCCCTCCATTACCTCAGTGTCTGTGTTCCTGACCATCTTTATTTATCCTCAACATCCTTGTACGTGGGTATTCTGTCCACTTGATAAATGGTGAACAGAGGCACAAGGGACTAAATGACTTGCCCACAGTCATACAGTGAGTCTGCAACAGAACAGGGATTGGAACTCAGCACTCCCATGTCCCAGACAAACATCCAACCTCCTTACATCTGATAGCGAATGTAACCCCTTTTCTCTCCTCCCTGGTTTACTCAGGAGCAGGCAGCGCTCAGTTGTGTGTCTATGTGCCTGATAGGTTCAATATTAAAGGAGATTCTGAGGGTCCCAGTGGTGATATTGGATAGCTGGGAATCCCTTTTTCCACCCCTGATTTCTACAGCTCTGTAAAAAGGCAGTGCCTCCACCTGGCTGGCCCCTGTACACACTCAGTGGTGTGCCATTGGAAAACTCCAGGAAACTTATTTCAGAGATAATAGGATTTAACTCCCAAACAGTATAAACAGTATATTTCTAACAGCCCACATGAGAATCGACACACACCTTTACTTACTGACTTAAGGAGACAGGGTTACAGACTAAACATGCATGAAATCAATTAACAATATACACAGAAATGAATGGAGCATAACTGGCATGTGCACTGCCCTCAGTTCTCCCACCCCGCAGTGCACACTCTTTAGTTATCAGAGTTCCAGTTACATGCTTGCGGTGGCAGGCGTCTGTTGCTCACTGGCTTGCAGACAGCTTGCTGAGGGTTCTATGCGTCACTCCAGGCAAAGCAACCAACTGACCAGGCCCTCAGACCTGGAGCTGGCCTCCGCAGCACTCTAACACGCACCCATCAAACTCCTTTCCTGCAAGGTCTCTCATCAGCAGGCTGTAGCTCCCCAGTGCAGTTCCTGGCTAGGAGAAAACTTCACCTTTGCCTTGAAGTGGTCTGTTCAACCAGCATTCACTCTCCAACAAGAGGAGACCACTATCTTCTTTTTCCAGACTTGCCAAATAGCACCCCCTCTCCTTCCCAACGCCTCATGGGAGTTGTAGCCTCTACAGCCAGATTGTCACACACAGCAACAGCTAGAGGCTCCCACATACAGAGGGGCCTACACAAGGATCCAACCAGTGACCTATCTAATCCAGTAACCTCTCTATGACCATGGTGCAAACTGGATGCTTCAGAAGGAGGCGCAAAAACCTGAAAAGTGAGTAACCAAATGGGAGGTTTCTTCCCATCACAACCCTATCTGTTAGTGGTTGGTTGACAGGCCAAAACCTATGGGTTTATATCCTAGCCAATGTTCTTGTGGATAGTCTCTTTACTTGTGTGAATGCCTGATCATTTTTTGAACCCTAACCAACTTCTGTCCCAAATAATATCTTTTACCTGCAAATTCCCCTTGGTACTTGCATTAGAATCTTCGAAATTTTGTGGAATCAGTTTTATAATCATTGGCTTTCTTTCACCCATCAAATCTTTAACCTAAACAAAGCCATTCTTTTCAGTCTCTCTTCATACCCAAGTCTCTCCAGGCCTCTAGTCATTTTCGCTGTCTCTCAACTGCCACATTTGTGCTCTGTCATTTAGAGATGAAGAGACCAGAACTAAATGCTACATTCCAGGAAAGTCCATACCATTGATTTAAACCTCTCTAGTCCGGCACCTTTGGGACCTGACTGGTGCCAAAAGAGAGTATTTGCCAAACCATGGGAGGTCAATATTGTCTTGCAGCATTACCAGCAGTTCTCCTGCTAGTCCTGGGCCCTTAGAAGACATTTAAAGGTAAATTAGAGCTACAGAGCATCACAGAAAAGTAAAGGCCAGGTAGGTGGCTGTAAACAAACTCTATGGGACCACAGGAAACTTGGCCGCATGCTTGGTAAGTGATCATCTAGCTAACTAAAATCATGCTGGGTTACAGATGTTACCACACAAGAGAGTGCCAGACTAGAGAGGTTCAAACTTTATTAATTTATGGTACTTAATACATTCAGTAGTTTATATTAGTTATTTTCCTAATTTGTAGCCAACCAACAATTCAAGACAGTGAATATATTTAGGATATAGAGGTGAAATGTAAGTTTTAATTAATGTTGTAACATGGGGCCTGTGGCCCTCTGGCAGCAAAATACTCAGTTTAGTGACACAAGGCCTCAGTCCTTAAACCAGTTGGACCCTCTAGCTGACAAAGATAAATGTGTACTGCAAACAGTGGAGCCGACAGGCACCACAGGCCCTGCGGCGAGGTGTGTGTGTGGGGGGGCTCTGCACCCCCAAAAGGGGCAGGGCCAAGGGCAGTCAGCCCTTATCTCCACCCAGATTGCAGCATGCTCCACCCTGAGCCCTCAGAGCCAGAGCGGTGCTTCAACAGCAATTCAAAGAGGCCCGGGCCTCTGGCTGCCACCACTGCTAATCTCCAAGCCCTGCTGCAATTGCTTCTTTTGCCCCACCACCCCCAACAGGAGGCCTGACAGCAAAGTACCAATAACAGTCAGATGTGCTATGTGCTGAGGATCTGGAAACTATGAAACAATAAATTGAAAAAAATATGCCACAATGACCCGGTTAATACCACAAGTTGCCCAGCAGGGATGTTGCGGGGGTGGGGTTGCTAATAATCTCTCAAGTCACTATGTGACTGATTAACATAGATGTTAATGAAAATAAAGGGAAGTAAGGAAATAGGCTATAGGAAATTGGGCATCCTTAACTTAGTGGGATGTGGGCATATGAAAAAAGGGGTTGAATCCCATATATATAGCCTGAGGTGGCTGTAAGACAGGAGTGAGGTATCATGGTAGTTGTGGGAGAAGCCAGGATCAGAAGAGCAAAGAGAATTGCAAAGTGAGGACTGAATGGAATGGCATATGAACGGACAGACAGATAGATATGAGGCTTAGTAGGCATAAGCATAACTCAGAATAAAACGGTGTTGGCTGGCTTGCGTGCTGGGTGACATGAATGACAAGATGCCAGGATGACAAACCCACGTGAGGACAACAGTGATGAAGAGAATGACTGACACTCCAGGGTCTGCCAGCAGGAGATGTGACACAGTCAAAGAGCTAAATACTGCCTCTCTATCTGCTATTGTAGTTCCATGTTTGTGAGATTGTGTTTATCTGCAAGTGGATTTGTTAATAAAGGGACTTGTGAGAAGTTGAATGATTCCTTGTGTGCTTCTAGGGTCTCTGATTCCAATAGTAGGGATGGTAATAGTCCTGAGATGCTGTAGCTCTCTGGAGACTGTGCCTATGTTGACCACTTTGCTCAAACAGGTTAATAAATAATTTTATTCCATCCATTCATCCATAAGGCTATAAAACTAATACTGGATAGCTTTTTCAGACCCCCTGCACGACGAGTAGTTCTCTTCATTGATGCATTCCCCCAAAGACACCCAGTTACAGTTAATGAAAAACACACCAGGTCAGAGTAGTGCAAATTATTCATTTTTACATAAATTACTTTCAAAACAAAACAGCAGTCCAGTAGCACTTTAAAGACTAACAAAATCATTTATTAGGTGATGAGCTTTCGTGGGACAGACCCACTTCTACAGATCATAGCCATACCAGGATCAAGAAGTGGGTCTGTCCCACGAAAGCTCGTCACCTAATAAATAATTTTGTTAGTATTTAAAGTGCTACTGGACTGTTTTTTTGTTTTGATAGTATATAGACTAGCAGGGCTCTGTAACTATAAATTACTTTGTGTGAGTCAACATTAAACAGCATCTGCCATCATGTTGTCCATTCACTTAGCTGGGTTGGGGTTCTCTGAAGTCTCTCACCAGCTTCTCTAGTTTTGACTGACCTAAATCATTTTGTTGCTACTTCACTGTCCATCTCAATTTCCAAATCATTAGTGACTATCTGGCACAATGCTGAGCCTACAAGGGATCTTTGGGGAACCTTTGCTGTTATTCTTTTTGCCATGGGGAAAACTGACTCTTTTTTCCAGTGTAAGACCCAAGCTGGAAGAATGAAGGGCAACTCTATGAAGAGCGGAACTATACCTAGAGAAGCGGATGGTATGAAGGACTGACACCAGAATAAAGCACTATTCATCTAGCTCAGCAGTACAGAAATGTTGTTTCCACTTTGAAGGCATCTTCCCTTTCAGACCATCAAAGTTCTTTACAACCTTGCTGTGAGGTAGGTAGTTGGCATTAACTCAATTTTTCATGTAGGGAAATGGAGAGACAGACAATTGCCCAGGCAATCTTAAGATTGTACAGCAGTTCATCAGCAGACCCAGGAAGAGAATCCAGGTCTTACAGTGCAATGCCTCATCCACAAAACTTTTGGTCTTCTACGAGTGTCCCCGTGGGTGCTCCACAATAGGTGTCAGGCTCGCCCCAGCGCCGCAGATCGGAAACTTTCCAGCAGTTTCTCCCGGACTGCGCATGCGCCGGTGCACACTGCTCCCTTGCGCGCCCCCGGCCACGTGCGCAGTCCGGTCCCCGCCAGGTCCTTCTTAACCGCCATCAGCTGCAGACGGAATCCGCTCAGGCTGCGGCCAGAGTCAGCGTAGTTAGAGTTTTTAGTTTAGACTGTTGATTTCTTTTCTTGCCAAAAAAAAAAAAAAAAGGAAAAAAAGGAAAAAGGACAAAAAAAAAAAAAATATATATATATATAGAAAGTTTTAGTAAAAGAGAGAGAGGAGCGGAGACAACGCGGGGCTGTGGAGGCCAGTAGGCCTCCTGCCGCGGCAGGCTGGGGTCCATGAAAGGGCAACAGGCACAGAGACAGTCCTAAGTACCCTATTAACAGCTCAAAAGACTCACCGCGATGTCCTCTTCAGGATTCAAAAACTGTGAGTCCTGCCGCGAAGATATGCCGGCCTCCGATGGGCATAGTCAATGCATGAGGTGCCTGGGGGAATCACACGTTACCCAGAAGTGTTCCTTTTGTGCAAAGCTCACAGCCAGAGCCAGAAAGGACAGAGAAATGTGGCTGAAAATGCTGTTGTTTGATAAGGCCCTCCAGCCAGACGTGCCGGAGAGGCCTCAATCAGAGGGACCCACAGGGCTCCATAAAAGGAAGGCGGCGTCCCTCACCCCCTCGGTGCAGAAACGGAGGAAGCTCTCTCCAGCCCGATCCCTGCCAGCGGTCACAGCGAGCGGGACGGGAGTAGCACACAGCCCCCAGCCGCAGTCCCAAACAAGCAGCAGCGCGGCAGCGCACGTGGCAGAGGCTGAGCCTCCGATTACTAAACAGCCGGCACCCACAGCCTTCAGAGCGGCGGCCAGGCAAGCGCCGGAACCGGCGGCACCGCCGCAAGCGGCACAGATCCTCGCGGCGCCAACGGTGCAGGGCCAACAGGCACGCAGCCTGCAGGCACCGGAGGAGGCTATCTGCGCGGCACCGCAGCTGAGCGTGCCAAGCGTGGCGCCGACAGCGGGGCCGAGATCCCCGGCACGGGAGGGGGCGGTGCCAGCCCCGCAGGGGAGGGGAAAGGCAGCAGCAAAAACCCGGCACCGCAGCCCTTCTCCAGACAGGGCTGCAGTGCTCCTTTCAACAAGCCCTCCCCTTATGCTGCGCACGCCAACCAGAAGGCATGGGTCTCCTCCAGCCCACCCAGAGCCTCCTTCTCCATTCCTCCAACCAGTGTCACCGTGGCTCGGGCCACCTTCGCCTTTTCTGGGATTGGATCCCCTGGAGTACTACCACAAACCAGTTTCACCACTGTCTCAGTCATCGAGAAGATCTCGCTCTCCCAGACATCGGGGGTATGCGCCTCGAGAGTGGTCCAGGTCTCCATCCCAGGAACCGTGCCCGTGCTGCCATGGTCACCCTTACCATGCTGGGCATAGACACCACAGGCATACACCCAGGGGCAGGTCCCCCTCGACCGTCCAATACCCCCGCGGGCACTCACAGACGGGGGACGGAAACACAGCGGTCTCGGGGGAATTGATATTGGAACCCCAAGATTTTCCCTCGCAAGCCTCTAGCGAGAGGGTGTGCCACCGACAGCAGGACCCTGAGAGTTCGAGGGAGGCTTACCCTAGTGGTTCCTCCTTGTCCTCCCCCGACAAGGCTACGGCCCCCGGGGATGTTGCTCCCCCGGACGACCTCAAACAGTTTCAGGAGCTGCTTAAAAGGGTGGCTTTCACGCAAGGCATCCAAACAGCAGAGGTGCAGGAGAAGCACCACAAGCTCCTCAAAAATCTGAGACCTCCGGCCTCATCCAAAATCGCTATCCCGCTCGACGAAGCAATCATGGAGTCAGCCACCACCATATGGCAGACCCCGGCTTCCACTCCACCTATAAACAAGAGATCGGATAAGAAATACTTCGTCCCGGCGAAGGGCATGGAGTTTCTGTTTAGTCACCCACAACCAAATTCACTGGTGGTAGAATCGTCTCAGCAGAGATCAAAGACTTCCCACTACCAAGCGGGGGGCACAGACAGAGATGCCAAGAAGCTAGAGCTATTCAGCAGAAAGGTATACTCCTCCTCCACCCTGCTGTTGAGAATGGCAAATTATGCAGCACATCTAGCGAACCATAATTTCGACAATTACTCCAGGCTTACTTCTCTCATGGATTCGCTTCCGGAAGATAAGAAGCCGGTGCTGAAGGACATCGTGCAAGAGGGCTATGCAGCTTCGAGGACGGGAGTCCAGATCGCCCTGGACGTGGCGGACATGGCGGCACACTCAACGGCTACGGCAGTGGTCATGCGCAGGGAATCCTGGCTTCAGACATCGGGTATCCCGAGGGATCTGCAGGCGAAAATTGTTGATCTCCCCTTCGACACGCAGAAGCTGTTTGCAGAGTCAACCGATTCGGTCATTCATTCCAGTAAGGACTCAAGAGCTACACTCAGAACCCTGGGTATTTATACCCCTCCATACAGAAAGAAAAAGTATTACCCTCAACAAAGGCGATACCCGTACCAACCTCAGCGTGCTCAGTACCAACGGGGCTACGACCAAGGGCGACATCAACAGCAGCAACAGTATAGAACTCCTAGGCGACGTTCCTAACAGAGCCGTGCATCCTCGGGGCAGGCCCAGAGGCAACAAGTTTGACGGACAGGTCGAGGGCTGCACTATTACCACCATCGCGCAATGCCATCCCCAGCTAATGTTCCATCATCGCCTCCGACCGTTCCACTCACAATGGCAAAAGATCACCACAGACAAATGGGTACTGGAGATCATAGCCACCGGTTACGCAATCCCCTTCCAGTCGCTCCCGCCACCGAAACCTCCGCCCAGGCCTCATCTCAGGGATGCTTCCCATGAGGCGAAACTCAAGCAGGAGGTGGACCATCTTATGTTCATAGGGGCGGTGGAAAGAGTGCCGGAGCGACTCCAGGGGAAAGGGTTTTATTCACGATACTTCCTCACAGAGAAGAAAACAGGAGGCTGGAGGCCCATCTTAGATCTTTGGGGCCTCAACCGGAACTTGCGCAAACAATGTTTTCGGATGATCACAGTCGCCTCTATACTCACGGCACTGGACGATGGAGATTGGTTTGCAGCCCTCGACTTACAAGATGCGTATTTTCATATAACGATCCACCCGGCACACAGACGCTTTCTCCGTTTTATGGTCGGCAAAGAACATTTCCAATACAAGGTCCTTCCATTCGGCCTCTCCTTGGCCCCCAGAGTCTTTACCAAAACCCTGGCAGTGGTGTCAGCCTACCTGCACAGCCAGGGGGTATTTATATTCCGATATCTGGACGACTGCCCACTGAAAGGGGCCTCAAAGGCAGAGGTACTACGCATGATACGCGTCACAGCGAACACGTTTTCTTCACTGGGCCTGGTCATCAACCTCGCGAAGTCAAAGACCGACCCCACACAAGACATAGAGTTCATAGGGGCTCGTATAAACTCTATTACAGCAAGGGTCTATCTACCCGACGCTCGCTTTCGCGCCATCAGTTCCCTGGTGCAAGTCATTACGTACAGCCCCACGGTGCTGGTCTTAACGTGCTTGCAGCTGCTAGGCCACATGGCAGCGGCAACGTTTGTGGTGCAGAACGCCAGATTGCATATGCGCAGCCTGCAACATTGGCTGGCGAGCGTCTACAAGCCGGCGTCCCACACTGTCTGCAGGGTGGTGTCGCCCACGACAGAGGTGCGCAGATCCCTGCAATGGTGGGTAAACCCCAAGAACATGCTAACAGGGGTACCCTTTCACCAACCACAAATCTCTATTTTTCTTACTACCGACGCTTCCCACATAGGGTGGGGAGCACACATCGACGACAAGGTGACGCAAGGACTGTGGTCCCCTACGGAACAGTCACTGCATATAAATATACTAGAGCTCAGAGCAGTGTTCAATGCCTGCAAACACTTTCGAGACCACATACAAGGCAAAGTAGTCGGGATCAATACAGACAATACCTCCACCATGTTTTATATAAATCGACGAGGAGGAGCTCGATCCCGTGCCCTATGTGCAGAAGCAGTCTGGCTGTGGAACTGGTGCATCGCCAACAATATAACGTTGAAGGCCTCGTACGTACCAGGCGCTCACAACGTGAAAGCAGACCAGCTGAGCAGGCGCTTTGCACTCACACACGAATGGCAGATCTGCTCCGATCTGCTACGACCGATCTTTCATACATGGGGGTTTCTCCAGATAGACCTGTTTGCCACTCAGCACAAGAAGTGCCCCCAGTACTGCTCCAGGGCAGGATTGGGGTGGGGGTCCCTGGGGGACGCATTTGTGATTTCGTGGAAGGGCCCCCTGCTTTACGCGTTTCCCCCCACAGTGCTCATCCACAAGGTCTTGCAGAAAGCCAGGAGGGAGAGAGCCCGCATGATCCTAGTAGTCCCAACGTGGGATCGACAGCAATGGTTCCCCTTGCTTCTGCGCATGTCGGACCGCCCACCACTTCCCCTTCCAGTGGCGCTGGACCTGCTCACGCAGGCCCAGGGGTCCATAGTGCACCCACACCCTCAAGGCCTGCGCCTACAAGCATGGTTAATCCATGGCTCAGCTCCCTAGAGAGTACATGTACGGAGGGAGTACAACAAGTCCTGGAGAGTAGCCGAAGGACCTCCACCAGGAAGACTTATAAGCAGAAATGGACTTGATTCACTGCATGGTGTTCTGCCAAGCAGTTAGCTCCCCTTGATGCTCCTATACCTGTAATACTAGAATACTTACTGGACCTCAAAAGAGGCGGGCTCTCCCTATCCTTGCTAAAGGTCCATCTCGCCGCTATATCGGCTTTTTGGCATGAAGAGGAAGGGCCCACGGTGTTTGCCCATCCTATTGTTACCAGGTTCCTGAAGGGGCTGGTAAACCTGTACCCCCCTCGGAAACCGCTTCCACCATCGTGGAACTTGGACATGGTGCTCAGCGTGCTAACAGCCCCACCTTTTGAACTCTTAGCCACAATTCCCCTACGTCTACTTACGATAAAAACGACCTTCCTTCTTGCAATCACGTCAGCTCGCAGGGTGAGCGAGCTCACAGCGGTTATGGCAACGTCGCCCTGCACAGTATTCTCAAAGGAGGCGGTAACCTTACGGCTGCACCCAGCCTTTGTTCCCAAAGTTTCTTCAGAGTTCCACCTTAACGAACCTATAGTTTTACCCTCATTTTACCCGAAGTCTCACAGGTCCGGCAAGGAGGCACGCCTACATCTCCTGGACGTGAGGAGGGCGTTGGCCTTCTACATAGACAGAACTAAGTCCTTCCGGAAAATGGACAGGCTTCTAGTCTCTCTCGCTCCCAGGTCGAAAGGGGAGGGTCTCTCTTCACAGAGAATCTCGAAGCACATTGTGTCCTGTATAAAAATGTGCTACGAGCTTCAAAAGACTCCTTTGCTGGCCCCGCCCAGGGCCCACTGCACCAGGGCGGTGGCGGCGTCAACAGCCTTTTTCAAGGGCATCGCGTTAAAAGACATCTGTAGAGCGGCGACCTGGTCATCCTATGACACCTTCGCCAAACATTATGCTCTGCACCGGGTATTCGAAGAGGATACCCGTCTGTCAACAGCAGTCCTTTCAAGGGCAACCTGCACATAAACTGATTACCCACCTCCTTACTTGGGTTACTGCTGGGTAGTCACCTATTGTGGAGCACCCACAGGGACACTCGTAGAAGAAAGAGAAGTTACTCACCGTAGTAACGGTGGTTCTTCGAGATGTGTCCCCGTGGGTGCTCCACCACCCGCCCATCCTCCCCGCTTCGGATCTCTGTTTACTGTTTTTCAGGAGCATCCGAGGCGGTTGGTCAAGGAACTGGCAGGGACCGGATCGCGCACGTGGCCAGGGGCGTGCAAGGGAGCGGCGCGCGCCGGCGCATGCGCGGTCCGGGAGAAACTGCTGGAAAGTTTCCAATCTGCGGCGCCGGGGTGAGCCCAACACTTATTGTGGAGCACCCACGGGGACACATCTCAAAGAACCATCGTTACTATGGTGAGTAACTTCTCTTTCCTTTCTCCGCCATCCTTCTTCCCCTCAAACGAGATGGGAGCTCTCAGTCCCCTTCTCTCTGGGCAGATGTCCCCTCTACAACAAGTGGCAGTGAACCTTATCCTATGGGGAGAAGAGACCGAAGCAGTGGTGTTTAAGCTCCTCAGGGCCCAGCCCATGTTTTTTAGCTTTCAGAGAAGCACTATGCAACAGAGGCCATACTTACAACAAATAAACTATCTACTGAATATTTGAGAGAGTTTGTGTGTCTGTCCATTTGTTCAATAACTCCTCTTAAACAGTAAGAGCTTGAACCACCAAATTTGCTATGCAGCTTCCTCTTATCATAACGTAAAGCAAGGGTGGGGTTTGGTTGTGCCAGGACAATGGGATCTGCCTGGAATCCAACTGTTTCTTATCAAATGGAAATGGAGTGGTGTGAGAGCAGAGACAGTTATACCCATGAATAACTATGTAAGGGCAGCAGGCACAGAGGGCTTTTAGACCCCAAAATGATCACAGGGAGGCCAGCAAGTGCCCCAGGCATGGGGAGTGACCACGGCCTGGCAGCACAACCTCTGCTACCCCAGACTGCGCTGTGGAACAGCCACTGGCCAGCTAGCGTGGGCCAGCCATCCCCAGGGCTGCTGGGCTGCCTGCATGGCCCCCAGCTGACCCGAGGGAAAAGCCACTGACTGTCCCCACACCCTGCCCTGAGCCCACCCACACCTCCCAACCCCAACTCCTTCACACCCCTACACCCTCCACATCCCCAAACCCAAGCCCTGAAGGACCTGAGCAATGCCAGCTAAGTCTTCTAATAATATATATATATATATATGTATATATATATATATATATAAAAGAAAAGACATCCCAGTGTAGTTTAAATCATAGAGAATAGGAGGGACTTGTCTGGATAGAAGCTCAATGCCCCAGTTCTCTCCACTTCAGGAAGTCCCTCTGGATACTGTACTGACAGATAAACTTTGTGACAAAATAAAAGGCTTTCTGATTAGTGAGGGTGAAGTCTCCTGAGGCTCCTTGGGTTACTGCAAGAGCCTTTCACCACTGGAGACGTGATTACAAAGGCTGGAAGCATCTAATATGAAAATGCTCCCACATTCTTCCCTACTTGCATGCTTCTCAAGAGGACTGTCAGACGAGTGGCTACAGTTTAACAGGACTGTCAGCTTCTGTGCAAGGATAGCCCAATGCTAACTAGAACCACAGAGGCGAGGCTGCATGTTGGGAGTCAGATGCACTGGCAAAGCGGGAGGTGGGTTCTAGGACTGGAATGCATGGGGGCGGGGCTGTAGGGCAGGAATGAGGTGTCGTGACAGTTGTGGGAGGGGCCAGGACCAGAAAAGCAAAGGGAATTGCAAGGTGAGGATTGAATGGAATGGCAGAGCTTCAGGGGGAGAGACTCAAATGCTACCAACAAATCACCTGGGTGGGTTCTAAATCCACTCACAAGCCTTTGTAAAGGGAGACTGGTTCTGCTCAATGGCACCATATGCAGAATTCTGCCCCCAGAGCTCTTAAAAGGTTACATGTAAACAAGCTGCAAGCTCAGGGGGGAGGGGTCTCTCACCTATCAAGTGCCTGGGAAACTCCTGCGACCAGCTCATGGAAGGTCTGGTTTCAGAAATATGGTGGGAAAAATTGGGTTTCAAGTTAAGAAGCAACTGGCAGAAGTGCTCTTCTGCCTCAAGAGGAAAGAGAATGTGAGGCACATGCTCAAATGTAACATGGTCCAATGTCTGCTTTGGCAGAGCTATCCGCTACCTGCCAGGGCTCAGCGGCATGCAGGGAGGAAGATGGATACAACAGAGGCAGGGTCCCTGAACCATAGAATGTTTCCCAATTACCTGTAACAGTTGTTGTGGAACTTATTGTAGCTACTCAAGGCTGTCAGGCACCCCAGGCAAATGGCATAAGAGAAGAAGATCTGCGTACCCGCATCCATCCACACCTGTAAGGAAGAGACAAACACAGAGGAGAAGGTAACAAGGCCAGCGTGGCAGGCAGCTACCCAGACTCCAGAAAGTGAGGTGAGACAGCTGGGTTCCAGAGGCCAAAGGGACTGACCAATCAAGCCTGAAGAACAACAGTGACAATGAGAAAAGTTAAGCATGAGGTAGGCAGGTGAGCATGCCGCAGGACAACAGGGTTCTAGAGATGCATGTATGGATTCTAGAGCCTGGTCAAAGCACCCACCTGGCATCACTCCCTCTAAGCTGGGCACGTGTGGCCACTCAGGAGAGATTCAAACACCACCCAGCTGAGTAGCAGAGCACGCACAGCTAGGCTTTTATTTCTGCTGGTGATGCACGTTTGCACATGCCTCAGTTCACATAAAATTATCCCACATACGGATGGCAAATATCAGCAGGATCATTGCCCACTGGTGTTTAGAGAGGCATGTGTGGGAATTCCAGGGACGTGGTAAGGATTCTAATTTTCCTTTAAAGCAACTACAGGATGTTGTGGCAATAAGAGCTCTCCAAACAGTGAGAGGAAGTCAGATACAATACCGAATTTCCCACTACTGGAGCTAAAGGAGACTCTCCAGTCGCTGTTAGCAGTTTAGCAGCTGTGACAGAGACGGGCAGTGCTGATTCTATCCACTAGAGGGTGATGTTAATCATACAGATTGGCAATTTATTACAGTTCTACTTGGCTCTGAGGCTTGACTCAAATACTTTAACAAAATTCATGAGAAAGGCTACATGAAATTGTTACAAGAGTCACTAAAAAGGGAAAGAGGAGAGAGATTTCAGGCCCAGTCAGAGGTCATGAGGTGCATTTGAATTATACTGCAATCCAGTGCCTTTCCTTTTTTTTTAAAAAGAAAAAAAAAGAGGAGCTGCTACTCAGACAGCTCCCTGCCTCTACCATCCCTCCCAGCCAAACCCCATGGCTGGGACTGCTGAGGTGCCAAGTACTCAGTACCAGCAAGTACCAGCACAAAAGAAGCACAGTTGCAATCACTGGCAAGGGAAAGCAATCAATCCAACTGATCTACATATCCTCATTTCCCACAACTGATGCTGTGAACCTGTGGAGATATGGTACCATCCTTGACTATGACACAGGCGTCCTGGGTTCAAATGACACTATAGACAGCAGTTTACGCACATCTGACGAGCTCCAATGAGAATGAAACTGGTCACATGCTAATATGGTTTCATCAGAACTGTATTCTAATAAATATAGCCAACCCTGATTGGGGCATGCTTACAGTTCACCCACCTGTGAATGTGGCCAACAGTTGTTGGCCCAATTATCTTGGAAAGCGATCAATCCAACTGATCTACATACATCTGAGCATTCTAAAGAAGTCACATCATGTGTCTGTCAAATCTTAAAGTTTAGCCCTATGCGATCACTGATACCATTCACATTCATCCAAAAGGCTTCATTATAGCTTGCTGGAGAGACAAGCTAATGGAGAAATTAATGAGGAAGGAAATAATAAAGATTATTGATAATATCTCCCATGTTATGCCACCTTTTGCCTTTAGACCTCAGGGAGGTAGTGAGAAAGATGATAGGAAAAAGGAAGTCTGAGTTAACAACACTGCAGGAGAGTTCACTTGGTTATTAAACAAAAGTGGGAATGACAACTAGTTCAAAACAAAGAATGCAAATAGCCAACAATAACAACGAGAAGTCCTGTGGCACCTTATAGACTAACAAAGACCCGCTTTGCCCATGAAAGCTTGTGCTCCAAAATATCTGTTCGTCTATAAGGTTATTTTTCAAAGATACAGACTAACTTGGCTACTCCTCTGATCCAAATTACAATGTGGCCAACACACTAAGGTCAACACTACAGCTGCCCCTGGCAAGAAGTGCTATAAATACGAGCAATCAGCACCTTTAGGGCCTGATCCAAAGCCTACTGAAGTCAGTAGAACAACTCCTATTAGTTTTAGTGGTCTTCGAATTAGACCATTCTCAGGCAAAAGAAGGATGTTTCCATCTTACATCTTCTGGGGGCACACCTGAACCCTCTCTCACAACACTCCAACTTT
This sequence comes from Carettochelys insculpta, assembly GCF_033958435.1. NCBI lineage: Eukaryota > Metazoa > Chordata > Testudines > Carettochelyidae > Carettochelys > Carettochelys insculpta. The sequence continues at coordinate 263,506,497 of NC_134137.1, read as the reverse complement.
TGGGCAAGCCCACCTCATATGCCCTAAATCAACCCTCTTTGTAGTTGCTCCCACCAAAGGGATCGTTCTGTCCTCTCTCTTTTTGGGCACTTTCTCTGATACACAGCAAGGGAGCCCCATGCAGCACTTCAGGGTGGGTATTCAGCCTGAAGGAGCAGCTGACTTGTTTCTTTCCCAGAACTCTCCTAGTTCATCTGTTGTATTTCTTCCTCCCAACCAATTGTGTGTGTCAGGGTTGATTTGATTCAATTGTCATTGGTGGTTTGGTTTTATTCTTTTTTTATTCATGTGACCATGTCAATATGCACTTTAACAAAGATGCTATGATCCTTCTTCCTGTTGTTTTCTAGAGAAAACCCTGTTCTAGCTCATTAGGCAGCTACATTGTTTTGCCCACAATCACCATAAAGAAGCAAAATCCAAAAGGATAGTAGAAAAGGCAGAGCATGTATGTTAAACTTGGTTTTGATTTCTTTCATAGACTGTTTCCCTTCTGTAAGGGGTCCAGCCAAAATTGTCAATCCATCCTCCAGGCAACTCAGTGGAAAGGCTCCCAATGACTTCAGTGAAGATTTTCAGTCCAAGGGCCTTACTTTGTGAGGTCAAAAGGAACAAAGAATGAAATCTGACTGGAGATAGGAGGCATTCAGAGGGCTGAAAATGAGTCTCCTTTGCAATTGTGTAGGACATTGTCTTCTGGCAATTTAAGGGGACTACATCCCAGTTTAATCAGGTCAAGGTTTGTCTACATGAGAAAAATCAGGAAAGTGCATACAAATTCATTTGCAAAGTAGATTGGTTAAACTGCATTTAGCTTGTGCGGACACTCTTATTCAGAATGAAAGCAGCCTTAATTTGGTTTAGTTTGTTCATTAAGACAAATTGAATACATGGGTTTAAATAATCCACTTTCAATTCATAATTAATCAAAATTAATTTGGTTTAATTTTCCTGAGTGGTTCGATGTAGACAAGCCCACAGGATATGATTCTCAATGTCTAGTGTTAGAGCTGTGGTTACAGTCACAGCTCAGTTTGAAGCTCACCAGTTCACTGTATTTGTTCTATTTCTTTCAATCCTGCCAGCCAACAAGACTATTGTTTGCATAATAGTGATCTGGGAGCCACCAGCATATTACACCACTCACTCACCTATTCTCACCCAGGACAGTGCCTCACAAAGCTGAAGCAATCACTGAGCACGAGAGCTAGGGGCTTCTTTGCGTCTTTAGAGTGCAAAGGACAGAGAGAGCATCTCTGCCACTTAGGGCAAGTGACCAAAGAAGTACTTTTCCTAGCAACATTTAGTGCTTTAACCAAACACTTTGGCTGCATCTCCAATACAGCAATCTTTCAAAAGAAGTTCTTCCAGAAGAGATCTTCCAAAAAATCTTCTTTTGAAAGAGTGCGTCCACCCACAAAAAAGCGGATCAAACAATCAATCCACCCTTTCAATAGACAGCGTCCACACAGCCCCCACTCTTTTGAAAGAATGGGCCAGCGATCAAAAAATCCAGCACCATGAGGACTGCTCTTTTGAAAAAAGGCCCATGGAGCAGCTACATATGCTTTTTTTTTTTTTAAAGAAGCATTCAAAAGAAGCTGTTCTTCCTGATGCAGGGCGGAAGAGGGATTCCAGAAGAAGAGCCACGTTCTTTCAATTTCAGACCAAAAGAATGCATTGTGTGTGTAGATGCTCTGTGTGTTTTTTCAAAAAAGGCCAGATTTTTCAAAAGAACTTGCTAGTGTAGACACAGCCTCTGTGATGGAACCAATGCAAACAAACCTTTAGCCTGGCATATGAACAGGGAATATAGCTGGTCCCAATGCCCTAGTGCTTCTACAAAACGTGTTAACATGACTCCATCATATAATTATCTATAAACACATGGGTCACCTATAAATCAGAATAATCAGAGCAAGCACCCACTCAGTTTGTAGATGCAGGTTGAAACTCTAATCCAGGATTCTCAAATCTGGCAACATCTGTGAGCTGGCATCACCCAGAACCCAGAGTGTGCAGTTAAAATCCACTTGCCATCCTAATGCAGCCTGACATAAGTCATAAGCAAAAAGTTAATCATCTATTAAGCAAGAAATACATAATTCTCCATTTTCTAACATACTAAAACTATAGAATAAGAATCTGAAAATATTAAGCTAAATAATTGCTGAAATGAATGAATATAGCTACACTGTATCCTCCTAAATAGCAAATGTCCCAAATCCAGTGTAACAGCTCTAATACATTGTGATTTACAATTAATCAATGGTTACCTCGACCAATAAGAATGCACCTCTTTTTAGAAAACAAATGAAGTACAAATGAACTAGCTGATAAACACTGCTAACTTAAACTGAGGGTTTCACTTCATTTACCTCAATCCACGTAAGAGACCCTGACTGCTAATGAAAAAGATCTCTCTGGACCCAATTGAAGAGGATACAGCTTCTCCTTATACTGTCCCATTCTCTTTTGTTTTCCTTCTCTGCTTTGTTTCTGTTCACCAAAATAACCTCCAGCTCTTTGTTTTTAACCTGAGTCTCCAACACGTGAGGGGCAGTTAGCCCAAATGATTACAATACACTAGAACAACAAGAAGTCCTGTGGCACCTTATAGACTAACAGATATTTTGGAGCATGAGCTTTCCTGGGCAAAGACCCACTTCCTCTCTCATTTGTCTGTGCTAGGCTTGATTTATTACAAGTGACTTGACTTGACGTAAGCCCTTGTACTCTGCGTGGAGCATAGGTCATCTATAAGTCCCCTTCATTTCACTCTGTCTCAAGACAAAACTTCTATCTGACTTCAGCAGTACCCCAGTTGTTGTCCTTCAGTCTCAGTAGATCTTCTCCACATTCTCCAAGGTCTTCCTCTTTTGGTTTGCCTTGAGGGTTCCATGTGAGAGTTTGAAGGACTATGCTGGATGATAGTTTTCTGAGAGTGTGGCCTCGCCATCCCCACTTTCTTCTCTTCATTTGAACATCAAGTAGTTTTTATCCTGCTCTGTTCCAAAGCTCCTCATTTGTGACAAAGCCTTGCCATTTGATGCAAAGTATGTACCTCAGGCATCTGTTTATGAACGTCTGTGGCTTGTGATTTGAAAACTTTTTAGTATGCCAGGTCTCATATCCATAGAAGAGCACACGCTTCACATTTGTGTTGAAGATCCACAGTTTCGTCTTCACAGATATTATTTGTGAACTCTGTATGGGATGAATAATCTTGATGCAGCTGTTGCTTTCTCTATCCCGTAATATTTTGCACTGAAATAGTGCCGTCCTTCGGAATATCTCAAAGCACTTAACAAAAGGCGCCATCTCAGAGCAACATGCTATTACAATCCAATTCACAGGTAACCCCAACTTGCCATTTGCCAGCTACTGGAACTCTGGACTGAGCCTCTATTCTAGAAGATCCTATCCTGTAAATTATAACAGTCACGGCTACCAGAGCTCTCTGTCAGCACAGAGATGGCCATGGTTGCAGATGGGACATTGAGGGGAGGAGGACCGGGGCCCTGAAGTGGCACAAAGCACTCTCTTTCTCTCTCTCTCTCTCTCTCTCTCTCTCTCTCTCGGATGCTTGGCTGGCTGGATTTGCCCATGTATTCAGGGTCGATAATGGATGTGTGGGGTCAGGAAAGAATTTTCCTTCTGATCAGATTGGCAGGGATCTTGAAGTGTTTTTGTCTCCCTCAGCGGCTTGTGGGTGAAAGTCACTTGCCAGAGTTATCTGGGTATGTCTCAGTCATTCCCCTACCATTGAGGGGGCTTCAGGCACAGGTCCACCTTGGCTGCTCCTGTTCTCTGCAGGTGGCACATCATAGTCTAGGTCTCTCGTGGGGCTGTAATACTTTGGTCTCATTTTGGTTATTTGGATGCTGGGTAGTGAGGTGGCCTATGACATACAGGAGGTCAGACTAGATGAGCCAGTGGCCCCTTCTGGCCTTAAATACTATGGCTAGGTCTACATGTATAACAGGGTGTAGAGTACACACACACACACACACACACACACACAACATGGGTATAAACAGCAGAGTAGACAAGGGCGTACTACTTAGACAAGCAGAGTAAAGAAATGCCAGAACCTCAGGGTATATACCCTACATGGGTCATCACACTACCAAGCAATGTCTCCCATGTCTACACACAGTGCCTCCCAGTCTGCTGCTGGAGCCCTTCCCTGTATCCACACTGTAGAACAATAGAGCTTGGACTTGAGTCACAATAATATTTTGCCTCTGAGCCTACTCTCAGCTGGATCCTAGGACATGGGCCTGAGTGCTTACTGAGCACAGGTCCTGCATGCTTACTGAATGTGTGTGGACAGGAAGGGCCCTTGGTCTCACATCTCAGTCAGAGCCTCTGGTTAGCGGGCAGAGTGGACATACCCATAAGGGCCAAGATGTCTGGGGATAGCCAGCTCTGTTTAATTAGCCTTGCCACATCTGTGCTGAGTGTAGGGCTTGCAATGAGAGGAAACCCAACAGTTAGAGACTGGCTGCAGAAGGGAACGTTGAGCTCAGTTGTGGCTGGAGACACAGGAATGGAATTAACTGCTGCAGTGGGCCCCTGGAAGAAGGGGCCAGGCTCCAAGGCAGCAGTCCTGGGGCCAGAGACAAGCAGAAAAGGGGCCAGGAGGGCCTTTTGACCTTGGCCTGAAGCTTAACAGGGGCCTGAAAGTTAGATTTTGCCCCAATAACTAGTGTGTTTCCACAGAAAAGGGCCAGAAAAAGCATTTGTTAAATAAAAAAATTCAAGTTACGTCTCACTCTTTTTTTTGAGCCTTATGTTGTTTTCCTATTTCCATTATGGCTAGGGGCCTCAAAAGCTGGAAGTGGCCAGGGCCACTCTGAACCTCTCAGAGGGTTTGCCTGCAGCCAGTGGGCCACAGAAGGAAGATGGAGTTGAGGAGCAGCTGAAGAGACCTGAAAGGTTTGAAAGATGTTTGAATCTCTGGGGCTGTGTCTACACTTTCCCCCGCAACTTTGAAGGGGGCGTGGTAGTCAGGGCAACAGGAGATTACTAATGAAGTGCTGTGGTGAACATGCAGCAGTTCATTCGGCTAATTTTCCCCTGCGGCAACTTTGAAGCGGCAAACTTCAAAGTGCCAGGAGGCATGTAGGCACTTCGAATTGCCCGCACTGCTTTGAAGTCCCTTTGCTCCTCAAGGGAGTTTCCGCTTTGAAGTTGCTATGGGGGAAAATTAGCCTAATGAAGTGCTGCGTATTCACCACGGTATTTCATTAGTAATCTCCCATGGTCCTGATTACCATGCTCCCTTTGAAGTTGGGGGCAAGTGTAGACACAGCCTGAGAGATTCAAAAGATGCCTTTGGTAGTGTTTAATTTGGTTTGTTTTAGTGAGGAGCCTAAAGAGAAGCCCTGGGACCTGCTCCTCTGTGGAAGCAGAGTGTGACTTTTTTGGAAAGACTTTGTTGCCGGTGAAGGGATTTCGGTGATGCCAGCTTAGGACCTCTCCAGCTGTAGCTGGACTTGGATACCCTGCAAAGTTATTGAAATTCTAAGTGGCACAGCTGGAGGACTAGGCCACAGAGGACTCAGTGAGAGAACAACAGGAGGCTACAGTGACTGAGACTGAGGCCCAGCAGCCCTGCTGCCAACTTTTCTTTTGAATACATGAACTTGCTTTATAGACATAGCTGGTGACATGGAGAGTTCAAAGAAGTTCTCCTGGAGACAGCAGGTCGTCTCAATCAGCTGTAGCAAGATCTAAAACTATTAATAAAGGGGCAAGCTGGGAGCATCCTACCAACCAAGTTGCCACCTTGCAAACATCTACAGAAAAGTGAGATTTACACCATCAGCTGCCACCTGGTCTCAGCTTGTCCTGTACATGGCAGTGGCTTGTACGTGTGCTTATCCTACAGCTGATTCTCAGAAGGCCACAAAGACTGTACAGAGTCTGTTTAACTGCCACTATGTCACATGACTAACTAGTAGCAAGAGACTTCTGCCTCAAGTGGATGACTGAAATTTTACAGAAACAGGAGAAGAACGAAGAGCGCCACTTCCCCCATGACTCTCTGTCCTTCATTCACACACAGATTTTCACCTTGTCTCAAACATTTGTGGGAATAAAAGCTGCTAGGTCAGCATTTGTGCAGAGTATTTCCAGAAGTGCTCAGTTAATTAATATTTACACCGTTTATATTCTGCACAATGTCCACAGGCTCCACTCAGGCTCAGGGCCCTGGTACGCTGCCAGCTGTACAAACACACGAGATGATGGAGCTCCTGCCCCACAGAGTGTACAGCCTAAGGGACAGAGTGTGCCTTTCAGGCCTGGTCCTGAGCAAAGGACAGTGTGCAACACAACACCTCCTCGGGGGGAGCAGAACTCAGGGGGAGCACACAATTCCTCCTCTGCTGCACTCTCACTCCAAGGTGAAGAAGGAAGGCAGGGAATAATTTACCACCGCTTCCAAAAGGATCCTCCCCTTTGCTTTTCCCATCATGCCTGGCCAGGTTAAGGGTATGTCTACTCAGGAACTATCCACCTCCAACCAGCGCGTGACAACCAGTTTAGGCTCACAGGGCTCAGGCTGTTTCACTGCTGTGTAGACGTCTGGACTTAGGCTGCAGCCTGGGCTCTCAAACCCTGGGAGAGTCCCAGAGCCTGAATGTCTACATGGCATGGGCCAGCTGAGAGTTTTCTGTGCTGCACAGCAGTACCCTTAACCTCGTCAATGGCAGTGGGCATAGCCATGGCACCACACTCCCTGTCCTCCTGTCTCTAAACGCCGAGCCATGTGTGTCTCCAACTGTACCTCAAAAACTAAGGCAAGTCAGAGATGGGACCAGAGCTGAGGAGCTCCTCCCTCTTCGCCCCGTTCTCCATCTGCCCTGTAGCCTGTGCCGTCTCTCAGAAAAGCCTAAACACAGTCACTCACCTCCTGTTGGACCCTGAACAGAGACTATGGTCAAATAAAAGATATTACTTCACCCACCTTGTCTCTCTAATATCTTGGAACAGGCCTGGCTACAACAGCACTGACTCGGTAAGATATACATTTAAGAATGCATGCATAGCAACGAGGGCTCTTTCCCTCTGTGAACTTTCCCACCTCTTCGCTGAGCAAGAGGGGCAGTTTTCCTTTACCTGCCCTTTAAACCCTCCAGGAAAGCAAATCTGTTTTTGTTTGAAACTACAAAGCACAGTTGCCTGTAGACGGGAGGTGGGAGGAGGGAATCTGCTCTCTGCCCCTTGTTTACACTGCCCTGGAAGCCAAACTGCACAGCCTGTTCTTGCTCAGCCCTCGCCTGCTGCGTGATGAATTTTTTAAAAATGACTTCCTAATTGTTCCTTGGATGTCAGCGACATGGACAAACTCAGCATGGGGGAGCAGCCGCAAGTGAAATCTGGCCCGCAGAACGAATTCAGTTCCCCACACTGGAGGGGTTCAAGTGAGACAGTGGGGAGGAGGTACCAAGATAAACACAGCTGTATATTATTCCACTAGGATACCACACAGAGGTCCACAAACAGGAAGAGATGGGGAGCACTGGATATGGCCCTTAGAAAAGAAGCCCAACCCAGAGCCATCTAGATGGCAGGATGCAAAAGCCAGGGAAGAAGAGCAAGTGGCATCCCTTCACTATGTTATCCTACTGGTGCACACCTGTCAGGTGACAGGAAAGAACCTGAGGATGCAAAGCAAGGGAACAAGCAGAAGCACAGTACAATCAGGTATCACTCCGGTGCAGCCATGAGCCAAGATCATCTCATGGCCTCTGTGGAGGGCTACAGATAGAAGCATGCACTCCTGCCTAACCCTGTTCATGCACATGGGAACAGAGAGCAGGAGACCATGCAGACACATGCCTGGAGACACTATTAGACATAGGTGTGCAGGGAAGAGAGCAGAACATCATGTAAACAACCAACATCAATGTGCACATACACGCCCCAGTGCTCTGCCCTCCACCTGTGTGGCAGAGCGGCAAAACCAAAGACACCTGCCAATATTCTCTCTCTTTCTCAGAAATGAAAAGGCGATGGGGTGGTGATGACTCACACAGGAACACACTGCCTCATTTAAAGACTTGCTGGGAAAAATAAATAAGGGGAAAAATAATATTTAGCTGGATCCAACCACGCTCCCCCTTGCTGGGAAGCATCGAGGGTCCCCTTGCTGTGTCAGCAGCAGAAGAGTGGTGGGGAAGGACCCAGCTGGATCCAAATCTATCCCAACAAGGACACAAATCGCCCTGCTTCCCTCCTCCCATAGCCCTAAAGGTCAGACCCCTTGGGCATCTCCATCCTGTTCCCCCGCCCCATCAGTAGGCCAGGGGTGAGCTGCAAATTCCTTCCCAGCCCTTCATCCACAGCAGTGATGTCAGCACATGGCATGTTCTACAACAAACTGCAGGTGCCCTCTCCCTCCTGACTGGCTGCCCTCTCTGATCTCCCTCCACCCCTTCTCCATCTGCCAGGTGGTGCTGCCCCTGGGTACCTAACCCCTCTCCTCCAGTCCACCTTGTCTGTAATGTCTTCTGCACCCATTCCCTGGCCTGCACACTGCACCTGGCAAAGGAGGGCGTGGGCAATCTTCAAAGAAAGGCAAACCTCACTGTTCTGAGGGAGGATGGAGCATGGGGCCTAGGGTCAGAGAGCAGCTTAAGCCAAGATTCTTATACTAAAGATCAAGGCTATTTTTAATGACCCAGAAACAGGCAGAAGTTTACAAAAGGCAACAGAACTTGTTAAATACAATATAAACAAGAGGGGAAAATATGCAAAGACAAGTTCTTTCCTTCCGAAAAAAAGAGTGAGAGAAAAAGTCTGACCCAATAAAATCGACTAGGCAGATTATTAAGAAAAGAAAAACAGAAATGGAGGTTTAAAAAAAGACAAATGCTTCACGGTCAGCAAGTCACACAGATAGGGCTCACGCCCACCAGAGGTGGAGCCACTAGATCTGGGGAAGCACTGACACATGTCTAACCTTGTGCCCAAGCAGCTGCAGTGAAGTAAGTGGTACTCCTCATGAAGCTAAGTGCTTCTGGGGTCAAGGCTGGAGCTCACAGTTAGTCTCGAGAACCAGGAGAGCTCATCACTGGTATGTTCACCCACCTTCCTGTTTGCCACATTTGGATGTTTCATATGTTTCAGATTAAGCCCCTGCCCTGCTCAGATCCTTGGGGGCGGACGTGTTAACCATATAGTGGCTCATCAACTTTGCAGCAGCGCTGGATGGCTGTGAGTCCCCCATGTGGATCTCACCCTAGAAACAGGGGCACAGACTGCAACCTCTTCCTGTACGATGTCCTCCCGTGTGTCTGTACCACACCTAGCTCCAGAGGGCACCAAATACCAAGGAAGGCTTTTCATCGCAACTGAACATAATTAATTAGTCATTATATAAGCAGAAGGAGCTCCTACTAGCCAGGGAGTCAGCAGGCATAAGGAGGTTTTTTTTCCACAAAGGTCAGTGGAAAACCATCCCTAGTAAGTTCTGTGGGACTTTCCCATACTTGAGTTTACTTTGCATTTCCACAGGACTTTCCTAAAGTGAGCTGGGAGCCACTGACTGTCACTGGCAGTCGTGTTTCTAGAGCCTAGTGCAGATTACGGCTATTGCTGGATGAGAAATTTCCAGATCAGAGAAGTTCAACCTATTTACACGAGAAAGAGTTAATCAGTATAGCTACAGTGTAGACAGAGCTTATGCCAACCAAAACCTAGCTTTTCCTAGTACAGTTTATACCAGCTTCCCAAACAAAAGAAGCAAAAGAACTTTTCTGCCAGTGTAACTGAGCCAACACTATGGCTTTTGCCAGGGTAGAAGCGTCAAGAAAATCATCCCTTTGCCACAACTGCTATGCTGGCATAAGCATCTAGTGTGCACCTGGCCTAAGGTATTTGGGAAGGGGATTTAAAAGCATACAAGGCTTATAACACCCCTACCACAAGATAGGTTACTGTCTCCTCCATTTAACTGAGAGAGAAAGGCCACCATTTTCTCACTTGTGTGCCTAAATCATTGTTTAGACCCATAGTTAAAAAGTGGCTTCATGTCCAGAGGTGTGGAGCAGCTCTGGCTGCCACTCAGATCATCAGGATTTAGAGTGTGTTCAGTGTCTCAGAAAATCAGGCCAGCTTTCGCTTGCTGTGTGATTCCACATTGAGGCACATCGTTTTAGGCACCCAGATTTGAAAACGTTGGCCAATATGACATGCTAAAGGTTACAGAGAATCCATGGCGGAACCGAGCACAGAACCCAGGAGGTCCTGATTCCAGCTCTGCCACTGGAACCACTAGACAGCAGTGGTGAAGGGATGATTTTCTTAACACTTCTACCCTGGAAAAATCAAATGCTTGGGCTGGCCCAGAAAGAGTTAAAGGGGTTAGGAAGGATTTCGCTGACCTATTTTCCAGGCAGGCACCCTTTAATCTCCTTTGGAGACACCTTCACACAATGGCTGGTACAGCAGCTCAGCTGGAGCCAGGATTTAATGTGGAAGAACTTGTCCTGAAGAGATTAAGAATGGGAGTTGGGCACAGAACCTTCAGTCAAACTGGCAGGAACTTCTAATCAAGGGAAAGAGGAGAGAGAGGAAAACAAGGGAGATGGGGAGCAGGGTGTTTAGTGGGTTGGCACTACAGCAGCATTCAAAAGTACCTTCCACCCATACTTTAGGAGGGAACAGAAAGAGCTCACGGCCTCTGCTTTGCCACCAGTGATATTAAAAATGACAGCATTCAATCAAAAAATAAAGGTTATTAAAGGTTCCTTTGTGGCCCTGGGCCTACACCTCCACCCCCTCGATCTGGCCATTGAGAGGAGTAGAATTTTACAAGGAGCATCTGCAGAAGACAAAGATGATTGACTGTGGTCATCAACCAGCTAAGAAATTTAGTGGCCCCCATCAGTAGTGTCTGCAGCCTACCTCAATAGCACCAGCCAAATAACATCACAGAGAGAAAGCACTTTGGGATTACTTAACCTGCTGGTGAAAACTGAAGCATAAAAGCGAGCTCAGCTGGGGGTCGGGGCCTGAGGATGTTACCCAAATGCTTGTGAATTTCATTGTGCATTACGGTCACAAGGAGAAAGGCAACGGGAAATAATGCAGAAAAGAGCAAATGAAAGGGAGGGAGGAAGAAACAAAGTGTAAGTGATGGAGTAGAGAAAGAGTAATAGAAAAGAAGGAAAAATGGGAAAGAGAGAGGGAATTGGATGGATGAGAATTACAAACACGTGCATACACCCACACACAGCTCAACCAATCAGTCCTCCTTCCAACTTACCTGAGGGTCCATAAGACGAGTGAGGTCTGGGTAAAGGTAGAACAGGATCCCCTGGAAAGCCCCTGGCAGAGTGATTCCCCTGATCAGCAGAACAATCAACATAAGGTATGGAAATGTAGCAGTGAAGTACACCACCTGGCAGGAGAACAAAACAGAGCCAGTGTGAGAGAGCAGCCTGAGGAAATATCCAGAAACCTCTGACATCAATGAAACCTTGCCACAAAGGAAGCAAGTGCAGTGCAAGAGCAAGTTAGAAAGGCCAGGATAAGACAAGATCAGCAAGAGGGGGTCGAGGAAAGGTCAGTGTTGTTATGTTTCAGGTCTTCTTTAAAGATGAGTAGAAAGCTATTCACTTCCACTGAATTGTTAGTAAGGTCACAACATGGCCATTATATCTACAACTAGAATCACTGTCTAGTCTTAGCAGGAATCTAAGCACCAGGCCTGGTCTTTAACTAGCACAAGTCAAGGTCTGACTCTACTGAAGAAAATGTAATTCCATTGATCTACACCAGCTGAGAACCTGGCCCCTTATTTCCACCTGCCAGTCTGACAGGAAAGCAAAGGAAGGAGTCACACCTAACAGATCTCGATCTCTCTCTCTCTCGCTAGGAGTAAGCCAGGAAGGCATAATTAAAAACTAACAAGGTAGAGGCAAATAACGGCAACTTGTCCTGATACATCTCCCTTCATGACAAGATATCCCTTGAGATATGTAGCCTATAGGCCTAACCTACTTGCCTGCCTACGGATACATTTTCTAATAGAGTTCTCATAGCTGTTTGGTTTCATTATTATAATATTATTGTAATAGATTATTATAATAGATTACAATGAGTTTATATTGAAATAGTTTGGCTGTGACGTGAGGGACCTACAGACCAGATCACGTATGTTGAGCTAAGGCTAAGTTAGCATACATACGGTCTGGGACCTTTCACCTACATAGCATCATCAATGTGCATATATTTGGATCCTTTCACCTATATAGACAGTGGGAAGATGAAGCAACCTTTAATGGCATAGAGGGCTTCCAAGAACATCCTCAAACTTAACAGTTACACCAAAACTTGAAAAAACCTGAAATAACCAGTTAAGACCAGATCAGTTACCCACGTAGGACAGTAATAAATGTAAGACATAACCACAAAAGAGACCATGGTAACAAACTGATATTTATCAGTAATAAGTTGAAATCAGTGGTATACGGACCTTTAAGAAAAAGATGCTTTACCATTACTAAAGGGCAGAAATACAAATAAAGAGAAAGGGAAACATCCCCTACCAAATACATATCAAAACCTAGCAATGTCAGCATCATATTTTATAAAAGTGGCATCCCAGCCTAAGTGCAGGAGGAGAAGGAGATGCAGTCCTTGGGAGATACCAGAATGATAGCCACAGGTGATGATGGAGAAGGTGATGGTGATGAGGAAGATGATGGATAACACTTCAGGCTGTTCTAGAAGGAATGGAGTGAATATAAGGAAATGCAGGTGTACATTTCTTATCTGTCTTGTGAAGCTGGGATGTTTGTGACTGTGCTAAATGTGTTAGTAAGCTGTATTTGTAAATATACAACAGTTCCTTTAGTGTGAGTGTGGCAACTGTGCACATCAGGGTTCCCAATCATAGAGTAATTTAAATACTGGGCCTGAAGGGCCTGTCAGCATAAAGGTGGTAAATGGAAATATGTAAGCAGGCCCACCGGGAGGTGGGGGGTAGAGGGGAAGGGGCTGTTCCTCCTGGGCCTGGCATTTCAAAGGTTCCTGGGCCTGGCATTTGAAATGCAATAGCAATGCTGCTCCAGCTGCGTGTGGCTCTGAGGGAACTGAGGGAGGCAGCCCCCTTGGTCTGGGCAACACCAACAGCTGACTGCTCTTGGCCTTACCCCTTCTGGGTGCAGACCTGGCCCTGCCTCCCATCTTGCCCTGGGGCAGCTGTCGGCGCTGTTGTGCATAAGTAATCGACATAAAATAATCCAAAGATCTGGTAACAGATATTATCAAGGAATCATCAGTAATAATAAGAGTCTAATTTTATGAGTTGAATTCAACCTAGCAGTAAAGAATGGACATTTCAACTCTGTATTGAGGAAATACAGAAATGCACTGGCTGCCTAGATGTTGCAAGACATTTAAACTATGACGTCACATCAAAACCCTCATTAATCTAAACTTTCCCTCGGCTCTGCTGGTCAGACAGAACTAGGAACATATGTGTTTTCAGGTAGGGGCATTTATGCCATTCTAGAGGGCAATATTTTTCCTGATGCTACTTGCAGTAGTTCACAAGTTACGATTACAGGTGGAGAAACAGTACGTATAATCTGACAGGTGTGGCCTATATCAGTTTCTGGTCTATTGGCCCATATCAATACTGGAGCAAGGATTCTGTCAGCAAGTTCAGCTAGCTTGATGGTTTTGTGGCATGCGAAGCAAACAACTGTTCACATGAATTCAACGTGTGAACCTGATACAGTCTTACCATATTTGCTTGGCTTCCAGTGGCCACCGCACCCTCCCCTTTGTACTGAAGACCCAACATTCAGCACAGGGCCTACCTAACCACTGACATTTGTCTGAAACTCACAACTTTATGTTTTAGCTGTTCCTACAAAAAGATAAATGCTGAACACAACCATCCCATGAACATGTGGACCAAGTGACTTAGACCTGCAGACAGGAGTGCTCTAATACTCCGGTAGACCAAAATAGGGGTCTTTACCGTGATGCTTTGTTTAATGCATCATGCTTCTTACTCCTTGGCCTACTTGCTTTATGAATAAGATAGGCTTAGATACATTTGAAAGCCCTTATTTTGGCAAAATAGTTGCATTCTTTGAGAAATACTGAAGTCCAATGTCAGTCCTAATCCTTTCAGGGATTCTGTGTTTTGCTGCTATAACCTGGATTACTCTGGTACTTTGGGAATTGCCCAGACTAATTATTATAGTAATCCACAACAATGATATACTGTAGTCAACATTGTTCCACATCAACAAATCAGTACCCCAGGGCTGACATGTTTTTGTTGGCTATTCATTCAGTATCACTGATGGTCTTGCATATTCTATATGTTTTTCAAGGCAAATCAGACATCCTGAAACAAGTTGGTTAACATGTACTGGGCCAAAAGAACATGTCCAAGCCTCTGGATTTTTCCATAGCCATGTGCCTAATGAGGTTTCATCTCAGATTTTTTAGTCTGAATGCAATAGGATAACTGTTGTTTCAACCTTAAAGCATATACCATGCAAGAAGTGAAAGTTCATCTCTATGGTGCCTCTATCGCATGATGATGTGAAATGATTTTCTGTCTAAGGTCATCCCATCCATCCAACAAGTATTACTAGTTTCATTTGTTCATCCTTCTGTCTTAATCACGTCTAATCTTCTCCTGCTTGTTGGAATATTTTGTACACCTGCATACTAATTCTTACATTAGTCTTGTCTCAGGTACCAGTGTCATTGTGAGCAACGGGGGCTGCATTTTCCTGGGGAAGACACAATTTGGCCATTATCCCTCTATAACCAGGGTGCTGATCCTATGAGTGGTTTCTTTCAGGCTGAGCCTAGCAGTTAGTAGCCAGTTTTGACCGTAATGTATGCTCGCAAAGTGGATTGCACTCAGATACGGTTTTGCATATACATATGTATATTTTCCCCTTTGATCATGCTCTTCTTCTGGTGGCATGAAGGATTTGACATGTGACTAGACTTCTGCTGCACCAATTCCCTTCTTAAAGTCGTTTGCTTATAGAGTTCTGTTAGGATCAAGGTAGGAAACTCACTGGATCCTTTGCTTTTATTAGGAACATCAGTCATTTGTATTGTAGTGGTAACTAGAGGCTCCATCCTAGACTGGGTCCCCATCATCCTAAGCATACGATACCCACATAATGAAAAGCAGGTCTCTGCCTCAAATAGCTCACAGTACAACTATGTTCTGCATATTCTGCTGTATTTCTTATATGAGAATTGCCCTCTTTGCAAGACTGCGTGGCACTTCTATGTTCTCTACCACAATATTGCTAGCTGGATTCATTCTCTCTGCCACAAAGCAATGGCCAAAACAACTGCTGCTGGATGCAAATCATGCTTTTTCCTAGGTTAGGTGCACAGTTTTTTCTCTGTCACCTCCAGCAGTGCTGGAGCTGCTGCTGAGTTCCCAGCTTGCTGTAGTAAGAATAAACACCATCTCCACTATAAAATTTGTTCCAGCCGCCTTGGTCACCTCTAACATGGAAATATTAGAATGTCACTGATGATGGCTACAATGACAATGAATCCTTCACACAGCTCATGAGCCTTGCACTATTTTATCTGATGCTTAGATTTTGCCAAAAAGGTAGGTGAAGGTATCCATAACCACAAAACATGTGTACTGAAAGTTCAGGAAGTTTATTTGACTGACCCTTTGACTTTGCATCCCGGACACTGAAGTAGCCTGCAGGTAATGTCTTCAAATACTGATGAAGGTTATACCTCTCATTTACAATCTCAAGGGCTGCTGAAGGCTCCAGCTCTGCCTGTTGAGGGCTTTTGTACAACAGCTAGCAAATAAGTCCAGTCTGCAATGATTATCCCAATATTTTCTGAGTGAGCTAACATCTGATTCAGATAATCAGAGTAGGCAGATGATACCTTTCCTGGCCCACAGATGAGTGGGTGAGAAGTGGGGTAAGATAAAAGGAAATGTTTGATGGCAATAGCCCATCTCCTTCGAAGCTTTCAATGGAAGTATCAAGCTTTGCATTCCCACTTGGATCTAGAGATTACACAAGTTTTATAAGGTCAAGACCCAAATATGATTCTAGGGCCATGAACTGGTGTTGCCCAAGTTCCCACAAAACAGATGAGTCAGGTAGTCGAGCATCTGCTTTGCAGCTTGCACAGGCCTTGCCTTTTAAGCTTTTAATTTCACACTTGTGTCTGCCATGAAAGTGGCAGTTTCAGTTTGGAGACTGTTTTCTCCCGTTTAAGGATGTCACGCTTGTATCCAGCAATGTGAACATCTGGGTCTAATGAAGTATTACTTGATGCTTGGCGCAGGCACAACCTTTTTATTTCTTGAGCGTTGTTAGCACTAACCATATTTCTAGAAACCTTGCTGGGATGAGAAACATTGTTCTACCACACACTGGTCAAGTCACTTAGGTGGCTGTGTTGAGTCAGAGCCCCGTGCCTCTGCAAAGTGATTCCATCTGTGACGACCTTCTCCGGGAAACTGCATACTCACATAGCTTCCTAGCCAGCCATGCGCAGTTTTTCTGTGCCTTTGGATACACTCGGTCCCTATCTCTGCTTTCACTGGAGGATGATTTCAAGTCATTGTTTGTCCCTTTCTTTTGGCAACAGGTAACTCCCCAATATTGGTGAAGCCATTCCCTTCTGACAGGCTTGCATTCCACCAGCCATTGTTTGATGTTGAGTTTCTCTATGTTGATCGGCCCTAGCTGCATATATGTCAGTTTCTAGGGAAAGCAGAGCTCCCTCACTGACAAGTCGTTGAGGCCTCAGTGTCAAAGAAATTACTCTCACCCTTCTTTTTCATTAAGATCCTTTGTCATTTTTGCATTGAATTGTATCAAGCATCAACTGGGTTTGCTTTTGGCAGAGTATATGCTTTGTAATTTACTTTGCAGTGCCTTCTCATGATGTCTACTGGTATTAATGTGTCACAGATACCTCTGTCTCCTTTCACCAAACCATAACAATCAGTAACTGCCTATCCTGCTTCCTATTTTGTTCTGTATGAACCAGAGAGAATACGCTTCGCAAGCTGTCTGGTTTCCCTTGCTCCTCCCTTCCTAGTACTGCAAATTCCTAAGAGATTTGCCAGCTTCTTGGGCCATAACAAGCTCAGGAAAGCCACTGACATTCATGCTGTCACTCATGGCTTGAAGATTTAGTCAGCTCTAGCATGACATAATGGTTCTGGCTTGTTCAAAGTGCAAAAGGAAGACACCATTTGGTATGAAAACCTTTTTATTTCTCCCTGCCTTTGCTGACTCCAAATGTAAAGCCCGACAGGAATGGCTGAGGAGTGGGGAGCAGAAACTAATGATCTGAGTGCAAATAAGAGTAGCACATCCCATAATGAAGATCGAGGAAGCAGGGATGGGATGAAGTCAGGAATAGGGCAGGACAAGGTCACACAGCTCAGTTCCAGAAAAAAATGAATAAGAGACAATGCAAACAACCAAGAAAGTACAGGTAAGGTGAGCAGAACAATTAACTGAGACACTTTTGTTGTCATAGAGGGGAGAAGGGAGTATGTGGGAGGATGTTTGTCTTGCCGGAAAGAGGGTGGGAAGCCTTGGTAGTAGAGAGAATTAGGTCTGGGTGCTCGTCACAGAGCAGAGGGGTCAATATCTCTTTCCCTCTCGCTCCACTTCCCATGACTGCATATATTACAATTTGCACATCTACTATGGCCTTTTATGAGAGGGTAGCAAAGCACTTCACCAACGTGCATGATTTAAGCCTCATTTACTCTCAGATAGGCAATCCCCAGCCTTTGTTAAAGGACTCTGGAGTACGGCTGCCTCATTGCTGGGGCCGAGTGATGCTAGTTCATCTACTTGTCCGCATCTCAAACCAGTTATTTGCTGGCACTGCAGACCAGGGCACTCCACTCCTCAGCCCACTGAGATACCATGAAGTTCACAGATTCCAAGAAAAGAAGGGACTAGTCTGACCTCATGTGTAGCACCAGCCATAGACCTTCCCCAATATGCTTCCTAGAGCAGATCCTGCACAGAAGTATCCAACTTGATTTAAAAATTATTGATGATAGGGACTCCACCCTGATCCATGAGAAATTGTTCCAATGACTGCTGACCCTCATGATTACATACTGAGTCCTTAATTCCAGTCTGACTTTAGTCTAATTTCAGCTTCCAGCCACTGCATCGTGTTACACCCTTCTCTGCTCAGCTGAGAGGCCCATTATCCAATATCTGTCCCCATGCCGGCATGTATCTAGAGAGACTAATGGACATAGCCCTTAACCTTCTATGTTAAGCTAACTAGACTGAGTCCTTGAGTCTATCATAATAAGGTGTGTTTTCTAATAGATGGGTAATTCTTCTGGCTCTCTGAATCCTCTCCAGTTTATTAACATTTTGACTGAATTGTGGACAGAACTGGAATCAGTATTGTAGCAAAGGTCACACCCATGCCCAAAACAGAGGTAAAATTACCTCTGTTCCTACTCAAGATTCCTTTATTTATGCACCTGAGGATTGCATTAGCCTTTTTTGGCCACAGAACTGCAAGAGTAGGTCATAGTTCAGCTGTTTACCCACAACAACCTCAAAATCTTTTTTCAGAGTGGCTGCTTCCCAGGATACAATTCCCAGCCTGGAAATATGACCTACACTTTGTGTTCCCTAGTACACATTCACATTTCGATGTATTAAATCACAAGCTTGTTTGTGTCTATTTTATCATGTGATCCTGATCATTCTGCATTCGTGGCCCATCCTCTTCATCTACCATGTCCCCAAGCTGTGTGCCATCTGGGAACTTTTCAAGTCATGATTTTATATTTTCTTCCAGTTCATTGGTATATTTGTTAAACAGCAAAGGGCTCAGAACTGATTCCTGCAGGATTCCACTAGAAGCACACCCACTAAAGAATTTCCCATTTACAATTACATTTTGAAACTCATTAGATGTGTGCTATGTTAATTTTATAAAAACAAGATGGTGAGGTAATGTCTTTTACAGGACCAACCTCTGTTGTTGAGACAGACAAGCTTTTGAGCTGAAGAGCCAGAGAAGGAGAACTCTGTATGGCTTGAACACTTGACTCTCACCCACAGAAGAAGGTCCAATAAAAGATATTACTTTACTCACCTTGTCACTCTAATACAGGTGAGGGTAATAAGTTTTGATGGTGGGCCACTGCAAGAATTTGGTAAGTGGTCAAGAGCCGCACTCTTCCATTATATTAATGAAAGAGGTGTGGGTTCTGGGACGAAGGTTGGGGGCAGAAGGGAGTTTGGGGTAAGGGACTGATGTGCAGGAGGGGTGGGATCTGGGAAGGAAATTGGGTGAAGGAGGGGGTTGTGACCTGGGGCAGCCGTCTGCGGGGCAGGAGGGGGCATAGGAGTTTGGGTTGTGACCTAAGGCAGGAGGGGGTTGTCACCTAGGGTGGGAGATTGGGGTGCAGGTTACTCTGAACCCCAGCTGCCAGCTACAGAAGGAATGTTCTCCCTAACCTGTCTGTGTAAGTGGAGGACTGGTGGCTGGCACATCTCACACATACATGTGCCTCCAAATAAGAATGGCCCTTTAAGGGCATGGGAGAAGCACTACTGCTTGCCTGGTGGCCCCTCCTGGAAACCCCCAAGAAGAGAAGAGACAGCCTATGCTCCTTGAGGACCTGCCCTGAAGCAGTGGGGATGTGGAGGGAGAGTGCTGCAACAGCGCTGCAGACATTTCTGATGAGGGGCCGAAGGGTTTTCTGGGGTGTTGAGGCAGTTTGGGGTGGTAAAGGGAGTCCCTCTTTGGGGGAGAGGTCTAGCTAGAGAGACGGGTTCTGCTTGGATCTTCATACTTGTACAAACCCACCTGCTCCCCTCCCTTGTGAATCCATTTGCAGAATCCAGTTCCCCACCCCCTCTGGGGTCTGAACCCTGGGGGGCTTGCCCAGTTCTAGGAGGAGATGCCAGTTCTCTTTGAGTCTGAAAGAAATGGGTTTCAGCCGAGGAGCTGCAGCATCTTGGACTGCAATGAAAATGGAGGCCAGACCTGAGCCAGGCACTCACCTTGCCTGTGGACTTGACTCCTTTCCAGATGCAGAAGTAGCAGATGACCCAGGCGAGCAGGAGGCAAAGAGCCAGCTCCCAGCGCAGACTCCCCAAGTGCTGAATGCCCGAGGAAATCTTTAACACTCTCCTCCTAGGGAGTCAAACAGACACTGAGTCTTCCTGAAGTCCACCATTAAATCTTCAATGACCAGCCAGTCCTTGAGATCCCCTGGTGATGCCTTGCAGTTTAGAGAGAACAAGCCCTAACTCTGGGATGTGCAATTCAGGGAAGCGCAGAGGATATTCCTCAGCTGTTTCCCTCTCAGAAAGGAAGGGCCTGGTGGGCAGGATCCCCGCCTAAGGGCAGGAGAGCTGGTTTCCTAGGTGTGCCATTGACCTGCTGGGGCAAGCCATTTCACCTCCATTCCCTTCCCTCCTTTGTCTTGTCTATTTAGACTGCAGAGACTTTTGGGCAGGAACGCTCTTCTTCCCTCAACATACAGCACCTCACACAAAATGGCCCCTGACTGCAGCTGCTGCAAACTTCCTTACAAATAATAAGATTTCCCTACCAATCAAAAGTGCTTTAAGCTGGCTGGTGGAGCTGATGGAGGCCCATCCACAGCTAACTCCTAACCTCATTCTCTATAGTCCCTCCACTGGGAGTCACCCATTGGGTAGGATGGCAAAGGGCAGGGATAACAACACCATACAAAGTAGACCCCTCTAAGATCCATAGCTGCAAGGCAGCACATTCCATGCGTGGGAGTGTAGAACACTGCATGACAAAGAAGCAAATAAAGAAAATGCCTGAGGACACTAACTATATAGCAGCTTCCCATGCTGCAGCCTTGGTGACTCATTCCCAGCTGTGCGACACTAACAACTGGAGCATGGAAGTTGCCTCCTCACCCATGACATCATTCCCAGAGATTAGAAGATGGGCCAAGGAACACTCGAGAGCCCCATCTACTAGAGACAGGTGATGCACAAGTGTCCTTCCATCCAGCTGCTAAAAGGTGCACATCCTGGAACCCCAACAATCCTAGAGGGCTGACGCATTTGCATCTTTTCCTGCTCCACAGCCAGGGACTGAGAAAACACCTGCTCTCTCCATCAACAGCCCTCTACAAAGACTAAATTTGACAGAGTCCGGGGGAAATCCCATCTCCCTTTCTGGCATTCCCCTGTCTCACTTATTTTCCTGCTGCCAGCTAAATGGATGTTTCCTGTGTGTGTAAGCAGTGTCTGTATGAACTTCCCCCTGACAGCTTGCTGGGATGGGGAGAGACTTAAGGGGCAACTTGTATTTACATGAGCACACCTATCCTGCTTAGACGTCCAGCAAGACAGAGCACCATTGCTCGAAATGATCAGTTTTGGCTGGTGTTGTGTTAGAAATCACTTTAGTACTGTGTGCAGGGGCGGATAAATTTTGTTTCTAATGTTGCTGTCTTTATTGTATACATAAAGGACAGAAGAACTGTGGTTAACCTGGCCCAAATGAGGACCTCATTAAGCAACGGCTTGAAAGCAAAAGCCCTGGGAAAGTAAGAGGGGTGACTACAGGTGTCCCAAACAGGAGGTATGGACTCTCCCTAAAGGTCCCCAATCTGGTTTAACCTGTTTCCCCCCATGCTTCAAACACAGAGCTCAACAGGCTTCACTAGGAACCTCTTTGTCATTTTAAATCAGTGGTTCTCAAAATTGTACAGGGACCCATTTCACACAGCAACTGTCTAAGTGCAGCCCCCCTCCCTTATAAATTAAAAACACATTTGCAGCTATTAAACCCTGTTATCAATGTGAGGACAAAGTAGGGTTTGAGTGGAGACTGACACCTTGTGGTCCCCTCACCCTCTAGTAACTTTGTGACCCCCTGAAGGGTCCTGATCCCCAGTCTGAGAACTCCTGTTTTAAATGCACAGTCAAAGCTGAAGTCAGGTGTTGTAGGACTGTGTTTCTGACCAGCCTGCTAAGAGCTAACGTCACTAGGAGCTGAAGTAACTTGCAGTGGGGCATTATTTCTGCACAGCTTACAAAGAGCTACAAATCACTAAGAAACTGAGGTACAGAGGTCACAGCAGAGATGCAGGTGGCAGCAGATGGTGACAACTGGCCAATGAGCAAGTGGCTGGAAAGGCAACAAGCGACTGGCAAGGCAGCAAGCAGAACTGTGGCTGGTGGGGCAGCCAGCAGAGGAAACCATGCCTGGCGGAGTGGCCAGTCACAGCAAGCATTCGAATGGTAGAATAAGAAAGGTTCCCCCTTCCCTGGGGTGGAAGGCAAACTCACACAGCTGCATCTCTGAACCCTGAGTCCTCACAAACCAAGCACAACCACTGCAAGTCGGGGGGTGGTCAAGGAGCAGAGAGGGGCACAGGAAAGGAACCTTTGGTTACAGAACTCAAGCACATGAGGTGGCAGGCACTGCCCCATATTCTGGGATGGATGTCCTGCTCACAGTTTTAGGATTATAAATCCTGCTTGTGGCATTTTCCCTAATTAATGTCAGATGACTTCCCTCCTTTCATTAAAAGGTTTTTTCTACATGCAGACTCTGTGCTGATGAGTGGGGAAATATTGCCTCTCAGTGGCACTCAGGGGTGGTATGTAATTTTACCGTGTTACTTGACGGAGGAGGTTCTTGAGATATTTCTGTGTTGTAGGGTTGAAAAGGAATCCCTAGATACTGAACCTGGCCCAGGTTGCTGCTGGCTCCACCTGGCATGTAGCATGCAGCAGTGAATGACACAAGGACTTACAGCCGGAAAGGCCATGGGCAGAGTACAAGTGAGTAACAGTAAGGGAACCTGGGCCACTAGATGGAGGGGGCACCAAGTACAGGTCAAGGAAGGCCCAGAATGGCACACAATACAATGCAGATTTGCATCTTACAAGCAAACATCTGCCCTCTTCCACAGCCCCTATCCTCCATTTCCCAATGAGAGAGAGCAGAGCATGTTTCTCCGCTGCATCAGAGGCTGACTGAAAAGCTGGAATAATGGAAATTTACATTCCCATGTGCTCTTATCCCAGTACTACAAAACTATTCCAAACATCGATTTAAACATCAGTCTCTTGGCAGCTGTCACAGGCAGAGCACTCCCAGAAATGCCAGCCCGGCAGTTCACTCTGTACTGGTGACAATTTAAAAGAAGCCACAGGACAGAGAAGGTGGGAAATAAACAAAGAGAGTTCAGAAGAGGCAGCATAAAAGAGGAGAGAAACGGACTATGGCTGGACTTAATGCTATTTGCTTCTTAACACATTGATACAGGAGCAGAAGGAACATCCCTCCTCGCACTCGAGTGCACATTACAGAGGTCAGAATCACTACCTTGGGCTCAAATGGAGCTGCCTCGGGCTGCTGCTGAAAAGTACAGCCAGCTCTGCACAACAGTCTGGGACAGGCAGGGAAGGAGACTGAAGTTGTTTAAAGCTGACAGGGGGGTTGAGGGTGGCCACCTTGCTTAGCAATCCTTCTCCTTCCACCAGGGACTGTGGTATCTTCAGTAATCACAAACACTTGTCTTTTACGAAACAAAAAGCAGTCAAGTAGCACTTTAAAGATAATCAGAAAAAGATAATTCTGATTTGTCCTCCTTGCTTACTGTTTTTCATTCTCTGTGCCTTAAATATTGAGTCTGTTCTGGTCTGGCTATGGTCTGAAGAAGTGGGTCTATCCCACGAAAGCTCACCCAATAAACTATTTTGCTAGTCTTTAAAGTGCTACTTGACTGCTTTTTGTTTTGATAGTGTATAGACTAGCACGGCTTCCTCTCTGTTACTTGTCTTTTACATTTTATTCAAACATCACCATCCTCCAGCAGCATAGAATAGCCCCGAGGCCTGCTCAGCTTCTCTCTAGAGTGGAAACAAAGGATAAATTCATCCCTGGTGTAACTCCACTGATGTCCCACTTTAACTCCTCAATATCGGTGGAGTTTATACGCAGTATGAATTTGACCCAATGCATCAAGAAGAGATTTGGACTGAAAATCTCTGACCATATCAGCTTATGCGGAGGAGGAATATGATTGTACAAACAATGACAGAGAGTGGACCGGAGAGAAAGGAGATGCAGGAGGAAAAAGAAGAGTAGTTGTTCTGTAACCAAAAGGGGAGAGAGAAGAAAAGAGAAACTGATACATGAGAAGAGAACCATCAACAGAGGATGACTAGGAGCAGGAGAATGAGCAGTAAAGATGATGTTCAGAGAGAGCTAATTCTAACCTCTTTTACCTATGTGCAACACCTTACTGAAGTCAGTGATATTGCTTAGATGTAGGGGAAACATTTAGGTCAGGCTGCAGGAAAGATAGGGATTTTATAAATAACACAGAATGCCACAGTATCCTCTCTGGTACACCTGTGTGCATCCAGAGGATCTTCACTGACCTCTGTAAAGTTACTCTACATTTACAGAACAGTAATTGGGTGACCATCCACCCCGTTTTTGGTGGGATAGCCTGTACTTTGGGCACCAGAAAGGCATCCCAACTTATTTTAACATAGGGTCTAATTGCCCTGTATTCGGCCCCCTACTGGTGCACAGGGGCAGCTGCTGGCCAGAGAGCACATGGAGAGTAGGTACTTACATGCTCTCCAGCCACACCAGAGGGAGCCAGCAGGGGGCCCAGCAGAGGGAGAGGCATGTTGGGGGGCCAGGGGTCACTGCCTCCTCCTTCCCAGCTTCCTGAGGCACAGGGAAGACAAGAGCCCATCCCTACAGCAGCCACTTGGTTCCCAGCTCCCTGTGTCTTGCGGGAGCCAGGAGGAGCACCAAAGTGGCTGCCACCTCCTTCCCGGTGCCTTGAGCTGCGAGACAGCCAGGGAAGTCAGCCAGGGTGGTAGCCCTTCGCAGCTGCAGCCAGGGAGCTCCCCCCATATCTCCTTGTCCCGTATTTGGGATAGGGAGATATGGTCACCCCGTAATCAAGAGCAAAATCTGGCCTATCTTGTTCTCCCTGGTGCTGTCTAGTTCGAGGTGTTCTGAAAACTCTGAGGTTTATAAAGTAGGAGGTGTGGGGTGGGGCTAAGTGTCATTGCTGGCAGCTGTAACTCCCAGAGGGGTCAGAATATCACAAGCCTTTCACTTACTCCCAGAACTCAGTGACAGGGGAGGTGGCATTTTCGGTCGTCATATTTAAAGAGGTGTTTGCCTTCTGGAACTCCATGCAGTTCCCTGCAGAACAGGCCCAAGGAGAGAGAAGAGATATAATTGGAATAGCAGAGCCCTTGGGAAATGCTGCAGATCCCCTTTCCATCTAGCAATCTAATATTCAAAAGGAGAAAAATATTCTAAAATCCTTATCGTTGCTCAGAACGAGAGCGTCCTTCAAGGGCAGGGTTGGGTCCCATTGGCCAAGCAGTGCTGGGGATAAACTACAGGCTGAAAGACCATAAAAGTTAAATTTCCCATTTTTCCCTTCAAGGCGGAGGGCCTCCCAGGTATGACTTGGATCCCATTACTAAAGCAGAGCACAAGAGGCAGAGGACTGAATTTCCCTCCCCTCCCACCACTGCCAGGAGAGGGAAGCCATCCCACCCCATCCCAAAGCTAAGATACATTGTTGGAGCAGCATGAGGCTGCGTGCTTAACCCCCCAGCTGGTCTGCTGTACTCATCAGGCACAGTGAAAGGCAGGAGTCAATGGGAGCTGTAGGTGACTGGCGCTTTAGGGCATTTTCTAGACGAGACCCAGGTTATCAAATGAAGTAGAGCAGGACGCATGCTGCGTCGGATAATATGGCA
The DNA here is from genome assembly GCF_033958435.1 of Carettochelys insculpta. NCBI lineage: Eukaryota > Metazoa > Chordata > Testudines > Carettochelyidae > Carettochelys > Carettochelys insculpta. Next base: position 263,480,698 of record NC_134137.1, on the reverse strand, counting down.
ATAAACCAGGACTCTTCCTCCCTCACAGCTGCCTTGGTCCCTCCCCCACAGCAAGCTGGATGTTGCTTGCTCAGGTCAGAGAGTCATTGCTGGGGGCAGGTTTTTTTCCAGCAAATTGATGGGGAGCTGGAAGGGGAGAAGAGAGAGTGGAGAATTGTTACCGGTGTTCCATGTGTGGTCACAGCTGCCCCAGGGAAGGTCTGTGGTGAAGGAACTGAAGAGGTAAAACAAGGCCCAGGCCAGGACGATAATATAATAGAAGTTCAGGAGTAGGATGATCACCTGGGATGCATAACCAATCCCTGCAGAGAGAAGGGCCTCCATGTTGATCAAAAAGGACAGGAATGTCAGCTGGAATAGGCTCAGGGCCAGAGTATAGTGCAGCACCCTGCTTCTCACAGCCCACCTCTGTGTGTACCGCCCACTGCTCCAGTTCTCTCCCCCTTTCCCCACCTCTTTGTGAGTCTTATAATGGGATTCCCCTACTGCAACGTGAGCACTGGCTTGGCAGCCAATCCATCACCATTTTCCCAGTGATAGCCAGGCTACCTTCCACTGCCTCACGTTGCCGTGGCAACCCATCTTCCTTGGGAGACTTGACTGTATGTGAACTGTTGCAAGGGGAGGCAAGGGAGGAGGGGCTGTGGCTTTCAGGGCAGTTGCAAACAGGTGTGATAGTTTCCCCACAATCACTGCCCTTCACATGTTGCTAAGTGGCGCGAGAGCCCTGGCTTGGGTCTGTAAAGACTAATGAGTACAGCAAGGTCAGAATTAAGCTTTAATAGGTACTGGAACCAAACGTTACCACCACAGAAAAGAGAAAAACCAAAGCTATGGAATAATGTTGAAAACTCTAGCAGATGTCAACGACCTCCAACATCACAGCACAGAGTGCCATAAGGTCCTCTCTAGGCCAGAATTTCCTATGCTTTCAACTGAGACACAGCTGACAGGATGTCCATAGTTCAAGTAAACCACTGTCTGTTATGAGCAACTGAGGCAGAAGCATTTGCTGAGCGGCAGGGGAGAGGGAGGTTATTGCTTATAGGTACGCAGAGCAACACCTGCCAGCTGCGATCTCTGTGAGGCACTCAAAGTACGAGAATAGCTGTGGTGTGAAAGCTTCACAGAGCTCTCCAAGCTAGTGCAATGCCAGCCTCTGTGGTGTTTTCCTGTAATACTGCACCCTGTGAGCCAGGGATTGTTCCTCTGGGAAAGGGTTAAGCAAGCTCTGCAGGCAACTCATTTCATCTGAAGGTAATGGAAAATGGGTGGTTTCCTGGGGAATTAGGAGCTATGAGTGGACTGAGCTGTCCTCAGAGAGGAATACTAGGAGCAGCCATGCTTGAAGTGATGTGAGCTGCTCTTTGTGTTTTCATATAATGTATTTATTTGTTAATAAAGCCATTTCCCAGGAAGAGAAGGGAGCCTGGACTTTGCACAGTGTGTTGGGACAGACACCTACACACCTAAAGAAACACAAATTTACACCACTGGTCCATCTAGCCAAGTGGCCCCACATACTGTGGCAATCCTCAATCAATTCTGTAGCTATCTTCCTGGCCTTCCAGAGCATCTGGGCTATGTATACACTAGCCCCAAACTTTGAAATGGCCATGTAAATGGCCATTTCGAAGTTTACTAATGAAGCGCTGAAATACATATTCAGCACCTCATTAGCATGCGGGTGGCTGTGGCACTTCGAAATTGACGCGGATCGCCGCCACATGGCTCGTCCCGACAGGGCTCTTTTTCAAAAGGACCCCAGCTACTTTGAAGTGCCCTTATTCCGGTGAGCAGGTAGGAATAAGGGGACTTCGAAGTAGGCAGGGTCCTCTCGAAAAGGAGCCCCGACGGGACAAGCCGTGTCAATTTCGAAGTGCCACGGCCGCCCGCATGCTAATGAGGCACTGAATATGTATTTCAGCACTTCATTAGTAAACTTTGAAATAGCCATTTCGAAGTTTGGGGCTAGTGTAGACACGGCCCTGGTGTCCTGGACAGAACATCTTACAGCTCTTTTAGGGACCATGGAACATGAAGGGGTTTCATTGAATTTAAATGTGGAAATAATGAATATTTCTCCTGTCATTCCATTCAATATTATTCAAAATATGAGTCAAGACTGTAACACTCTTGGGGAAAAAAAAAAGTAAACATAATTCCAGGCTGTGTCAGTAGGAGTGTTGTAAAGACAGACATGAGAAGTAATTCTACTGCTCTACTCTGCACTGATTAGGCCTCAACTGGAGTATTGTGTTCAGTTCTGGGCACAACATTTCAGGAAAGATGTGGACATACTGGAGAAGGTTCAGAGAAGAACAACAGAAATTATTAACGGTCTAGAAAATATGACCCATGAGGGATGACTTAGAAAGTGGTGTGTTTAGTCTGGAAAAATCTGAGAGGGAACCTGATAACAGTTTTCAAATACCTAAAAGGTTATACAAGGAGGAGGTAAAAAATTATTATGCTTAACTTCAGAAGATAGGACAAGAAGCAATGGGCTTAAATTGCAGCAAGGAAAGTACAGGTTGGACATTGCGAAAAAATTCTTGTCAGAGTGGATAAGTTCTGGAATAAATTGCCTATGGAAGTTGTGTAATCTTCATCACTAGAGATTTTTAAGAGCAGGTTAGATAAATACCTGTCAGGAATGGTCTAAATCAGTGTTTCCCAAACTAATTTGGCCACAGAACATTTTTGGGCTTGTAATATATTGACGGAACACATACCTGCTGGGGTTGTGAGGGTGAACCGAGTGTTTCACACTGAAAAATTGCCATGCATAATGCTCAAAAATTGATTTAAAAGAGTTAGTTTTTTTAGACATCTTTTATTTTACAAAGAACAAAAATAACTCGAGAAAATCATCTGAATGAACAACTAATATCCTTCTGATAGGAGCATGGTTAGAAACCCTATAATTAAGTATAAAAAATAAAACTTAAGTACAAACCCAAACCAAAACATCAGTATAACAGCCAAAAGGATGATTAAAGTCATCCTTTTGTACAAAAATAGAAAGGATGATATTGTTAAAAAAACAACTGTCCTTCCCTAAAGCTTAAAAAAACATTTTTATGAAAAACAAATTAGGTATGGAAAAATATTTTAAATGTGTTTTTATAAATTTGTTATTTTTACAGAAAACTACTGGAAAATAAAAATTAGTAACATTTTACAGTTTTTTAATGGGAAAAGTTTTTTGCATCTCAGTTTCGGCACAAGATGCATAATAAAAACTATATCTACTATAAATTCATTATAACTGCTAATATACCTATAATCTAAATGTTATTCAAATACCTTAGTATTTTTCACACACACATAATTCCTTATTTATATTTTAGAAGGAAAATATTGCTAGCATCAACTTTTTTTCACAGAACGCCTATTCACATCACTGGAACACCAGTGTTTCGTGGAACATGGTTTGGGAAACGCTGGTCTAAATAATACTTAGTCCTGCCACGAGTTCACGGGACTGAAGTAGATGGCCTTTTGAAGCTCCTTCAGTCCTACGATTCCATACAGTTTTGATTTTGCTAGCCACAGATTTTTTTAGTTTTCATTGTGTTTGTATTTTTTACATGAGCTGTATGCTACCAGATTTGTGGAAACCGTCAGGGGAGAAGCTGGATGTTTTGGCAGATCAATAGGAGGACAGTTGAGGTTATCGGTCCCTAAGAAAGCACTGAAAGTGGTTTGGGCTTGCGGGTTAATCACGTAATTGGATGATTATCCTAAAATGATGTCATACTTGGGCTCGAGAATTAACATCACATTAAGTAAACTGGAGTAGTTCACACCTCTCAGAGCTATCGATGCAGGCTGTCTGCAAACTAAAGAAGAGGATACGAGTTTGTGTATGTTAGGTTTTCTTTGTAAAAACAACAGCAGTTTTAATTATTTAAATGAAAGCTCACTATTCTGCCTGTGGGCAAATTCCCTAGCCACAGCTGAGACCTAAACACAGGAAGTGAAGAGAGCCAGTGATACGATTTGAGCAGGAGGGTGAACATGACCAGAGTGGTGGGAAAGGCAAGAGAATTTTTTTTCTGCACCATTTTGGAGGAACAACAGGGGAGTGAGGGGAAAGTCCAGGAGACTTTTATGGCAGAGCTGTCACTTTCCTCTGAAGCATCATCTTATATGGATGGTGTGAGAGGCAGCAGAACAGCAGATGAGGAACATCATGAACTGATCGGAGAAGGTAAACACAATTCTTCATGGTACCACTGCGGGCACTTTCAAAGAGTTTCTCAGACAGCAGTACAGGGAGAGGGGTTTACCTGGGCCTTCTGAAGGGGGATAAATGTCCCAGCTCTATTTCCTGACCCAGCACTAATTTCCCCGCCCGCCATTCTCCCACCATGAAAGGCTTACACTCTGAGGTCTACTCACCTTCAAAGAGAGGGCAGAGCTTCCGCCAGGCAGTGATCCCTCCCTGGCTGGTGTACTGTCCTAGTGCTGTCTCCAGGAAGAACAGTGGGATCCCGCAGGTGAAGAGGAAGATGAGGTAGGGGATGAAGAAGGCACCTGGCAGATATAAGCATTGTACATGGGGAAGAAAACATATGAGACATTGAACAATGTAGGCCTGGGACTGAAAAATTAGCCGAGGAAAGAGACTGCTCTATGAAGGGTCCCTGAAAAATGGGGAGACAGGAGAAACAGGGAGAGGGGAAATTCCTTATCAACCTGTCAAGGAAACCATGCTAGCAATAATCCAGTTCAAATTAGGAATGTTAATCAGTAGGACTCTGCCTGAATGGATGAGGCTTACTGGTTACATGTAACTCATGAGGGCTGGAACAACCCCAACTCACCATGGGGAGAGGGCTGTTCCAGCTCCACGGTGGCCCCTCATGGGTGGGGAATGCTTCAGCCTGGCCGGAGCAGCCCTAGTCAACAGCAGGCCTGGAGCTGGCCATGGGTAGGGGCACTCCAACCGACTAGACCTGTCCGTGACGACCACATATACACACCTCCATTTAATCAGTTAACAGGTTAAAACTTAGCGTTAAACTGGTTATCCAAGTAAAAGGGATTTTCCATCCCTAGTTCAAGTACAATAACTGCTTGCATAGTTTCAACCATAGTATGAATGAAGCATTAAAACCTGTTGGGATCTAAAGACAAACCTGCCAGTTGGCACAGGAAATTAATATCTGTCTCTCTGAGGAAGAGGCCGGATCACTTTACACAAGTTGGGTTGTTACTGCAGTTGTAAACTTTCCAAGGCCGGCGCAGCAGCTTTACATGTGTTCCCACAGGCTTAAGTGGCCTATCCATGGACTGTTGCCAATGCTCATAATTTTAGCTGGAGGCTCATGATAGCTTCTTAAAGCCTCGGCTCCTGGAATCATGTAATTACGTGAGAATCTCAGCTTCACTTTTGATATAAACGTTTCTAGCTCCCAGAATGGGGAGGAAGCTCAAATATGAACCTAAATGCTGAAAAAACAGAATACAAATACTGTACAAAGAAACACCTGACACACACATACAAATTTTTAAAGAACTTTTGAGATTATCATGATTTTGAATGCTTGGAGTTGGTAACATTTGGGATGTTAACGTAGAACTATTGAATAAGCTCAGACTGGGTGGAATGGGAGCCAGCTGAGTTGTTGTTCATCTTATTAACAGTTTATAAGAGGCAGAAGCCCAAATGAAAGGAAGGAAGTAAGGTAAGGTATTTCACTCGCACTGAGAACCCAATCCCAAATCCATTGCAAATCTTCCATTAACTACAGTGGGATTGTGAGGCCCTGGAAACAGCAGAAAAGAAAGAAATGAATCAGGTCTATGATTACTCTGTGCTGGGGTGATACTTGCAGTTGATTCTTCCTCCATGCAGCTGAAGGAAAAGGTTTCATAATCTATCCTTCCTGCTTTGTTAGTGCATCATGTTGTTATAATAAAAATAACAGAAAATGTAAACTTTAAGTTGCTTACATCAACCAACACATCCACATTGCACCTCTCATCTAATTTGTGGACACATTTAACAAGGAACACAGAAATGCCTCCTTCCTTTTGCCTGCTTTCCCTCTTCGTGAAATGTGTTTGAACCATGGCCCATTTTTATGCATGCTCCTAGGCCAAACTAGAGTTTAATCTATGTAGCAGAAATAAATAGGTGACTAGATCCATGTGGATCAGATGCTAACAAGTCACCTGTCAGGTTCTGATGGGTCCAAAGAGTCCAAAGTGCCAACATACGGTTGAGAAAGTCCACACTTTTCCAACAATACAAATGAAAATGCCAGTGAAAATTACTGAGCAAAACCAGGAGACTGGACCAGCCCCAACAGCTGCAGAGATTACATATAATAGATCAGCCAGAAATCAATGTGCTAGGAAGGCTACGTTCCTGCAAAGATTTACCTACATGCGTAACTTTATTTTATGAATAGCCCCTATTGAAGTCCCTGGGACTGGTCACCTAAATAAAATTATGCACATGCATGAAGCTTTCCAGGAACAAAAGTGAAGTCCTTTGTGGGTGGTGGGAGGGAGAATATTATGCAGAACTGGTCCAAACTTTTCAAATAAAAGATTGTCCAAAATCCCCCACATTATTTTCATGGAATTTTTTATTGAAAGTTTTCATTAATCAGCTATTCTTTTTAGTTTTCAAAAACACTAAGGCTATTTAAATACTGTATTTTGGTTTAAAATACACACATTCACACACCTTGTGTCTAAGCTAAACAAAAAATTTAGAATCATCATTTCAAAAATTGAAAGCATTAGAAATAACAAAACTTGATTAACATTTACAATTAAAATATCACCCAAAAGTTAACTAATTCCATAAGTAATTGGTTATTTGTCAGTCAGCTGTAATCTTGTGTGGTTTTATTTTAACAGCTTTTCTCGTTAGTGAAATTTGTAGCGTCAGAATACTGGGAAGGAGTGTAGAGGATGCGAGTTACTTTTTGCCAAGACACAAAAGTTGTACTGCTTAAATAATGCTGGTATAGTTACACTGGTGCACTTTCCTGTTTTGGAATATAAAGGTGCTTATATCGGTTTAGTTCACTCCTGTATAGGTTATTCCCCTTCTCACAGAGGAATCGTCTAGAGGATACTTCATTTTTACTGATACAGTTGCACTCATACTGGGGATAGGGGGGCAGGATGTATACTGGTATAATTATATAAGTACAAAAACCAAACCACTCATTGACATAGTTATACTCAGGCCTGATCGTGGGAGCAGACAAAGCGGACGGTTGCCCCTGGACCTCTCTGAAGTGCTGTGGAGCACTGTGTCACCACTCCAAGTGTGGTGGGCGAGGGCCCAGGGCTGACTGCCCTAAGCCCTGCCCTTTCTGCCCAAGCCCCCGCCCCTTTTGGGGACAGGGAGCTGCCCCCCCCCACACTTTGTCTGGGCCCAGGGCGGCTGTCAGCACCACTCTACGTAGACTAGACCTTAGCCATCTCCCCATACTTGATGGGTAACAGCATCCTTACCCCCTCCCTCTTCATCAAGATCTCTGGCTCTCTCTACTTTGTCCCCTAGCAAGTCATCTTCTTGATAAAGCCAATGGTTTGCTCAGTTTGGAGTCTTACCTCGGACTCCCCTTCTACTGCCTGGATCATGAAATGATGCACAAGTTCAAGTTGTTACATATGGAAATGCTAAGTGGCTATTTTCTGAAGTGTACAACCAAAAACAAACAGTAGCAGAGAGGTAGCCATGCTAGTCTGTACTCCAGCAAAACAAACCAGCAGAAATGTAGCACTTTAAAGACTAACAAAATGACTTATTTGGTGATGAGCTTTCCTGGGACAGACCCACTTACCTCTACTTGACCTCCAGCTGACACATCTCAGCTTGAGCCTTTGTGGGAGGCCAGGGGCAGTTGCAATTTCAGCCTTCAAAGCCAGTCAATTACAAGGAATCCAGTTTTGACACATTGCTGCATTGCACACCTCAGGCAATAAGGGCACATGGATCATTCATCACACACACATACCTGGGACGCCTTTTGCATCATATCACTTCCCTTTCTCCATTCTAGGCAAAACCCAGGCCCTCACTCAGTACTTCCCCACAATGATTTCCTATAGTATTTTCACACTTGACCTGCCAAACAGCCTGCACCATTCTTTTCTCTGGGAACTCTGTGTGTCACTTATGCCTCACTGGCAGTTAAGAAGAAAGTACAGTTCATCAGACCCTTTCAGACATCCAGTAACATGTTATTCATGCCACCATAAGCTCACAGTGAAAAAGCACGAGAAGTCAGAACATGAAGCCCTAGAGGCCCACTCATGGGCTCCCAGCAAAATCCTCTAACAACAAAGAAGGACCTTTATTAGGGGTGGCAGTCCCTTATCTACGCTGCGGTCCATCCAGGACTGGACAGCACATACGCAACGCTGTTATATGCCATTTTAATCTTGCCTGCACAGACTAGAAAAGACGCATGGTTTCCATGATAATGAACTATGAATCACACTAGTTACATAGCAGGTTTCAAACAATCGGGCCTCTGGCCTGGTGTACTTAGAGCAGTGGGAGATGTGGATAGGATTGCTACGACACAGTCACAAAAAGTGGTATCATGTAGTGGAACAATGACATTTCACAGTATACATATCTCATAGAGCTGGATGGGACCTCTAGAGGTCTTCAAATCCAGTCCCCTGCACACACAACAGGACCTAGCACCATCCCTGACAGCTTTTTTTTTTTTAAAAAAACCTGTCCCAGACTCTTGAAAGGCACCCTCCAGGACTGAGCTCACAAGCCTGGGTTCATAAGGCCAATGTGCTAACAACTCAGCCATGCATTACAACTGTCACCAGAATCAGTTGCAGTGTAGTCAAGCTGGTCACAACAGGGTTCCATTTAGTACTTCAAGGCCCCTAACTGCGTCTCCAAAACAGGTTTCTGTTTTAGTTCTATTTTCCAAGTTTGAATCTCATTTTATCCTGCCCTAGGTACAGGCTCGGTCAAGTTCTGAAGCTCTTACAGAGGTTTTAATCCAGTGAAGTCAGCGGGTGTTTGACCCCAGCAAGGACTCTGACGTCTGGCTTTGTAATTCTAACCTCCCACAATTCCTTTGTGTCATTGCTTTGTTCTCACAAATAAGATTCCAGCCAAGTACAAGACCAAGTACAAACACAAGACAAGTACATACGGGACATGCAGGGAAGGGAAGAGATAACCCCCGCCTTTCCTTCTCCACACATTTCCCTGGTATTTCTCAATCAGAGAGGCCAATGTCTGTAGAGAGTGTTTAACCCCTTGCAGGCAAGGTGTAACCTAAGCCCAGTCAGAGGGGAAAAGGAGGAACAGTTATTTTTTCTGCTATGCTGCACTTGGGTACCAAAGACTGAATTCTAATGATAGTCAAGAGATGATTCTTTGCTTGCAAAGTGAAAATGAGCCAGAAAGACAGGCAAAGTAATGAACTGCCCTGTTTCACACAATTCAAAGAGATTTCTCAGCTATCCCCATTTCACATCACTCTTCCCCCAGTAAAGGCTGTTTAATAACCACCTCCTCACTTTACCTGCCCCATCCAAAAAAAAAAAAAGCCATTAGGAATCATTCTTTTTCTTACTTTGGAGAAAGGTGGCTAGAGAAGGTTGCAGTCAGAGTTGTTCAAAACTGAATATCCCATTGAAAGGCAGGTCTGATTTTTTTAAATAAAATATTAATTTCAGGGTGACCCAAAAAAGTCAAAATAACAAAATGCCATAAAAAGTTCCATTTTGATTTTGAGGCTTTTATTGTTTTTAATATAATTGAGGGCAGCTCTGAAACAAAATGAAACATTTTGCTTTGGAAATGCTGAAACAAACCATTTTGACATTTCTAGATTTCTCTCTCCATGATCAAAACAATTCATGAAAATCAACCTCAATTCACAAATTGTTTTGGTCACACTGAATCTGCATTTTCTATTGAAAAATACTGCGTGAATAATTTCACACTGCTTCTGTCCATAGATGCCAGCTTCTGTTATAGATTTTGGCCCCACCACAGCCTGTGAGTGTTTGGATACGTAGCTCCGGGTCTGGTTCAGCTCTTGCTCTGGGTCTTGTTCTCTCTGATAAGGCAGCTTCACAAAGGCTCTACACTACCCAAAGCCAGCCCTCTTCTCTCAGGACACTAGCACTTGACAACCATTACCAGATCCTGGTTCACCAACAACAGGGCAGAAAGGAAGCTATGTAAGGTGCTTCTCCCATTGCAGCAGTAGCTAGTCCTCACATTATCCCTAACTACTGCTGGGGCTGTGCACAGAGCCCATGGGACTAGTACGATGAATGAAAGCAGAAATCACACAGCTAGCGACTTAGATGTCTTCCAGATTAAAAATGAAAAACAAGAAAAATCCTTCCTTCTAATCCCCCCTCAAAAATAAAACTACATTCCCAAGCACCAGGTGAAAGGAAACAAATACCAAGTGAAAGCCAATGTGAAAGTAGTTAACTGTCTAATCCTACTCATGCCAATGGCACGAGAAAGAGGTTTAGTTAGACCCAGGAGACTTTTCCAAGTGAAATCCAAGAGATTTCAGTACAAGGCCCCCAACACCCTCAAGCTGCCAACTGAGAACTCCTCGAGAGTTGATTGGCAATAAATCCCCAAAAGACAAGCAGGGAAGGTAATTCCTGCTCCACATGCTGGAGAAGTTCTCCATAGAAAAACACAGAAATATCTGAGACCTCTAGCAGGACATGGGGGAAGGGGGCAAGGTTCCAATTTTGTTTTAAGAAAAAAGTGAAAAGGAAGCCTCATAATGTCCATCCCCCCACAAAAAGTGAATTTGCTGCTCTAGGGAATTGCCCATAGAGAGAATGTACAGAAATACCCACCACAGGCTCACTTATCCATCACTAATTATTATCTGTATAGCTCCAGAGTGTTCAGAGGGACAGACAAGGAGGGCAGGTCTCTCTCACACACAAACATTCCTGCTCTGTCTCCCGCCTACAGCATACAGCTTCAGACATACGTTACACACATACGTGAGTGTGCACCATCTCATGTATACCCAGTCACAGACAGGCAAGAAGATTTTGCAGACCACAGGACCACCACTGTGTTTCCTCACAGATGCAAGAGGAGTCTCTGAAGAGTGCCTTGGCTCTTTTCCCCATAAGCCCATCTGACAGACACTGCTCTCACTGGGCTAGGCCTCACCCTGTCTCTCTCCTGGAAATGGCACCCACCAACTAGCCACACAAGAGAGGCAGAGGATGGGATATGCAGTAACGCTGCGTACCTGGCACCTCTGGAAAACTGGCACTTAGCTATTAAATGTTCAACTTTCTGGTAGGCAGGTCCTCCACTTACAATGATTTAATGCATGAATATGAGAGGATCCTCTCAGACCCCCAATGAGTACATGGCAGACATCCTTCCAGCACCAGATGGCCTGCCAGCAAATGGGACCCTGGGACAGCCCTGTGGATTCCGGCAACCTCTGGGAAACAGAGTTCCTGGCAGCGGAGAAGCACACACAGCACTTGTGGGAAACCTGGCACTGACCGACACTCTGAAAAACAAACTATAGGAAACTCTTTCATATCCAGCATTCTATCACCTGAAACTCTCAAGTAACCAGCATTTTAACCATACGTAAATTTTAGTTATGTTTTCTGTAAGTACAGTACAGTGAAAGAAAATACAAATAAATACAGTATAAGTTTACAGTGTAGAGTACTGCTGTTGTAAGTAAATAAAGTACTCTGCTACATTTTTGTTTGTTTCTTAATATCTAATTGTGCTTTTCTTTAGTGTTATGCACTGATAGGTATTCCTCTCGATTATCCAGAATATTTGAACATCGAGCAAACTCCCGGTCCCGGGGCTGCCAGCTATGAAAGGGTTTACTTTACATGATATGTGCCAAGGAAATGCATTTCTTGGTCAATCAGGAATCAGGGCTGCTGTGCATACTCCCAAGGCGCAAACAAGTTCACTAGTCTCAGAGGGTTATCCATGTTAGTCTGTATCTGCAAAAACAACAAGAAGTCCTTGGCACCTTAAAGACTAACAGATATTTTGGAGCATCAGCTTCCATGCGCCAAGACCCACTTCATCAGATGCATGAGCGGGGGGGAAGGTTTCAGAGGAGGAGACCCCCTCCCTTTAAATCCTCCTTTGAAACCCCACCCCCAACTCATGCATCTGATGGAGCGGGTCTTTGCCCATGAAAGCTTATGCTCTAAAATATGTTAGCCTGTAAGGTGCCACAGGACTTCTTGTTGTTTTAACAAGTTCACCGGGCACCCCTAGGAAACAAAGCTCTCAAGGGCAGATGGGGAGAGAGTAATTCAGTTGCAAGTGATCACAGAGCTTTAAAGCCAATGGAGAACAAAGGAGGGATATCAGCAGCTAGATGGGGCAGCTGATGTAAGTGTTTAGAGCTAGGGCTGCCCTTACCTCCACCGTTCTTGTAACATAGGTAAGGGAACCTCCAGACATTCCCCAGGCCAATAATCTCCCCCGCCACAGAGAGCATATATTCCATCTTGTTGTTCCAATGGCCTCGTTTCAGCATTTGAGTCCCCTCTTCTTCCTTCTCCTTTTCCATGCCTGGATGAACAGGTATCGTCTCTCCATTGCTCACTGCCCCAGGGACTCTGTAATCCATCCCACCTTCAAAAGATTGAGACCATCTTTCAGCATTATGTTTACAATTCATTCTGCAACTTAGAAATGTATAAGAACATACTGAGTCAACCCAGTGGTCCATTTAAACAAGTATCTTGTCTTCCAACAGTGGTCAATGCCAGAATCTTCAGAAATAATGAAAAGAACAGGGTAATTATCAAGTGACCCATCTCCCACCATCCAGTGTCAGCTTCTAGCAGTCAGAGCCTTAGGGACGTACAGCGCATAGGGTTCATCTCTGACTATCTAGGCTAGTAACCGATGATGGATCTATCCTCTGTGTTCTTCTTTGAGCCCAGTTATACTTTGGGCTCTCACAGCAACCCCTGGCAATGCGTTCCACCTGATGATTGTGTGTGGTGTGAAGAAGTGCTTCCTTTCGTTTGTTTTAAACCTGCTATTAGGTTCATCGGGTGACTCCTAGTTCTTGTGTTATGTGAAGACTTAAACAACACGCTCTTATTCACCTTCTCAGTATTAGTCTTAATTTTATAAAACTCTATGTTAACCCCCCCAACACACACACCTGTAGTCAATTCTCTTTTTAGATAAGCAGTCTTAGTCTTTTTAATCTCTCCTCATATGAAAGCTGCTCTATTCCCTTTATCATTTGTTTTACCCTTTTCCTATTCTAATATGTCTTTTTTGAGATGGGGTGACCAGAACAGCACGCAGTATTCAAGGTGCAAGTGTACCATGGATTTATTTTGTGACAATGTGATATTTTCCATTTTATTATCTATCCCTTACCTCCCTCCTAACATTCTGTGAGTTCTTCTGACTGCCAATGCCCAGTGAATAGCTATTTCACAATGGATCTAAGATCTCATTATTTTGTATGTATAGGTAGGATTATGTTTTCCCACGTGCACTGACTGATACCCAATTTAATCTGCCATTCTGTTGGCCTGACACCTTGTCCTGTGACTCTATATAATCAGCTTTGGACTTATCTTGAGTAATTATGAATCACCTGCAAAATTTGCCACCACTTCATTTATCCATTTTCCAGATCATTTATGAATGCACTGAATAGCACTGGTCCCAGAACAGTTCTTCTGGGGCCCTTCTATTTACCTCTGTCTCAGGCTAGAGCAGCTGTGGGACAGACACACACAACTAGATACTCTTTTACCATTCCTTACAATTCCTGACAGAAAACATTATTCTTCCATCTACTAAAAAGCACATATTTTTATTCTCACAGTTTTATTTGGGATGAAATGGGTGCTACCAAAGGCATCCTTAAAATAGTAGCTGTATTACTAATGTCAATTATGTATATTACACTAACACCCAAAGGCCCCAGTCTGAACTGAGGCCATATTGTTCCAGAAGCTGTAGAAACGTAGGAGACAAACCTTATCTGTTTTTTTAAAATTTCTTGAAGATATTTTATACAAGACTGTCTCTACCCGTTTTAGTTTGTGTTTTTTTCTATTTTTAATCCCCCCCCACCCCGAGGCATGAAGAAACTGCTCAGCTCCACAGAGAAACTGTGCAAGTAACTATGTCCAGAGTTATGGCCCATGCAGTCAAGGCCATGGCATGCACAAAGTAAACAAACCAACAAACACAGGGAAAAGTGTTTTGGCTATCAGGTGTAGCCATCTTACCAGCCTAACATGGAAGTAGAAAAGATATAATTTTTCCCAGACAGAAATGGGATTTTTTCCTATGCTGACAGTGCCCCTTTAGGAGCACACAAAGGATCAGTGAAGTAAGGCTTCAATGACAGCAGAGCATGCGCTTCCTCTGCACCAGGCTCCAGCAGCTCTGCTGCTCAGGAAAGCTGCTTCTGCCCAGAGCAGAGTTCTTAGTGATTGAAAGGTGCAGTTTATAGGGCAGGAAGAGGCACAGCAGTTGTGAAATTAAGTGCAGCATAAGATGAACAGCATCTGTGAATTCCTCCAAGTAGTGTCCCTGCTCCGTTCCCTAAAACCCATTCCCTACAACGTATCCTAGGTGATCTAATGCGTCTGATGAAGCGGGACTTTGCCCACAAAAGCTTATGCTCCAAAATATCTGTTAGTCTATAAGGTGCAACAGGACTTCTCGCTGTTCTCAAAGATACGGACTAAGACGGCTGCCTCTCTGATGCTAGGTGAGGTTAGAAAACAGTAGCTGTGAACAGCCCAAAGCCAATGTTCCTATCCTACAGTGACTCCAGTAGCAGAGGCTGGGAATGCAGGAGCTGTGGATTCCCAGGGAGAGGCTGCTCCTACACGATTTATTAAAGCCTTTCTGCTGTTAGGGAAGCTCAAAGCCGCTTTCATCCTCGTTGTTCCCTGCCCTGCAAAGTCGCCGAGAGAGAGTCTTTCCCAGAGCGCGACTGGGGCTGGACGAAGTGCAAACCCCTGCGCAGCCGGCGTTGCACAACACCGCAGGGAAACGCTAGCTGGAGGTACAGCTTGTACCGCGATCTTGCCGCATCGCTTCACGAGATAGCTGTGCCCAACCCTTCCCAGCCAGGAGACCTCAAGGCAGCAGGGGTGGAGGACGGCGGTAGCGCCCACTTAGGTACTGCGCATACGCCACGACTGCGAGAACTATGCGAGCAACGGAACGCACGTGCCGGCGCGCAGCGCCCGCCGCGGATCGCTTCCCTCTCCCCGAGGTAGCCGCGTGTGACTGTCGTGCAGCCCCTTCTTGCAGAGCGCAGCAGAGCTCAGTGGCGACACACGGGGCTCCGCGGACAGCGGGCTGTGCCGCCGGGAGGGCTGCTCGAGTTCCCCCCGCACCGCAGTAAGGCGCCCGCCCGGGGTCCGACGCTGCCTCAGAAGAAGCGGGGAGGGGACTTTTCGCGCTCGCGAGTTAAACGAACAGCGCACCCTGCCCGCCTGGTGGGTAGCGGAAGGCGCGAGAGGGGAGCAGGGAACCATTTACCTGCAGGAGCGAGCTGTCGAGCGTCCGGCCGCGGGGCAGTGTGCGCGCGGTGGCGGGAGGCACTGGCCATTTAAAGGGCGGAAGAAAAATCCGGCCGTGGTGCAACTGCACTTTCCCCACCCACATTCCTTCCCCCCCTCCCCTAGAGCTGGACAAGAGCCTCCACAGGGCTGATTTCATGGTCTCACCCGCTCACGGGTCTCACTGCTTTTCTTGCTGGGAGGGAGGGGTGGAGGGGGCTGGCTGACTCCATGTGGACCCCAGCTGAGTCTTTCCCCGGTACACGTCTGTCTGTCCGTCTGTCTCTCATTGGTTGTTTCTACCCCTAGTCAATCTCCTCCTTCCCTGTTGCTCATTCTGTGTCTCTCTCGCCTGCCAGCACAAGGGACAGTACATGAAACATTGACACATGCCTGTCCAGGCTGTACCAGAGGCAAGTTCAAGTGCTGGTTCCAGGCGGTGTCAGAAAAAGGTAAGACCAGAATCTAACTTATAGTGCATGTTCATTGCAGTCAACAATAACACAGCCTGAAGCTTTCCCTCAGAAGGCTTGTGAGTGAGCACAGCATGGGGGCAAGACCCAGTGACTGCTCTCTGGATTTGCCTCCTAATAAAGGGGGAAAGCATGGGGGGAGGATTTTAAGATCATAAGCAGGACATTAGGGTGGCAGGAGTAGGGCACATGTCCCAATGGTGGGAGAACACTCCAGTAATCTCTGCCCCACTGCTTTCTCAGACCCCTGAGCTTTTGCCTAAGTGTCTCTGCCAGTGGCAGGAGATGTGCATCGTTGGAGTCTCACAAGAGAGAGAAGGGCACATCTCTAGAACTAGTGAAGTGCCACAGATCTCACTCTTAATAGGGGAGACACTAGGGTATCCCAGTGAGAAGTACAAGCTGACTGTGGTGGGGTAGGTTGGATCCCCTCTTTCACAGAAGGGAAAGACCATCTCACTATACCCTAGGGGGTGGGACCAGACCAGTCTTATCCTGCCCCTTGGAATCAGAGGGCATGGCCAGAAGTATAAAGGACAGAGCTGATAGCTCAGTGAGAGCCCAACTACCAGAAGAGACAGATACATCCTCCAACCTCCTGCGCAGGGCAGTACACCTGGAAGAAGCTATCGACTGGCTTGGACCACTTGGACCTCTGGCAAACCAGCAGCAGAAGAAGCTGATTCCTGGTCCAGGTTGCTCAGACCCCTGACTGATCAAACCCCAAAGTAGCTGCTCATGATGACAGAGGACCCCAGTGACCAGGATGTACCCCTACAGCAAAAGCTATGTGCAGATGGGGAGAACAGAGGTGGCCCAAGGATGGCAGACCCCTATCAGGCTGCTACACTGACCGGGGAGAGTCAATGTGTTGCAACCTGGATCCCCACTGATTTGGTGACAGACCACTCTGCCATTGTTAGGGCTAGAGTTGTCAACTTTCTGTAACCCTTCTGCTGGAAGGAACTGGCAGAAATCAGGGCTGGGTTCAACATCAAGGCGTTCCTTTTCATCCATCTCGCACAGAACCAGCTCAAGCTCCCACCCAGTAGCCTGCGAACATCACACACCCCTGGGTGCCTTGGAGAGGCAATGCTTCCCCACTCACAAGCACACAGTCTGAGTGTAGAAAAGGACTTTTAATAAAAGAGGCAGAAAAGTCCATTAGTATAAGCTTGGGAAAACTATCACACCCAGAGTTCATAACCAATCCTCCAGTAACTGTCCCAGCTCAACTGCATTGAGCAATGTCCTTGGCCTCTCAGGCTCACCAGTCCCATATTGTAAACAGCCAATCCACACACTCAACTTTCTCCACAACCCCAATTCAAATGCCCCACTTATAACTTGGTCCAGTCCATGCAGGCCCTGACACCTCACGCTGATGCATTCCCTCATGGAACCTGAGACAATGCCACCTTTGCACTGGTCCGGCCTTCTGCTTGCTCCTCCTGGCCGTCCGCTGCTCCTCCTACCAGCAGCCTGCCATTTGCGCCGTCCGTTGCTCCTCCCATTGGTCGCCTGCTGGTTGCACCGTCCATTGTTGCTCCTCCTACCGGCTGCCTGCTGGTCATGCTGTCCACCACGCCTCCTACTGGCCACCCGCTGGTCACACTGTCCATCCATCCATCTGCTATGGGTCTGGCCTGAGGCAAAACCCTGTGATTTGAGCTCTTGATATCTACCAAAGTGGAGTCTCATAAAAAAAACACTAGCTCTAGCTCTATCTTTTAACAGGTGGGGAGGGCTAGTCAAACCAAGCTTACAGCCATATGGGCCTGGCAATCAGCTAGCTGATTCAACCCATAGCCCCTCCCCATCTGCTTTACAATGCTTTAAACCAGGGAGCCCTGTGTTATCCATGACTTATGCACTTATATCGACTGCCCTGTCCCCCACAATGACTTGGAGCATTGATGAGATTTCACAGTTCTTATACTGTGTGTTAGCATAAATTGTGATTTTACAACATGTTTACAATAGACAAAATCTCATTGCTTCCTTGCTACCCATCAGTCTTTGTTTGCAAGATATCACATATGCACACCTTTGCATTCTCATGCAAATGATCTCTGGGAGACACATTCTTCCCAGCCTTCAGCAGCATTGAGCTCCTGCTGGCACATTCCTTACACTTCTAATTCCAGAAAACCAACACCTTTGCCCACCCACTGCTCCACCCCCTCTCACTCCATCATCCTCCCCTCTTTCGCTTGCTTGCTCTCCTCCCCACCCCTGCTCCCATGCTCATTTTCTCTGCAAGGCCCAAACA
Organism: Carettochelys insculpta; assembly: GCF_033958435.1. Lineage (NCBI taxonomy): Eukaryota > Metazoa > Chordata > Testudines > Carettochelyidae > Carettochelys > Carettochelys insculpta. The sequence continues at coordinate 263,462,392 of NC_134137.1, read as the reverse complement.
GACATTTACTGTTTGGACAGCTATATTAAGTTCAAGGCTTATTCATTACAGAACACTAGAGCTGGCAGCAAAATAGTCAAAAGGGATGATGTTTTAAAAAATGAAATTGCACAAAGATTTTCATGATTGTTTCCCTCCCTTCTGTCCATTTTTCATAATCAGTTCCATATTTTTATTCACTGTTACTGTAATTTTATGTGTGGAATCAGGATCACGCATTATCAAAGCTGCAATGGGTCCATTAAAGGCCCATTCCTGGAGCCCAAATACAAATCCATAGAGCACAAGCACAGAAATACACCTGTCCAGATACCTGTATAATTAAATCTGTAGAAATTGATTCCCACATCTACATGCAGATACACGTAAGCTTTCATGTGTATACATCTGGCATGCACTAATGCATGTACTTCCACATTATTTATTAGAAAAATTATTGTTTAATGACACCAGTTAACATCAGGGCTCCAGGGTGGTAGGTGCTGGACATACACTTAAAAAGAAAGAGCCTGCAGTAAAGTTTGTAATATAGCTACACAAAAGTGGAGAGCAATGTCTGATACACTGGCTCTTCTGCGAGGTCTAGTCAACAACATTCGCTTTTTAAGAAATAATACATTTCTTTGAGTTCCCCTCACTTTTAAAAACTTGTTATGAAATGAATAAGCACATTTTACATCATGTTTTTGTGCACAAGCCAGCTGAAGGAATAAAAGCCAACGAGCTAACAATCAATTTGTAAGCATCAAAGGACAATGGATAACGGCCTGCTGCAGCTGCGACAATTGCAAATCTCAATTGGGGCTATATTAACGGGAGAGTCATATTGAAAACACAGGAATCAGTTGTCCCAATTCTAGTTGGTACTACTGGGGTTTTGGCTGGAACATTACATCCAATTTTGGGTGCCTGACTTTAAGAAAGATGCAAAAATTGGGAAGGGTCCATCAGAGAGCAACAAAAGTGATACAAGGTTTAGAAATCCTGACCTATATGAAAAAGTTTTTTTTTTTTTTTTAATAATCTGTTTAGTCTTGAGAAGCCTGAAGAGAAATCCGATAAATCTTCAGATATGGTAAGGGGAGGATTGATGAAAAGAGGGCAGTCATCAATTGTTCTTTGTGCCTAAAGGAAGGGAGGACAGGAAGCAGTGGGGTTTAAGCTACAGCAAAGGCGATTTAGGTTAGATATTAGGAAAAACTTTTTAACTACAAGGGTAGTTAACACAAGAACAGGCTTCTGAGGGGGCTTGTGGAATCCCCATCGAGAGTTTTTAAGAGCAGGATAAACAGACACTTGTCAGAGATGGTCTAGATGTCCTTGTAACAGAGAGGTAGCTGTGTTAGTCTGTATCTTAACAAAACAAAATAGCAGTCCGGTAGCACTTTAAAGACTAACAAAATAGTTTATTAGGTGATGAGCTTTCGTGGGGCAGAACCGCTTCTTCAGGTCTGGAGATAATGCTGAAAGTCAATTGGCATGATGATTGTGTAAGTGCCAGTGTGTGAATGCCAGTTGACTTTCAGCACTATTTCCAGTACAGCACTATCTCCAGACCCGAAGAAGCGGTTCTGTCCCACGAAAGCTCATCACCTAATAAATTATTTTGCTAGTCTTTAAAGTGCTACAGGACTGCTTTTTTGTGGTGTTAGGTGTACTGGGCCTAGCCTCAGAGTAAGGGGAATAGACCAGATGTCCTCTGGACATCCCTTCCAGTCCTAACATTCTATGATTTTAGGGCAGACCTGAGACCCACTGATGGAGAAAGCAGCGATCACAAACATATGAGTGATTTCTGCTTGAATGAAGACTAACTTTGTGAGGGAAAAACAGTATCATCTGGCTCATGAAATTAATGCAGTTCAAACTGCTTTTATGTGCTTAAATTTTTGCTTTTTTAAATTTGTCTTTTATCTTCAAAAGCAAATGATAAAGAAAAGTCATTCAGTTAACTGTTAACTACTGTTGCTGTCTCGTTCCGTTTACTGCAGTTTAGTCAAGTTTTAGTCAGTTCTAAAGTGGTTTGAATTTGAAGTGTTTTTGTGATACAGTACATTAAAAGTGTTGACTAAGTATATATAATGACATTTTTTGTTCACTTGGAAATTTTCAATAAATAAAATATTAAATGTTTTATGCACATTTTTCACTCTTCTCCATATGCACCAGATACATTTGTAAAATAATCATAAGTTAGATAACCATGAAACAGGCTTAAATTTATTTCAGTCAAAAAATGGGGGACATGAGGGTTTTGAAAACCCCAAGGGACATCAAGTCAAAGAGTTTGGGAACCACTGGCATAGAGGCAGTTAAATCTGTATGAGTTACTCGTGTAAAAGCTTGGATCAAGTGGAAGGGGACGTCTTCCTTGTGGACATTTCTTTGTAATTATGTGCACTACCAGAATTCTGAGCCGAGGAGAAACAATTTGCACATTTGGAGTGCTACAAAATCCAGGGGCCTTGATATGCACTTCTGGTCAAATTTGTTACAGCCTTTGTTTCTGGAGACAGGAGATAAACAGTGATAGCTAGAGCTCATTGGCCAGCATGAACACAGGACCAGAACACATCTCAGGGCAACTGCCTATTCTATCCATGGTGACTGCCGAACTGGACATCCTGCTGTTGAAAACATTCCTGAGGAATTAGGGGATTTCTCTGTGTTCTGAGTTAGGGGAATAGATCCCCTTTGCTTCCAGTCTGAGCCTGGGATTACAGAACCCTGGCGAGAATGTTCTCTGCGCGAGCAGTGTGAATTTAAGATCAAAGTGCAAGAAAGTTCATGTTGGAGTCAATGTGAAGACAGAACCAGAGCCAGCTGCTGAGAACAGCCATTCTATCCCATTTAGGAATCAAATCAGCTATCTTTGTGCTCATGAGTGCAGTATCAAAACTGGATTTTAGGAAACATGCACAAGTGTGTCTTGCACATGGGAGAAGTACTTCAGGACAGTGTGCATATGAGAGCAGGACTTAGCAGAGCTTGCCTGGAGCAGGAAGTAAGCAGAGTGCACACACGGGACTCTAATGCTTTATATTCTACCTTGGCTTTGATTTCCACTTATGTCAGTCTCCCACGCCTCATGCTAGCACTCCCCTGCACCTGCCTTCTCCCTCCATCAGCCAGTGAACCCTTGGAATCCTTGCTAGCTTCAAGGAGAGGCTTGCTCAGGGGTGGAAGTGGATGGGGGGGAATAGCTCAGTGTTTTGAGCATTGGCCTGCTAAACCCAGGGTTGTGAGTCCAGTACTTGAGGGGACCTGGGGCAAATAGATTTAAATGAAAAGTTCTGTCAGGGATGGTGATAGGCCATGCTGGGAGGGCAGGGGAGTGGACTTGATGACCTCTGAAGGTCCTTTCCAGTTCTATGAGATAGACATATCTCCGTATTCACTTCTAGGTAAATGGACAGCTGAGTCAGCCAGGCTCCATAAGCAGTGTGAGAGCAGTAGCCCGTGTGAGCCTCACAGCCCTCCTGCCTTCAGACACCTCAGCCCACAAACATGGACAGGGCAACATCTGTTAAGTTTGCGTAAAAGAATTTACTCAACTAATAGTTAACTTATTCAGGAAGTCAGACTATGAACAGGAGGCAACCAGATGACCACATTTTACAGACCTCTGTCCACTGAGCCCACTTTAGAATTCCAAAAGAAACTACACCATCTACTTAAGGAACTCTGTGCCTCTACTCAGAACCAAATTCACACAGACACCCTATCTGAGCCCTGACCTGGATTATTCTATTTGCTTCCTAAAATCCATAAACCTGGAAATCCCGGACACCCTATCATTTTGGCACCCTTACTACTGGCCTATCCAGCTATGTAGACTCCCTCTTCAAACCCTACACCACCAGCACTCCTAGCTATCTCTGAGATACTACTGATTCCCTGAGGAAATTACAAAACATTGGAAACCTTCCTAACAATTCCATCTTGGCCACCATAGATATAGAGGCTCTCTACACCAATATTCCACATGTAGATGGATAATACAGGTGATTAAGAACACGATCCCTGATGTTACCACAGCAAATCTGGTGTCTGACCTATGTAACTTTGTTCTCACCCACAATTATTTCCAATTTAGGAACAACTTATACTGGCTGATTAGCAGCACTGCTATGGGCACCTGCATGGCCCCAAGTATGCTAACATTTTAATGGCTGACTTAGAACAACGATTCGTCAGCTCTCATCCTCTATTAAAGTCCCGTTTACTTATGCGACATCAATGACATCTTTATCATTTGGACCCATCGTAAAGAGAATTCCACAGTGATTTTAACAACTTGCACCCCACCATCAATCTCAGCCTTGACCATTCCACACGAGAGATCCATTTCCTAGACACCACAGTACAAATCACTGATTCTCACTAGCAATCACAGGCTACACCACACACCACAGTAATACTAATCCTGGAACTTTTCCTTGCAACAAACCCCGTTGTCAACTTTGTCCATGTATTTACTCTGGGAATACCATCACTGGACCGAACCACATTAATTACAAGATCAGAGGCTCATTCTCCTGTACTTTGACCAATATTATATATGCCATCATGTGCCAGTAATGCCTCTCTACAACGTACATTGGACAAACTGGGCAAACACTTGCCAAAGAATGAATGGACACAGAGCAGACATCAGGAATCTCAATACACATAAGCCAGTCAGTGAGCATTTCAGTGGAGTGGGCCATTCTGCTAAAGACCTGAGAATGTGTGTCCCACAACAAAGGGACTTTAAAAACAGAATACATAGGGAGATTTGTGAACTGGAATTCATATTCAAATTTGACACATTGACACTTGGTATGAACAAAGACAACAATTATCTCACACATTATAAGGACTGCTTCCCTTCCTTTGATGTTCGTAATGATCTCAGGCAAGATGCTTAACATCCCCACCTCTCACCTTCAGTTCAAGTATTTGATGTCAGTTTTTATTGCACTTTTTTGGACCTCTGTGCTATATAACTGGGTCTGGACTGGAATTATATAGATCTGAAGAAGTGGGTCTGTCCCACCAAAGGTCGCCACCTAATAAATCATTTTGTTAGTCTTTATAGTGCTTTGTGACTGCTGTTTTGTTTTGTTGAATATAGACTAACATGGCTACCTCTCTGATACATCTCTCAGATAGCTGGGTTTCCATCTGCTCACCTGATTTCTTCCACACAAAGCCTGCACTCTCATCCCCAACAACTGTCATAAGAGAGGCACGCAGACAGGGCAAGTAGTGAATTGTTTTTAGTGTTTGTCCAGGTTAAGGATGCTTGAAAGAGATGCATTGTTAAATCAGAGGATTTACTAAATGTACAGAAAAACAGCCCCTGCTATTGCAGTTCAAAAAAAAATTCAATATTTTGACATTTGTTTTCTTGCTGAAATTAGACAACGTCAAAATAGGGAAAGTTTTCATGGAAGGAAGAGTTCGAAGGTGAAAATGTTAAAATGAGATAAAAAAGTCGGCATTTCAAAATTTAAAAGTGCAAAGTTTGTTTCCAATATCCTGTTAACCACAGGGATTGTAAATGAGAATTTAGGCTCGCCAGTCTGATTTAAAAATCTTAGAAGTCTGTGCCTATCCCTATGCAACTTGTAATTAGAAGGTAATTTTGGGATTCCTAGTGATTACACAGGCAACACTGTTCAACAACACTTACAGTTTCTTTGTTTTCAGCATGATGGTAAAAGACATAATTAAATAACATACAAACTATATGACGTTAAGTATAGTTAATATTTGAATACAACTTAATCCTAAACACATACACACAAGTGGCTTAAATGGTTATGTTAAATTAAAAATCTGCCAGGCTTTCATAACAAATCATACTCATTACTCCTTTGGTGAAGGGACCCAGGGGAACTCCCATCTGTAGCAAAATATAGCAAGAGTAGCAAAGCAGGGCACAGAAATACAAGGCTTTAATAAAGTGAAGAATTGGTACCAATAGATAAGGATAAGGAAGGTGGTTCCCAACACAGAGTACTGAGGAACATGTACATACAGCTGCAGCGGGAAGATATTTATACGTCATTTGTTCTCAACTTATAGTATACTCCTAACTCCTGGAATTTTCCCCAAACTTCTCAGAATATCGATGAAATGCCACCATTACCCACAGGTCTGCCCTATCTAACTGGATTTTAGGTAACGCCAACCAATTCATAGGGTGGTGACTGAAACATCAGTCTTTTTGTACAGACATTTCTGCTTATAGCTGCAAGATAAGTAAAAGATGTGGACAGAACTGGCGCCTAATAGTTAGCAGTAATGCAAGAATACCTACAGGGACACCCTGCATGTAGAATAAAAGCAAGGCTAAGTGTACAAAAAGCTAGGCCACTAGGCCTCTGTAGCCTAAGTTGATTAAACTGACACGGTTCCTTACCTAAGCTATACGGGGTTAATAGGCAAAGCAGAAAAATCAAAATCAAGTCAATGTGCCTCTCATAGTGCAGTAAAGGCAACACTCCCCATAAAAATTTTATTTTCATCAAAACATTTTCCCTGTAAAAGGCTTTTAATTGTGGCATTCTCTATTTAGTTGTGCAAAATTATAAGTAAAAATAAGCCAAAAATCTGACCAAGCTGGCACAGAGAAGATGACCACAGGATCCTGGGGTTGCCACCAGAATTCAGGTTAGAGCAAAGTGATTCATGCTTTGTGCAAGTGTTGCAAGAGATTTCAAAGTGGGATTCCTGAGCTTGGTCCCTCCCTGTCAGGTTTCCTCCAAGCATCAATGTTCTGAGCGTACATCGTGCTCTGAAACTGCATCGCCATTGACTTCCAGCTGCTTCTTGTCAGCAATATTTTGTCTCTACTATTTCGATCTGACATTTGATTCCAGACCAAAGAACAGAGATGTGAGGAGGGGAAAACAGGGGAGCTAAGCTGTACATCTCCTCTCACGTACAGTCTGTCTGGTCTGCATGTGCATCTCTTGCCAGGGTGCGGCATGGAATATTGTAAAAGGTACAGAAAGTAAGAACTCCCCTCCCAGGGAAAGTGAATGCTGGCAATGTCCAGCGTTCTGGACTGATTCCCTATTTGATAAGACAAGGCATACAAGAGTTGTGAAAGCCTGAGTGACACAGATCCCTAAGACATCAGGGCTATGTCTACACTACAGTGATCTTTTGAAAAGAGGTTTTCCCAAAGAGGTCTTCCAGAAAATCTTCTTTTAAAAGAGTGCATCCATACACTAAAAGTGGATCAATCTTGCAATCCACTCTTTCAAAAGAGCACAGCCACACAGCCCTGGGTGCTCTTTCAAACGAACAGGCCAGAAAACGGCACGAATGGGGTCCCATGGCCAGCAAGCCCTTCCGGGAGTGCCGGCCACATGCTCCCTTAAAGGGCCCCTCTCAAACACACCCTCCCTGCACATGCTGCTGAGGCTTGTCAAGCTGACACAAGCAACGGTGAGCCAGGGCACAGTCCTGACCTTCAGAACTGAGATCCATGGACCCACAGTGGTCCCAGAGCCCCCTGCACGTCCCGGCTGGGCTACTGGCAACCTTTCTCATGGCCACCCTCAACCTCTTGTGGTGGCTAAGCCCTATCCTCGGGGCTCCCAACCCACCACAGCCACAGCTGTGCTCCCCCACCTCTGGAGCTACCCAACCAGCACTGACTGGTGGGACCAGCTGGCCCTGGCTGAGTGGGATGATGCATTCTTGCTGAAGAATTTCCAAGTGAAGAACGACACCTTCATGGAGCTCTGTGCCTGGCTTGCTGCAACCTTGTGACCCCAGGACACCCATATGTGGCCCGTGCTGACCCTGGAGAAGCACGTGGCCATTGCCATTGAAATCTGGCCAACCCAGACAGCTACCACTCCATGGGGCAGCAGTTCAGGGTGGACAAGTTGACCATCAGGGCTGTCCTCCTTGAGGTACAGCATGTTCCACTCGCAAGCCCAGCACAGGCAGTGGGGAGGGGGCTGCCAGGCAAGGGAGACCCTCGGGGGCTAGAGCCAGGGGGAGGGTGAGAGAGGGCAGGTGGTGGGGGAGGGAAGGCTTGGCTTGCGGGGGGTGTGCTGTGGCGTCTCGCCCTTACACAGTCCCCCTTCCAGAGGGGTAGCCTCGGGGGGCGGGGAAGGGGACCAGGAGGCTGCAGGGAAAGGGGGAGGGCATGGCACCCCTTAACACACCCACTAGTGTGCTCACTCTCTCTCCCCTGCACGGCATGATGGTGATCAACCAGGTGCTGCTCCGGAGGCTCGGACACATTGAGGAACAGGTCCTGGCTATCATGGAGTTCATCAACCTCAGCTTCCTCCACTGCTTCCCCCCCCATGGCCATCTGAGCCCTGGACCACAGTGCCAGCTGATACATGAACTGCAAGGGCTACCACACCTTGGCGCTTCAGGCCCTGGTGGACCATAGGGGCCAGTTCATGGACATATACGTGGGCTGGTTGGGCCGAGCCCACAATGCGTGGGTCTTCCTAATTCTGGCCTCTGCTGGAGGCTGGAGGAGAGGACCTACATCCCCCAGGGGGAGCTCGTGCTCGGGGACATCACCGTGCCCTTGTGTATGGTGGGCAATCCAGCCTACTCCCTGCAGCCCTGGCTCATGTGGCCATACAAAGGCTGCCCCAACCCCTCCCAGGAGCTGTTCAACACCCATCTCACCTGGGCATGCTACCTCACCGAGTGTGCTTTCGGGGTCCTGAAGGTGTGATCTAGGTGCCTCCTCATGTGCCTTGATGTCAGGGTACAGAACGCCTCCCAGGCTGTGGGGGCGTGCTGCTTCTTCCATAACCTCGTCAAGGCCAAGGATGAGACCTTCCTCATGGGATGGGTGGCTCAGGCTGGCCCCCTCACTGTATGAGCAGCCCTCTGCAGCCCCCAATAGTCAGGCCCACCACAACAGGCTTCACATCCAGGAAGCTCACTGGGAGGTTTTCAGCCACAGGCCCCAGTGACCCTTCCCCAGACACCCTCTGCAGGCTCCTCTGGCCTGGAGCCTCACACTGCCCGAGCTCACTCCTCCCACCCATCCACTCTTCACTCTGTTCCCCCCAGTAACGAGGGATACAGGGATGCTGAGAAGATAAACGATGTTCTGAAACAAAGTGGATCTTTTTCAACTAGATAAATCCTCTCAGAACTATGTACGGGGGTGGGGGGGAACTATATACATGGCGGGGGGAGGAACTGGGGGGCACCTGAACTTAGAGGGTCTTGGGACAGGGGGTGGGGCCCCAGTCCTCATGGGGAGGGTGGAGGGCTGTGAGCCACAGCAACTACGGGAACCCCCTCCCACACTGCATGCCAAGTCCCCCTCAGGGCTGAGATGGGGTCAGGATCATGGGGAGATAGAGGCATGGGGACGTGCAGCAGGCTCAGGGGCTGCCTGGCAGGTTCCACCCTGGCCATGAGCCATTTGGTGAGGCCCCATATGGCAGCAGGGGAAGGTCAGGTGAGAGCAGGTCAGGGAGGGCCACGGGGGTGGGTGGGGGAGGGTGCAGCTGGGGCGGGTTGGGAGGCAGGACTGGCAGCTCCATCAGGACCCTGCACATGGTCTGGAGTATGAGCACCACCTCTCCCCAGGCCTCCTGTCACCAGGCCAGGTCAGCGCGATAAGTGCCGGCCGCCCCCTGAACAGTTGATTCTGTTTGTGGAGGACAGCCCTGTAGGTCCTGAGGATGTCTTCCTCATGCCAGAGACCCAGCAGGTCTTTCGGTTCTGGCGCCATCCAAGAGGGCACCCTCCTTTTCGTGGTCAGGGTGGACTCCTGGGACCCCCTCAGTTGGCTCCCTGGGGGGGTAGGGGGAGATCACACAGCATCTGGCTAATGGCCCCTGGGTCATGTCTTGACTGCAGCGGGTGGCTAGGAGGGCATGGTGCTGCCAAGCTTGCATCCTTACTGCCTCCACGCTCTCACCTTCCTGCCACTGGATCTGCGGGGCTTCCCGCACCTTTCAGGTGGTCAGAGGCAGCAAGCATAGAGCTCTGATAGCGCTGGGCAGGCTGTCTCCATGCACCAGCTGGCAGACGCCATGGAGGACCCCTCTTTCGAAAGAAGAGCCCGCAGAGCGCCTACACATGCTTTTTTGCTTTTTGTTTTTTTACCGACTTTTTTGAAAGGAGGCGCTCTTCCTGATCCAGGAGCGAAACAGGGCCTCTGGAAGAAAAGCCACATTCTTTGGACTTCGGATCACTAGAGCACATTTTAGCTGTGCCTACACTAGCCTTTTCTTTTGAAAAAGCAGGTCCCACTTCGAAGTCACGCGCCGCACATCTACACAGGCTGCGTGCTCTTTCAAAGATGAAATCAATGTTCGGTGCTGCAGGAATCAAAACCGCCCTTCCAAACAGAAAACAGGAAGAGGCTGCACTTTCAACATCTTCTCCAAAAAGGGTCGTGTGTAGACGCTCCGATTCCCTGCTTTTTCGAAAAAGTGGGGTCTGCCCTGGTGGCAGTCAGCTGTTAGGCGAAGACGTCCTGCCCAGCGCCTGTGGGGCTCTATGGTCTGTGCATGCAGTGGCTCTTAAAGCTGCATGGACCAGGAAACCCCACTGCAGGAAGCTGAGAGTGTGCAGGCAGCAGCCATTCCATGTGCTGCCCCTGCACACCTCAGAGTGACCCCCAGTGACTGCCCGACAAACATGGCCAGCACCCAGGCAGGTCAGGAGCCCCAAGGCCCCCTTCTGAGCGCAACCAGGGGTCTCAAGGGTCCAGGTGGAGGGGAAAAAGTGCGCCACCTCCTGAACAGAGCACGAGCTCCAGGACCTGCTGGGGCTCTGGCAGGAGGAGGAGGTGCTCCAGGTGATGGGGAGCAAGCAGCGGAATGCGGCTGCCTTTGCCCAGCTGGCCGAGGGCCTGACTACCTGAGGTGACCCTGCCTGCACTCCTGACCAGGCCAGGAGTAAGGTGAAGGAGCTGCAGCAGGGTTATGTAGTCCCAGGCTCAGGACTCAGCCAGCCAGCTGGGCCCCCACCCTGCTTCTGAGCCCCCAGAACACGTCCTCCCCCCAGCCCTCCTGCACACCTTGGCCAAAGAGCAGGAGCTGGGACCGTTGGCCAGTCCTGCACCTCCAGGGCCGGAGACGGATCCAGCCTGGGCCAGTAAGGAGGGGGAGCCAGTCATCAACTTCCCCTCCTGCACCTCCAGTGGGGCATTGGCCAGATGGCCATCCCCCTCAGCAGTGGATCCTCAGATACACACCCAACCAGGCACACACCCTGGATCATGGGGCGGGGGCGACATACATGACTGGGGGCCTGCACACCTCCGGTAGACCACTGCCTGCCAGGGCCCAGCCAGACCACAGCCCCAGGACAATGGCACAGCAACCAGTGCCTGTCAGCACCCACTCCTGCAGAGAGTGCCACGCCCTGCCCACAGGTGTAGGGGGCGCAGATTGCACAAAGGGGCCGCCCACAGGGCCACCACATTCACGGGCAGAGGACAGGGGATGGGGACGGGGACCCATCACCCACAGGAGGATGGGGGGCATGGGCCACAGGTCAGGGGTCAGTACTCATTGCCTGTTCCTCTCTTTCCCGCTGTTTCTGCAGCCCTACCATCCAAGGGCCAGAAGAGCCTTGTCCCATCTGTGGTCCTGGGCAGCTCCCTGGAGTCAAGGGACGGCAACTGGCTAGAGCCATCCCCAGCACCAGGATGGGCCCAGTCACAGCGGAGTCAGAGGTGGCCGGCGGAAGACCACTCACCTTGCTGCCTCCATCCTGCACCGGAATGGTAGCTGTTCCTGTTGATGTCCTGTCCTCTGCTGTGCTCCGAGACGTGGATAACTATGTGGGTCCAGTCGAGGGTCCCGAAGCAATTTGGGAACCCCAGTGTGGTGAAGCCCACACTGGCCACGTTCAGGTCCCTGATGCAGACAGCCCTCCAGAGGAGCATGGCATTTAGAGCACGGACCACCTGCAGGGGGGGTATAGGCACCTGTGAGGGTGTGCCCGGTGCCCCCCGGGCTCCACCTGGGTCCCCACCCCCCAGTGGGTGCATGCCTGGGCCTCCTTACCTCCATGTCGACAGCCCAACTGTGGCCTTGCCCACAGCGAGTTGGTGTCCCACAGAGCAGTAGCTGTCTGGAGTAGCCAGCTTCCAGAGAGCTGTTGTGATCCCCTTCTCCACGGGCAGGGCATGCCACATCCAGGCGTCCTGGTGTCTCAGGGCAGGGGACAGCCACTGGCGCAGCTCCAGGAAGTTCTGCCACCTCATCTGGCAATTCCAGAGCCACCTGTCATCATCCCACTCCCACATGACCAGTTGCTCCCACCACTTGAAGCTGGTGGAGTAGCTCCAGAGCCGGCGGAGCACCTGGGGGGTGCCCAGAGGACCCCATGATCTGGGGTGTCCCCTTCTGCCCCCGGTGGGGGGGCCCTGCCAGGAGCTGCAGGGTGGGTACCAGTGCTGCGGCCAGCAGGGCGCCCACTCCACTGGTGGCAGTCAGCAGGATGTCGAGCTGCTGCTGCTCCATGTCCGTTCCTGCAGGCACTGGGTCTGCAGGGCTTGTGGCAGCTCTGGAGGTCTCATGCTGTGCAGGCTAAGGGTGTTGAGGAGGAGCCCTTTAAAGGAGCAGCTGGTTGCAGCCCCGGAAGGGTTTGGCCACCCTGTGACTCCCATCTGCAGCATTTCCTGCCCTGTTCTTTCGAAAGAGGGCTTGGGTGCGTCTGGATGCTCTCTTTTGATGTCCTGGACGGTGCCTTTCAATGTGGCGCACAGACCTGTCGATGACACTTGTCAACAGCCCCAGCCCCAGCCCCAGCCCCAGCCCCTGTGTAGACACTCTCCTTTGAAAGAGCGTCTTTCGTCCACTTTCTTTCGAAAGGCACCCTTTTGAAAGGGTGCCCTAGTGTAGATGTAGCTTTTGTGTGTAGACACTCTGGGGCTGTCTCTATACTCGCATGCCTCTTTCAAAAGAGGCATGCAAGTGAGAGAAATTGAAAATGTAAATTAGGTGCAGATTTACATATCTGGCATCTCATTTGCATATTCTTCTTTCAAAAGAAGAAAAGCAGCGTAGACACTGCTCTTTTGAAAGTAAGCCCCATCTTCGAAAGAACCCTTCTTCCCATTTAAAAAAACACAGAAGAAGGGTTATTTTGAAGATGGGGTTTACTTTCGGAAGAGCAGTGTCTACGCTGCTTTTCTTCTTTTGAAAGAATATGCAAATGAGGCAACATATATGTAAATCTGCACCTCATTTGCATTTTCAATTTCCCCTATTTGCATGCCTCTTTCAAAAGAGGAATGCAAGTGTAGACACAGCCTGGACGTTCTTTTGAAAAAAAAGGGTGTATTTTCCAGAAGAATATGCTAGTGTAGACGCAGCCCACCATAGCTAGCTAGGATCTGCCCAGGATCAAGCTGAACACTAAGGCTGTTTCTACGCATGCCACTTTTTCCGAAAGTAGCATGCTAATAAACAGCCCAAAATATGCTAATGGAGGCAGATGCAAATTCCCAGTGCCTCATTAGCATAAGGTCACGTGATTTGGAGTCTGGAAGAACTCCAAAACATGCAGAAACATGGCCCCTTGGCGGGGGGGTCTTCTGGAAGGAATTCCTTCTTCCAGAGTCCCCTTCTTCCTGAAAATTTTTGGGAAGAAGAGGCCTCTGGAAGGAGGACTTCCTTCTGGAAGCCCCCCCAGGGGCCGTGCTTCTACACGGTGTTTTGGAGTCCAGAAGATCCAAATCATGTGACCTTATGCTAATGAGGTGCTGGGAATTTGCATCCATGCCCCATTAGCATATTTTGGGCTGACCAGAGGGTAGTAGCTAGATAGAGGGCCATCTCTTGTTTCGCCCAGGATTAAGCAGAGTGTTTCCTCAACACTTTGAGGTGAAAAGTCTTTCATGGCTCCTGAAAATTTCAGGAAGTCTCTCTCTTGCACCTGCTGTCTATCATTCAGAAACACAAAGTGCAGGGTGTGAAAGAGAAGCCTCAACAGTTATTAGGATGGTGTTATAAAGAAAACATTATAATCCCCTTCCATTTGCAGGGAGATTGCAGTGCAGTTCATTGACCAGGATGTGCAGTAGACAGACCTGTCATCAGAAAGCCGTGTGCAGCAAAACTCCACTGTATTGCTGGAGAAAGAAAGGAAGAGCTGGAAGGGGTTTCATTTATTCAAGCCCATTAGTGGCGACATTATTTGGAAAGGCTTGTTATCTCATATTTAAAAGGTGTGTGCACTTCCATCTTTTTTCGGATGTTGGAACCAATCTGAAGCTCTGGCCATCAGTCACAGGAGGTGGTACACAGGTGTGCTTGGAGAGACAGACATTTTTATTGTCCATAAATGCTTGACTTTAGTTGGCTGGTGCCTCAATGGCACAAAACAGTTCTGTAGATGGGACTCAGTCTTCAAATCTCTGGCAAGGGGGCGGGGGGGCGCAGAGCCCCAAGTCAGATGCTAGTGTCAGTCTCTAGAAATTGCTGGGGGTGCAGCTTGACTCCATCTGCCATAAACGGGAAGTGAAATTTGCACAGGAGCTATGGAAGAGACTGCCTCTTGCTTTCCTCAGCCACATAGCAAAGCCTTAATCCTGGGCCCATAGTCAGTCAGGCACAAGGAGGCCATGGTAAAGGATGGAAAAGTGAAAAAAACACAGAGCCAGCCAAGCCTTTCAGTTCCAGCTTTCACCCTAACTGGGATCAATGGGGACAGGAGACACTGATTTGATTATTTACCTGGGACTCCTGCAGTAACATGAATTTTGATGGAGCCCAAAAGAGCAGATTCCACACCTCAAGAGCTCAGAACATGCTGTTGCCACAGGGGATTTGCTAAGTCAGTGCTCTGCTTTGATAACAGGACAACAGAGCTGAACAGGGCCCTGTGTTTCTTTAAGTCCAAAACCTAGTTCTGTTTCCCTCTGAGAGTTCAGAACTTGACGCTCAGTGGACTGAAAAGGGAACACAAGGACTACAGGGCCCTCAGAGGAAGTGCCTTGCTGAGGAAGCAAAGTTGGCCTTTATCATTGTGACAGGGTAAGTCAGAAGAGCTAAACAGCTCTAGCAAAGCCTTAGTGGGCTTCCAAGGCTGCTACAAGGCAGTTATGTTCCTACATCTAACTTTGTGCCATGATAAAATGGAAAAGAAATCTAAGACTCCCCCATCCTAAATTGCGTTTTGAAACACCATTTGGCCCTGTGGTGGTGTTTCTGCTTGCTTCTTCCCCACAAGACACTTCCCGGGGCCAGTGGGAGATGTGTTTGGGGTGGGGGTAACGATGAATGTGGCCCCCAGCCTTACACAGAGAATGCATCTAAGGATGCCAGGTACCCAGTTTTTGACCAGAATACCCAAACAAAAAGGGACCCTAACGGCGCCAGTCACTATTGCTGACCAGGCCACTCAGAGTCTGGTTGGTAGCATAGTGAGGCTAAGAGCTTGCTGCATGCCCTAGCTCTGTGCGGCTCCCAGAAGCAGCTGGTATGGCCAGCTCCTAGGCGCACAAGCTGCCAGAGAAGTTCAGTGGATTGTCCTCTCACCCACCAGGGCCTGCGCCCCAGCACAGTGTCCAGGAAATACCAAAGATGTGAGTTGCAGGCAGTGTGCAGAGCCACCTTGTCCTTCCACCTAGGAGCTAGGCATGCTGGCCACTTCCAGGAGCCACCTGAGGTAAATGTGACCCAGAGCTTGCACCCCCCCAAACCCTAACTCCCTTCCAGAACCTATACCCTGCACCTTGTCCCACACCCTGAGCTCCCGTCTCAGCCCTGAACCCTCCTTCTGTACCCCAAGCCTCTCATCACCAGCCCCACACCCCCAGCCAGAGCCTTGCTTCTCACAGAATCTGAAAAAGCCCTGGGAGCCTGGCAAGTCTGTGGCCTGCACAGGAACAAGAATTCCACCCTGGAGCTATCACTAAAGGGCTCCCCCTCTTGGGAATGGGAGAAGTATTACTGGTGGAGACCACTGGTTCCTCTCTTACGAGTAGCAAGGTGCCCGTTTCCCTGAAGGGAATGACTGACTGACCTTTGCTCAGAAAACTAATGTTTGGCAGTAACTGCTAACTTATTGCGCAGTAGCTCATCTTACATTCCTGATTAAAAATTAGTGAGAAGGCTGTGCTGAGACAGCTCCCAGCATACTTTAAATTCCTCAGGTCTCCTTAACCCTTGTCCGCATAGTAGATAAAGCCATGGATATAGAATTGCAATTGCAGTGGTGTCATTGATTGATCACCACCTCATGGCAATAGATGAGGCTCGTGTTCTTCCTGATGTTAAGAGCTATCTGCTGCAATCATACCAATAGGCAGGGCTTTTTTCCCCCCGGTGGAATGCACCGGGACACAATTCCCACACCTTTTTCCCTTGGCACGGCCAATTTGGAAGCCAGCTGGGCAGCTCCAAGCTGCATGTAGCTCTTTCAAGAGCCATTTGTGGCTCCACTGCTTCCACCACTCACTCCACCAGCTCTTTGGCTGCTGCACTGAAAGAGTAGGACTCAATTTAATTAGTTTATCAGCCCGCAGGAGGGACCAGGCCATTAAACCCATTAAACCAAGTCCTCCTGTAGAAAGTACTACCAGTAAGTACTGTTGACTTACTTGTGGTCCTTGCCGGCAATAGATAAAGCTGTTCTTGGGTGGCTCCTTTCCTCCTTGACCGAATGTTCTCAAAGGTTGGCAGAAGGCAGGTGTCCTGAATCAACATTCTCTGTCCCCTAAGAGTGCCATAATTTGGCATTTCACAGGGTTCTCCCCCATCTTCGGTTAGCAGGGAAGTAGGGAACAGAGAGCAATCACTATGCTGACAGCACCCAGCTCTTGCTCTCTAGCATGCACGACTCTACCCATGCTGTTGACTTCCTGGCCATGTTTGGAGAACTAGCTCGCTAAAGCTCAGTCTGGATGTGGCAGAAGTGAAGCTGGCAGGTAGGGGAAAGTAGCGAATAGATGGCACATTGATCTTTCACAGCCCTTTCTGAGGCTCTCTCTGTCATCAGTTACTCAAAAAAAATTAGAGCAATGGTGCCTTATAATACTTTATCCAGGTGTCAGGGAACAGGACTCTGCCATCTTTCTCCAATGCATGTGAATGACCATTGATGTCCTTTCAAGGAACACAATTACCCTTAACTTGAAAACAAACTGATGTTGAAGTATAGCCCATGTACAGACCACTGCACGAACCTAGACTTCCACTGGAGACAAGTATTGTTTTGCCCTATGAAGTTCTGAGGCAGGAAGGGATGGTTCTTATCCTCTTCAGTAGAGGCCTCTCTCTTCTCTCTCCTCTCTCCCACCCCTGCAGGAAATGCTGCACAGTCCAGTAGAGGTACTCAACTTTTAGTTCACACCAACCTT